>NW_003303755.1:834153-871914 GCF_000142945.1 Phytophthora infestans T30-4
TACCCTCGGAGGCTTAATTACCAATGGTACTTAAGCCTCCGAGGGCGTCATCGTTTTACAGGCGATGACGTCAATATAACACTGCACTGGTACAGTACAATGTCGTCGATTGTTGTGGACTGTGGATCTGTCGGTGTGGATTATCCTTAAAAAAACTGTGGATTTTTCATATTTCCTCCAGTACACAGATAGATTTAGTTCATAAGCTCGGATTTGTAGAAAACTAGCTCATTGCTTATACGCATGCGAGTAAATGATACGTGCTGGTTGGATTGTAAGAAAGAAGTAAAACAAATCCCATTACCGCAGGGGATATTTCAAAGAGCACAGTCAATGTACATGGCTGTTCACCCATCATATGGGCTCATAAGAAAATACATGTGCATTTCAATCTTGCAAATTTTCATTTCCATCCGGCAAAAATCCAGTAAACAGCCTGTCCACTGGCAAGGTCTATAGCCATGCATTGGCTGGTGATATTTTCGGCCGCCTTCTCGCCAAGTCATTCAGTGTTGGATTGACCGCGAAGCGAATTGAGGGGGGACTGGGTGTCCTAAGAGGACAGCCGTCATAGCAATGGTTTATTCCCCATCCAACACGAGAAGGTATTTCTACAACGTGTATCCAAGCTTTAACGGTGCTTCTGATGGTCTGCGCAGGTCCTGTGAAGACCTACTACCGTAGCTTAACGGACAAGTTCCCCTTGTGGAAGAATGGAGGTTTGATTCCTCCCGGTAATCTTTTGATCACGTGTCCAAGCTAAGAAGCGTCGCTTTGAGCCAAGCGGTCGCCCTCGGCACCATCTTCTTCGCCGTTGAGTTCGTTATAGTCGATGTCCTTCGCTGGATCAACAGCTTGTAGCGCAACGCTGCTCAGCAGTAGTAGCCTGACGAGTGGACCCAAGTCTGATGCTGCTGGTGCGTGTGGTGTCGGCTGTGGTGGCATCAGCATTGTGGTGATCGCAAGCTTGGCCTTCTTGAAACCGCCAGTGATTGTAGAAAGGGTGAGAAATGTCCACGCGCATGTGATCCAGCGAACCACATTTAGGCGTGTTGGTAACGACATCTTTTAAGTAGTGCACCCAGCGGATGCCGCTCGAATTTGAACTAATATAAACTCTACCCACTGCTCCCTTTTAAAATTCTTTGGTGGCTTGTCCATGCTACGTCTGTCGGTTCGCACGCGCAAGTGCATCCAGGAGGCACCTTCATTAGCACGACATTGAGGAGACGAGCAAAGGTTAATACATCTTTCCGCCAGTGTCCCGAAAAGTCGTCCCAGAGCAGAAGAATAGGCACGTGCATGTTCAGTCGCGGACCGAAGTGTACAGACAGAAACTCAAAAGACAGCTCGCTGTTCCACCACCCAGGGCATTGCCATAGATATGGACACCTTGTTGAAGCGGGTGAACCTCGCCTCAAGTCTGCGACCAAAACCGTGGCGCATCACTTTGTTCTCCCTCGCGACATCGGGCTATGTCGATGGTCGAGGAAAGGCTCTCGTTTTGAGACGTCGCTTGCGACCAACAGCATTGCAGCTACCCGCTCTTTGCTTTTCCCTGCTCACTTCACCCATACAGTCTTGGCTGCGTGAGTAGTGATTGTAGAGGTAGGCACATACTCATAGTTGACCCCAAGAAGATAATGTTATTCCCACGTCTCACACGCTGTAAATATTTGGTACATACCGGTCTGGTCAGCGTTTTAATCAACAGAAACACCGAGCTCGTCCATCTTGAGGCGCAATTGGTTGCTGAACTCCTCCACCTTTTGCTCTGCGTCGGCCGGTGTAGACTGCCCTTCTCGAGCTCGGCGGCGAAGAGCTTGTGGTGGCGCAGAAAATGCTTTCGCTAGCTTTAGGAGTCCTTAAACGCACACTGCGTGATCTGCTGATCCTGTAAAGCTCCTGGGCTTGCAACGTGAGCATCATGCTCGTCACAGATACACCATCGGCTCTCAGCTCCTTTGTCTACCCCACCAATTGTTCCTCTACTTTTGCTGACAGCGTAGCACTCATGCCGAGGGTGCGGTTACGCTGAGGATAATGAGACCCACTAGCAACCTTGGTCTCTATGACAGCAAGAAGCTTATTCCAAGCTTATACCTGTCGTCGATTCGAGTTAGAATTGCTAGTTGGGAAACGTTCTGCTACCGTAGCCGCCATTGTTAATGTATCTAAATATTTCAGAGCGCGCAACTTATACTCATAAGCTACATCAACCCGTTTGTACTGCTTTGGCTTTGTGCCGCTGTCTCCCGTCTCGCGGGGGCGTCCTTTTCGTGCCATCGCACCGCCATCAAAATGAAAATGAGGTTGATGACGATCATGAGTGACTGGCTGAGAAAATTTGATCTTTATAATTAAAATTTCACTGTAAATCGTGTGTGCTTTATAAGATGTACCACTGTTATCTCGTGCCTCGGATGTATTTTATTGGCTCATTCAAAATGTGCTTTATGGGATGTCCATGCGCTATGAGATATCCCCTGCGGTACCCTCCATTCATACATTTATACTCCGTGCCTTGTTGAATGCTTGTACTGTACAGTATAACATGTAATTAGAGCATGAAGTTTAATAAATTAGACTACTTTTGCCTGCCTGAATGGCAACCGGTCAGCTTAGCATTTCACCCACTAATAAGTGGAAGAAACATGTCAGAAACATGGCAGTCTTTCTACTGGCTCACTATCAATCCCAACATTACGAGCCGCCCACCAAGCACCAAAGAAGCCAGAAATTCGATCGATGTGATGCGCAGCGGTGGTGGTCTAATTGCCAGCAGCCGAGCAAGACGAGGTCGAGGAGAACGATGGTTTGACGTCGAAAAAGTGTACGCAAAACGCTATGTGAATGATTTTGAATTTTATCTTTGCTAATGGATTGACAATCGCGAACTCATCTGGAAACCTGCCCACAACCTCGCCTGGAGGCTGAAGGTGGATACCAAAAAAGGAGACTATCGACTTCGTCTGGCTGTATCAGTCTACAAGCGAACGTAAGCACCCATCGCGAAAGAAGAAAACGCCTAGCTCGCGGATTAACAGCCTAACTTGTTAATCTTAAGTTCGCGGCGCACTTAGAGCATCTCCACCGGTGGTGAGTAAAACTATATTTTGCTTTTTTTCTACACAAAAGTAGCGATAAGTTTAATCATGATGCCCTCCACCGGTCATGTTAAATGTTAATTAAACTGCGCAAAATTTTACTCACACTAATTTTTTTTAGCAAGTTTGCTCACGAAGCTAGCCTTGCTTAAATTTGTGAGAAAACCGGAACCAGTGGATTTCTCGACCAGCTCATTCCGCCGCCACAGCAGCATGGGCTCACCAGCAACATCAGCGCTTTCCCAAGCCCACGAAGATGTCTCGCCAGCGCTGAAACCATCCAACAACTGCGATCTGAGCTCTCTTGCAGTCTACAGCACCTCTCTCGCGCCGGCTCCATCGTTTGAACTTGCTCAGCGCTCTTTTGCAGCCTCTGCCACCCCGCCACCTCGTGCAACGTCGGTCGTGATCACGTCTGGTGCTGTTGGAACCGGTAGGAGCGGAGCTATCTCTAACCACAGCTCCGTCAGTGAGCACGTGACCGCCCGATCAGAAGACGGAGGGTCTGAGCGTGTCATGCAAGCTCAAAATGTCACCACCGTGCCGCTAGACGACGCGTTAAGTGCCACCACGGGGTCCAAGAAAAAGGGAAGGAACTTCATTGCAGCAGAAGACTTAAATTTGGCTGCTTCGTGGTTGGATGTGTCCCAAGACCCTGTCGTCGGTGATGAGCAAAAGAGAGACGCATTTTGGAGCAAAGTACACGAGGAATTTGTTGGTCGCAGCGGTGCGACTCCGTCACACGAGCAGCGGGGTGTTCACAGCTTGCAAACCCGTTGGCGCAACCTGCAAGCTGCGTACAACAAGTTTGCCGGTTGTTATGCTGCGATTGTAGCACGAAATGAGAGTGGCAAAACTGTGGAGGGTAAAATCCTCGATGCTCATGTGCTGTACCGCGAGCAGAATAACGGCCCATTCAAGAGCCAAGCGGTGTGGTCAATTCTCGGCACTCGCCAAAATGGATTCAGTCTCTGACGGCAAAGTCGCGGGAACGCCAAAGTGACACGGACGCGGCGGTCACTCAGGATGATCCTGAACGGCATCGCCCTGGCGGAAGAAAAGCTGCAAAAAAGGCGAGCGAGACGGAAACTGGGTTGATCGCCTTGGTTGCTAAACTGGCAAAGGAAACGGAAGAAAAGAATCGTCTTCTCAAAGAAGCAACAAGCGAGCAAATCATGGCTCGCAGCTTGGATGGAATGACAACGACGCAGCGTCGATACTACCAGCTCAAGTTTCAAATTTGCTTACCACCGATTCTGCCACGCGTCGCGAGAAGATCGATCGCGCCCCCTCGTTCCTGTCGTCGCGTAGAATCCATCGGCGAGGACCCCTCTCCGTACAGCATCCCCTCACCCCCGCTCCTCACCTCAGCCTCCTTCCAGTCCCCCATCAACGTGCGTATTATGAACTGGTGAGTGAGCTTCCGTCAAATACCGGTCGTGGGTGCTCTCTAAATTAACACACGTCATCCGTTTATAATCTATATAGGGTCGCTTTGTGATCACATAACCCGTCAAAGCAGTGCCACTGCTTGCCAAACATTTCTAGTGTACGTGCCCAACCCGTATGTGGTCAGCTTGTTACATTGACCATGATTTTAGCATGTTTCTTACCATGTTGTTATTATGTTTTTGGCTACGTATTGGATATGTTTGGCCATGAAATATTAGAGTGCTTGGCGGATCCGTGCTGGATAACTGACTCATTTCAATGTGATCCGGGCAACGCAAAGAGCAGTACAAATGAATGTAGAGGAAAGCTCAAGTACCGGAAGTGCCATGGATAAGTCCAGTGTGGAAGAGAGTCTTTCGGAGCGAGGACCTGATGTAGATCAATTTTTCTACGCTCAACTTACAGAGAAAGTTGACGAAGGCAGTGGAATGTCCGTGACACGTTTCACAAATGCACCAAATGCTGCCGTTTCGTCAGCAAAGGAGGATGACGACGATTCGACGAGCTGTAGCGGTAATGATAGCAGCGACACAAATATGCGGCCGAGTTGGGCAAACGGGTTTTAAATGCGTGGTTGTATGGTAAACTACCTGGATTTTCATTTGACCTGGGGTGGAGTAATCTGTACTCCACTCGAGCTCGCTGTTGGGTACACTGATAACCTGATCTATGTTTTCATGGTAGTGCTTGCGGACACATAACTTACTGTGTGAGCTGGCTGAAGAACTGAACGAAAAGTGCTTCCCGGAAAAGCATCAAATTGTGGCGGTACACAGTCCCATACAAAAAGAATGCTACAACTGCGGATTGCTCGTCTGTCTTTACTTCTGGTGGCGTTTGCTCAAGGATGCTGGTAATGACTACACATCTACAGGGCCGCAGCGTCGTCGTTGGGATGTTTCTCGCTCTGTGGTGGAATTTAGCGATTCAGCAAGCTCGAATAGGTCGGAAGACGTGAGTGAAAAGCTTCAGGCCGTGTTCGATCTAAGCTTAAACCAGCTGTAATTGTTATTAAAGAGCCGGAATGTCTCAACCAGCTTTATTCCGCTAAGAAACACAAAAAACGACATCCAGCAGGATAGCTTCAAACGACTGGTTTCAAAATTCAGCTCTGGGTTGAATTTTGATTCGTCCTCCTTTGCCTCATAAAACAGAGACAGTAGTTTTAAAACCAACGGATGGAGCATCAGACGAAGAAACAAAGGGCGACCTGGAGGCGTGTGGATGAAAAGGCGCTGCTTAAGTGCTACCTTGCAGCGCGCAGCGATGCTTCCTTAAAAGCGACAAAGGTGTCAAGTCAAAGGGCTGGGCGCTTATCGTAACGCGCCTGGCGAAAGAGGGAATCCCTGCTGACAAAGGTAAGTGGTTTCAGCTGTCCGACACGATTGTACTGACCGTATTATTCTATATGGCAGACCAATGCAAAACTAAATACATAAGACTGATGTACGAATACGATGTATTCAAGAGACTATGTGACTTAAGTGGTGCTGGTTGGGACAGCAAGATCAATGCTCCTACACTCACGGACGAAAACTGGGCTTCACTAGCAGTTACTCGGGGGTCTCTGTGCTCAATAGCCGTGGTATAGGTTCCTTGAGTGCTATTTGCTTTTGAGCTGCCGCCTCCTGCATTTTAGCAAGCGCTTGGAGGAGCCACACGTCATCGTCGTCGTCGTGGTCGCTGTCTACCATTTTTCCCTGGTGATTAGTCTTTTTTCTTCGTCTACCTGAGTATAATGGTTGGCGGTCGCAGACGCCTTCAAATCCAGCCTTTTTCTGATAGAACACGATCACTTATTTTTATCTTTATTTTACTTAACAAAACGTGTAACGGGGTACGTAGCCCTAAGTGTACCCTGGTTACATGAAGTGTGACACTTCACACTTCAGGAGTATGACACGTCATACTCCGAGATATTTGGTACAAGGTACCAAGGTCGTTCAAAGCCAACCATTGGTTAAATGACATTGCATTTCTATAGGTAACTAACAGTTTGTATTAAACCCAAACTTAACCTACCTATAAATATACTCAGTTTACAATCTACCTTATTTGGGTCACTTCGCTCTCTCTAACAAAAGAGGGGACCTGTGAACTGCCGTTCACTGAGAGTTTGTATACTCTCGGAAGATAACTTCCTCTAGCGCAAGGTGCTGTGTGACCCCGTCACACTTGGTAGCACTTGTAGTCAATCCACGCCATCGCCGGTAGACTACCTGAACCTCCGAAGTTCGTTGCCATGGATAGGAACGACTTCTCCCATTTGAACGACTCTCAGTTCGAGTCGGTTCGGAAGATGGCAGGCATCTTCGGGATGGAGGCCCTGCAGAGCCTGGTGGTGTCAACACCGGCTGAGCAGCTCGAGCGCGTCAATGCATTCGACGCGTACGAGCAGGGCCTCATCGCGCATGTGCGGGAGAACCTGCAGGCTCCGGCAGCGGAAGCAAATCCGCCTCACCCGAAGCCTATACGGCTGAAGGTAAAGCCGCATGAAGGGAAGGAAGGCGAGAACCTTCACTTCTGGGTTCGAGAAGTAGAGCTCGCGATGGACGCGGCGCTGATCTCGACCGAGCGACTTCGTGTTGCTTCTGCACTCTCCAACCTTAGCGGCCGTGCTAAGAGTTGGGTGTACTCACGGGAAGCAACATTCCCTGGATGTTTCACATCCTGGACTCAGCTGTGTGAACAGCTCCGAGCCGCGTTCCTCCCGGCGAACTACGAGTACCGCCAGCGTTCGCGCTTCCTCTCGTGCAAACAAGGGAGGCGTGAACTGCACGAGTACGTGCAAGAGTGGTGCAATTCCTTCACAATAATCGCACTGAAAAGTGTACAGCACGAGCGATGATGAATCGGCTTGCCGTCGCCACTTTTCAGCTTCAACAAGGATCGACGATCACGTCAGAGCAGCACTTTAATGGGAGCTCACGGCGTCCCTAGTGGGAAACCCACTCAACGAACACATCAAGATGACTGTGTTCATGGACGGCCTTCGAGTGGGCCCCGCACGCAATTAGCTGTTCCGGGTGCAGGCAAGCACCCTTGAAGAGGCGATTCAAGTGGCTCTTCAAGAAGAGTACAGCCATCGCCAGGCGCGTACGCCGGCCTCAGCGTGGCCTGGGAGCTCCTTGTCGGCTCCCGGTTGAACAAGCCCCAACGGACCAGTTCCCATGGAACTCGGGTCCGCCGAACAGCGTGACATCCGCTGCTTCGGCTGTGGGAAGATGGGCCACTTCAAGCGCGACTGTCCCGCGGAAAGACTCCGCAGACGGTCCTTCCCCAAGCCCGTCCTCAAGGGTCGCTGGCAGAAGCCAGGATCCCGGGGACAGGGGAACGCAGGGAACCAGTAGGGGCGGGGCGCCCTACTGGGGAAGAACTAAGTCTTCGTGATGGGTGCGCGGGTGGCGCGTACCACGGGGACTTAGCCCCTGAGAGTCTTCGCACTCTCGAATCGGCGAAGAGCAGCGGCGGGTTGCTCGTAGTACACGGATGTGTACGGGGATACGATCATCCCTTTAGAATCTTGATTGACTCTGGGGCGTCGAAGAATTTCGCACGCCGCCAGACGGTTGCTCGTAACAGCAACAAGTTGTCCGAAGCTTTGAGAGAAAGCAAGGGCAACGGGACTGTGTCAGTGCGACTGGCCGACGGGAAGGTCGTCACTGTCCCCAACGTCCAAGTGGATCTGGCTGTCAAGTTTGAAGACTTTGACAGCCTCGAACAGTTTACTGTTCTCGATATGGATCCATATGATATGATCCTGGGCATGCCCTGGCTTGAGAAGCACGAGCCCTGGATCGACTGGCGAGGCAAGGCAATCGGTGCCAGCCGCCCTACGCAGTCCGACAGAGCATTGGTGAGTCATGTTCCCACCTCTGTCAGGACCCGGGGTGCCCGCGAGGGCTGCCAGGGTACCAAAGCATCCGGCAGATGCTTGGGAGTCGTCGACGTATATGACGACTCCAATGATGTTTTGATGGTGGCCGCGCCCAGAAGAGGCGTCGGCCAAGTGGGTAACTTAGGTCCACAGGCGGGTAACTTAGTTCCGCAGACAGCTGCAGCTGTCATGAACACTGAGAACAGCGTGTTCAGAGTGGGTAACAGAGTTCCACTCACGGTCGCCCAGACCTTAACTGAAGAGGAAGACGTCGGATACGCTTCCTGTGTGGGTAACACAGTGCCACACGCGGTCGCCCAGACCTTAATTGAAGAGAAAGGCGTTGAACACGCTTCCTGTGTGGGTAACACAGTGCCACACGCGGTCGCCCAGACCTTAACTGAAGAGGAAGGCGTTGAACACGCTTCCTGTGTGGGTACAACAGTATCACACGAGGCCACGAGTGCCTCGGATGTCGTAGCGACGACATCCCTAGACGTGGGCAGCAAAGCTCCCCGTCACAGACGCCGTCGGCAAAGACACCACCGCCGCCTCAAGTCGGATCCGAACTTCGTTCCGATCGACGTCGCTTCAAGCGACTCGGAGTCCAGGGCCCGGGCTCCTCCGACAAGGCCGGTGGAAGAGTGTTATCACATCTTCGATGGCGAGACAGTTTTACCCGTTAAGGCATCTGGTGTCCACTTGGAACCGTTGCCAGAGGTTGCGGAGATACTGAACCTCGAGGAAATGACGGCTGAGTCTTTCCTGGCCAACCTCAAGGCTGGAGAGATTGCTGAGATGGTACTCATGAGACCTGAGACCACTCAGGAGGAGCTGAACTCCTCCTCTGTCTTGGACGAGAACGTCCTGGAAGACATGAACAAGCAGCGTCAGGCGCGCTTGGGTTCTGAGATTCTCAAGAACCCCAAGGATCCGGTGTATCCTTTGGTGACGGAGTATGCGGACGTGGTGAACAAACACCCACCGACCCAACTCCCACCGGATCGAGGCGTACGGCACGAGATTGATCTCGTGCCCGGCACAAAGTATTGTGTCACGAGGCAATGGCCTCTCCCGCGCGAACAGTGCGAGGTCATTGATGCCTTCTTCGCCGCGAAAGCGAAGGCAGGCATGGTGCGGGAATCGAAATCCCCGCACTCGACGCCGACTTTCTGCGTTCGGAAGCCGAACGGAAAGTGGCGTCTCGTTCACGCTTATAACAAGCTGAACAACGCAACGGTGCCGGCCCAAACACCGATCCCACGAAAGGATGTGTTGTTGAACAACATGGCCGGGAGCGTACTGTACAGTGCGCTGGATTTGGTAGACGGATACTACCAAATCCTGATGCGAGAGAGTGACATCCCGCTCACCGCGGTAAGCACTCCAAGCGGCATGCTTTGGGAGTGGCTCGTCATGCCGCAGGGCTTGTCTAACGCCCCGGCGACGTTCAATCGCCTGGTGACGCAATTGTTCCGCCCTTTGCGTACCTTCGTACAGACGTACTTCGACGACATTTTCGTCCATAGCCGTGCCGAGGGAGGCAAGACGGCCATGGAGGTGCATCTAGGACACCTCCGTCGAGTGTTGGACGTGATGCGAGCGAACAAGCTCTACGCCAACATCGACAAGTGCGTTTTCGCGTCACCAGAGATTAAAGTTCGCGGTTGCTTCATCAGCAACGTGGGCGTTCGGGCTGACCCAGACAAGGTCAAGGCCATAGCAGCATGGCCGACGCCCTGATCCCAGAAGGATCTTCGAAAGTGGTTGGACTTGGCCAACTACCTTCACAAGTACAGCGCTGGGTACGCGGGCTTCGCTAAGCCCTTGTCGAGCCTCCTTCAGAAGGACGTCGACTGGCGCTGGGAGCAAGAGCACCAGGATGCTTTTGACAGCATCAAGGCCAGTCTCCAAGAGGCCCCTGTCCTGGCTCTGCCGGACGAGACGAAGCCGTTTAGCGTCGTCTGCGATGCCTCCGATTACGCCATCGGGTGTGCATTGCTGCAGGACGACACGGCTGGACAGGAACGAGTCATCTCGTTCCAGTCCCGGCAGCTCAAAGCCGCCGAGCGGAACTACCCTGTCCATGACAAGGAGCTCCTGGCAATGAAATATGCCCTTGTGAAGTTCCGTGTTCACCTTCTGGGCTCTAGGCCCTTTGTGTTCTACACAGACCACGCGTCCTTGAGGACGGCGACTAACTCGCCTCACCTCTCCCAAAGGATGGCGAGGTGGCTGTCCTTCTTCGCGGAATACAACTTCCGCGTCGAATACAAGCCGGGCAAGCTCAACGTGCTTGCGGACGCCCTCTCTCGGCGTCCCGACTATGAGTTGGCCCACATCACGCGGGTGACAACGGATCTATATGATCGGATACGCATGGCGTATCGGGACGATGAGGCTGTCGCGCCTATCGTCAAGTTCCTTAAGGCCGGAACGAGCGCGAAGTCCGACTGGCTCTCGTCGCGACAGCGCTCACGGCTCCACCGATATGAGTTGAAGGAGGGCCTCCTCTATTATCGGGTGGAGCCCACTGATCCTCCGCGGGTGGTTGTACCCAACGACGAGGATCTGAAGTTCGACATCCTCGCGGAGGCGCATGACGCGCCCTCCAGCGGCCACTCGGGCCGCGAGAGGACCTTTCTGTCGGTCTCTCAGTCCTTCTGGTGGACCCACATGTACAAGTGGGTCGCCCGATACGTCAAGACATGTGAAGCATGTCAGCGGGTCAAACCCGCAGGGCACTCTTCGGCTCCACTACAGAGCCTGCCCCTACCGGCTGATTGTTGGAAGTCGATGAGTCTTGACTTCATCTTTGGGCTTTCCGCCGACGGACACGGCAACACCGGAATTTTGGTGCTCGTGTGTCGGCTGAGCAAGATGGTACATCTTGCTCCAGTTCCCGTCACTGTAACGGGCGAACAAACCGCAAGGTTGTACGTCGATGGCGTGTTCCGCTATCACATTTTCCCGGAGACGATTGTCTCGGACCGAGACCCGCGGTTCACTGCTGCGTTTTGGAAAACGCTGTTCCCTTTACTGGGAACTCGTCTGCAGATGTCCACTGCGTATCATCCGCAGACAGACGGCCAAACAGAGCGCGTCAATCGAGTGCTCGAGGACACTCTGCGCAGTGTGTGCGCGGCAGCGCCACGTACGTGGTCGACGCAGCTTCCAGTTGTTGAGTTTGCGCTCAACAACGCGGTGCACGCGTCCACGGGGCTCACGCCGTTCTACTTGAACGGCTTCCGCCACCCCAGAGTGCCTCTCACTCTTCAAAGAGACACTGACTCCTCTATTCTAAGTGGGGGAGAGGCTCGGGAAGCCCTTTCCTCCCAGGTCTCGGATGTGAGGCCAGTTTCGCTGCGGAAACAGGTGGAATCCTTTATGGATACCAAGCTGAGCATTGTCAGCAGGGTCCGCGATGCCACGGCAGCGGCCCAGGATAGACAAAAGGAGTACTCCGACAAACATGGAAGAGGAAACTTAAGTATATTTAAAGTGGGGGACTTAGTGTTACTAGACACGAAGAACCTACCTCTGGACACTGTTAGCTCTGTCGGCAGCAACAAACTGAAGCACCGCTTCATCGGACCTTTTGCAGTCCTGGCCAGACATGGTGCGTCGTACACCATCGACCTTCCAAAGTCAATGACGACGCACCCGACGTTCTATGTCGGACGTCTTAAGCGGTACTTTGACCCGCAGGGGGTTGCTGACTCGCAGTCCCCCCCTGACCCAGCTCCTCGAAGCGAGGGCCGGTCACAGTCGTCGACGAGGGCGTCGGAGCAGGCACCCAAGCCTCGGTCGGGACGGCAAGGCTGCGGTCAAGACCGTACGCCGGAGGGGCTCCATACGAACGGACCCCGGCGCCATACGCCGAGTACGCTGAATACGCCGGGTACGCACCATACGCGTACGTCTGGGAGTGTGCCGCAGGCGGCTCCGGACGTGGCAACAAAGCCTCGATCCGTCGGATCATGCGAAAGGCCTCGTCCAGATCGGACGAAGAGGCCCGGCGATCCACTCGCAGGTGCAGGCTCGCGACCTCTCGCTCCACCAGGTCCAGGCGGCCCGCAAGACGAGCGAGCTCGCCCTGATTCCCGGCCTGGGCGGCAGCATTACCGCCAGTCCCAAGGCCAAGTGCAATCTCAAGCACGAGGACACGTTGACGGAGGCGGTCAACCTCAGGGTCCTGTGTCGGACCCGCAGTCGGAGCACTCGGACGAGAGTGGCTCTCGGGAGGCGCCGAGTACTCGTACTCGTACGAGGGCACCTCCGCCCCTGCTTGACCGGAATGGAGAAGTCCACTTCCACGTGGAGCGGATCCTCCAGGAGCAAAGGTGTGCGGGCAAGCGACAGCTCCTCGTGAAGTGGAGGGGTTATGCCCACTCCGAGAACTCGTGGGAGCCGATTGAACGGCTCCTGATTGACCGCCCGAAGGCTGTCGCAATCTGGGAACAGAAGCGGCGGCAGCTTCATAAGTAATCCGGGGCTTCTTGCCCGAACGGGGTACGGCCGATGAATACATACCGTACCCGCGCTCATCGTGAGCGCTAGAAGCCGTGCGCTTCAGGATGTCCCTTGGCAGCATACGCTTGCTGATCAAGTGGGCAAACCTCACACGAAGATCACGCTGGTCCAGGATGTGGGACAGCTGCTGATCTTCATGGAGTTCCCATAACTCCGTGGGCGAGTACTTGAGAGTCTCCACCCACGCCCAGAACATGTCCTCACAAGAACTCCACGTGGGACAGTTCTCGGGCATAACCCAGGGGTAGGATAGAGACCACCCCGGGTCTCGGGCTTCTTACGACAAGTCGTGAAGTCCTTAAGGGGAATGCGGTGTGGCGCGAGAAGCACACACCGAGCAGCCTCCAAGTTGTCGACGAGCAACTGTTCTTTCTGAACAAGGTCTCGTTCATAGGTGCCCCTAGAAGTGAGGCCGCCCACAAGGCCACGAGGAGCGACGAGAAGCTCTAAGAAGAGGTCAGCCCCAGAGCTCTCCTCGGGAGGCCAATACCCTCTTGAGTTGATGGCAGCTCCCTGGCTGACGGGTGCCGCCACCGAACCCCCACGCACACGCTGGGCAGCTTGGAAATCCTCCTGCTGCTGGTCGGAGTCATTCGAGACCTCCCGGGGCTCAACAATGGCACCCTCCTCTTCCTCTTCTTCCTCCTTCTCCTCCTCTTCATCCGAGGAGCCGAAGAGACTCTGATAGGAGCGTCGAGTCTCCTTCTCCTCGCGGAGTGGAGACTTAGAGGCGGTACGCTTCTTTGAGGGCTTGGCACCTTCGGCTTTAGAGGCCTTAGCGCGCGCAAGACCCTCGGCAAGCGAGAGACGTTTGCGAGGATTCTCTTCCTCATCGCCGCCGGCTTTGGGAGCGCCCTTAGCCTTAACGGCCGGACTCTCAGAGCGCACAGAGGTCCTGGGACTGTGATCACCGTGATCACTAGCGGGCGACTGCACGCTGTCTTCTTTGTGTTCACTGGGCACTGGGCTGTGCCCTCCCACAGAGCCCGCAGGAGCATCATGAGTGCTCTCGGACTCGGCATCGTCCTCACTGCCCGAGTTGAGCTCACGTTCCACGAACCGAGGGTTCGGACGATTGTCTGGAGAGGAGGGCGACGGGCTGCGGCGCCTGCTTGCGCGCTTGTCCACAGCCGCGTCACCCGAGGATCCGATCGCCTCGGAGGCCACCTGAGTAGCCTCCTTGAGTGCAGAGCCTTTGCCGTGAGGCTTAGTGCTCTTGGCCTGCGCCTTATCGGCTGCAGCCTTGGAGCGTGTCTTAGCACCGCTCTTAGTAGTGCCACGAGGCATGTTAACGGTCGAAGTGGAGACCTAGACGAAGAGCTCACAGGTTGCTGCTCGAGGCTCTAACTGTGAAGTGAGCCTCCGCCGCGCTCGCGCGGCCAAGTCGATGGTTTTCGACTTTGAGAATGAGAGTTTGTGACGAACACCTCTTCATTCTGATTGGTCGGTAAACCGAACCTAAGTGGGGGAGGATGTAACGGGGTACGTAGCCCTAAGTGTACCCTGGTTACATGAAGTGTGACACTTCGCACTTCAGGAGTATGACACGTCATACTCCGAGATATTTGGTAGAAGGTACCAAGGTCGCTCAAAGCCAACCATTGGTTAAATGACATTGCATTTCTATAGGTAACTAACAGTTTGTATTAAACCCAAACTTAACCTACCTATAAATAAACTCAGTTTACAATCTACCTTATTTGGGTCACTTCGCTCTCTCTAACAAAAGAGGGGACCAGTGAACTGCCGTTCACTGAGAGTTTGTATACTCTCGGAAGCTAACTTCCTCTAGCGCAAGGTGCTGTGTGACCCCGTCACAAAACGACTGTTCTACAGCTCTAGCTTATTTTCAAACAAGCTGGATTTGCCCCTGCAAACCGAACACGGCCCATAATAACTTCATCAGCTCACTCGTTCATTGCTTTGCAAGTTTTTGGCATGTTTTCACCATGGTTTCGAAATTTTGCTTTTTGCCGACTCTCAGCCATCTTCCTCAGTCTTCATTTTTCGTGTCGTCCTGGTACCATGATCTGGGCAAGTGTCTATCACCGTAATACATTATGACCATGTTTTACCATGTGGAAACATGGAAAACCAAGGGCCAACATGGAAATATATCATGTTTTACTTACCTAACCCTTTTTGGAAACATGGACGGTATGGGTCGCCTTTTTTAATTAACCCAGTACATACGTACTGTATTATGAAATTTCCTTAAGTGGACAGGGCATTGAATTAAACTTGTTAAAAGAAAAGACTAAAAATGGCGAGCTTTTCGCATCTCCACGAAAAGAATCTGCTCAACAGATCCAGACGACAGATACCGGTAATCACGGTTTACTGTCAAGTTTGCCTCGACGTCTACTCTCACTCACAGATTACTCTTTTTCAACAAATCTACTGCTCAATTTTAACCTAAAGTAGGAGGTATACCGCATTATCGAAATCACAAAAATAATGACATTTTCCTTACACGACTTAAATTCAGTATTGAATTCTAAACACTTAGCTCTAGCTTCCGACAAAAAAATGTCTGAAAATGTCGGAATGAAGAACCTGCTCCTGTGCGACCTATTATAATTGGCTAAATTAAGGTTAATTGTAGTATATGATTGAATGTTAATCACATATTCACAATCTTGCCTTAGGGTCTGTCGGAAAGACGTGTTTTTACTAGGAATACCTCAGAATGAGTAATGGACAGCCCACACAGGATTAATTGCGTGAGCGTAACGTAAATGGGTCAACGTTCGGACAACATCCAAAATATCGTACTTAGTATGTGATTAGACTGGAAAAAGCAAAAAGACGTTATTCTTTCGGTTTGTCAATCTGCGCCAGTGGCTCCGTCAGCGGCGACGTTGGTGGCGGTGAGAGCGCAGGCGGCGATGGCAGCAGCGATGTAAGTCTTTATTATTGAGTTGGTTAGTAGAAGAAGTGGAGAAGCAGATGATGGTTTTTTGAGCGGGCTAATGCTAACGTTATTCTTTCGGTTTGTCAATCTGCGCCAGTGGCTCCGTCAGCGGCGACGTTGGTGGCGGTGAGAGCGCAGGCGGCGATGGCAGCAGCGATGTAAGTCTTTATTATTGAGTTGGTTAGTAGAAGAAGTGGAGAAGCGGATGATGTTTTTTTGAGCGGGCTAATGCTAACGTTATTCTTTCGGTTTGTCAATCTGCACCAGTGGCTCCGTCAGCGGCGACGTTGGTGGCGGTGAGAGCGCAGGCGGCGATGGCTGCAGCGATGTAAGTCTTTGGTTTTTTAGCATCTTTTCGTCCATCCACTGAGCTAATTGGAGCAGATACATGTGCAGCCGCCGTTGGATATACGTACCAGCAACATCTAGCTCAAGATTTTACGTAAACATGAAGGAAAATGACCCTTACCGTTAAAGTAACAAATTGTTGTTTGATTTGACAAACTGTACGTAACGATAAAGGAAATTGACCATACAGTTGGAATCAACATCAACGGCAATCTGCAATATACAGTCATGGCAAAACGACGATATGCCAATGCAGCTGAAGATGAGTTATCTTGTACAGGAAAACCTGATGCAATTCAGGCCACTGCAGCGCAAGAAACAAAGCGTCAACGAAAAGCTCAGTACCGCAACGGGACCTCCGATGAAGCTTGAACCTGACGTGAAGAGACGCAAAACCAGCTAAGCGTTGGCAGTTTTGGTTGATACCAAATACATTGCCCAGCCTTTAATTCTACTTTGCTATTGACAATTATGCTAACAACCGTATCAAAAAAATTTAGCCATCTTAATGTTAGCTTTCCGAACCTTTTTTGTCGAAGAATGTCTGGGATCACCTCCCAGTCGCAGGGGGTCCCCCCGCAGAGACAGCAAATGTCGACATATTTTTAAAAATATGTATTCCCAGTGTAAGTCGCAGACGATCTAGTTTCATCCATATAAAGTTGCATCGCAGTTTACTAACCACCTGTACTAATCACTACACTGACTGACCCTTTCTCGAATTCTGTCTGCTGCGATTCTCATTCTCCGATTTACAGGCGTCCGCTCAAGTCACCAGCATAGCTTTTACAACTCTTTGCTATGAAGCTATTTGCACAGCTTGCCACTGCCTGTTTTGCTCTGCTTGCGTCCACTAGTCTCGCCGTTCAGGAAGAGACCAAGACCCTCGACGAGCTCTATGCGGACGACATGGCCGAAGGAGGCAACCTCGTCTTATACCACGGCGGGGACTTCTCGTCGCAGCAAGACGCGCTGCGTGATGCCTTCATCAAGGTCTTCCCGAAAATCAACTTCACGCTTATCGTCGACTACAGCAAGTACCACAACGTGCGCATCGACAACCAGCTCGATAACGACAAGCTGGTGCCCGATATTGTGGCGCTGCAAACACTGCAGGACTTCCCCGACTGGGCACGGGAGGGCAAGCAGCTGGAATACAAGCCCGCCAACTTCTCGCAAATCTACGATGGCTTCCGGGACCAACGTGGTGCCTACATGGCCTACATGGTGTTCACCTTCAGCTTCCTGTACGACGAAACTTCGCTGGGTGGTTTCGCAGCGCCCAAGTCACCCGCCGACCTCGTGGATCCGCAGTGGAAGGCAAGATCACCTCGACCTACCCTAACGACGACGACGCCGTACTTTTCCTGTACGCACGTTATGTGGAGAAGTACGGCTGGAGTTGGGTCGAGGACTTCGCCAACCAGAATGTCACGTTCTGCCGCGGTTCCAATACGGCCAGTGATCTCGTTACGGCCAAGGAAAAAGTTATCGGTGTTGGTACGTACTCGCAGGGTACGCCCAATGTCACGTTTGTCACGGACGGTGGCAACGAATATCTGGCATGGGGTCAGCGGATCGCCATCTTGAGTAAAGCCAAGCACCCAGCAGCCGCAAAGCTCTTCATGAACTGGGCCATCTCGGAGAAGGTGCAGAAGACAATCCTGCCCGAGAACGTTCGTGTGGACCTGACACCAAACAGCGGCTCAAGCCACCCCTGGGAGATTCGCCAGGCTAATGTGGATGAGTTCCCAAAGTTCATGGCGGACCGTGCGAGTGTGGAGCAGTGGCACCATACATTTTCACTGTACTTAGGTGAAGTGCAGGGTGAGCAAACTCCTGGTTTCCTTGGCCTGTATCCGGGTCTATAGAGCAATTGCTTAAGCAAAGAACCGCTCTGTACTTCCTGGAAAATTGCTTACAAAAATACAGATTTGATACGTCATGTGATAAATCATAACCGAGCCCTGAATTGTTTGTAATACACACTCGAAAAATTGTGAGCATTGTTTTGTTTTTATTGGTATGGTAGTACTTCAAGTACTTAGTTACTTCCAGCTATAGTACTACCGCAAAACTGTAATTTTCGTTCTTCTCCGGTCCAGAAAAGACCGCTCCCTATTTTATTAGTAATATCAATATATTATACTTGTACTATTAAAACAAGGTGAAAAGCTGTTCACCAATTTGCGTAGTCCATATGTGTGCGTTGCTGACGCTGTCACCTGGTGGTGTTGCTCATTCGACGGAGTCACCATTTTTTACTCATCATTACGTTGAAGGTTCTACTTTCTTTATCGAGCCTTCAATTTGAAATTCGAAGTACATCACGAATGAAAGTTGCGGCTAATAAATGATCTTCTAACAGTGCTGTTCAGATCCAGAGGGTGAATTCGAAGGAAAAATAGAGCAATAACTTCGCCCCTTTCGGGGTGCGCTCCAGTTGCAGTCTGTGGAACGGGTTCGATGGAGAGTGCTTGCGGTCATTTTCCAATTTAACTACCAAGTCTTAAGTCTCCATTCTCCACGGTGCTCCAGCCGACTCGTCACCATAGTGTTGGCTGGAGATATGTATCTCATCCTGTCACCCGCTCTGTGTGAGACCGGGAAGCGTAACGGGAGGGGATGCCAAAACGAGAGCAACACCGAAGCCGTCGATCCAGAGCCAACCATCTCGATTGGAATTGTATGATAAGAAACACAACTGACATGAAAAGGATCCTCCTCGCCATGATCTCGCTCTGTGTATTCGTCTCTGCCATGTCCCTCCACATCCCGACTACCATCAAGACTACGGAGTCTCCTCAACCCTCGCGATCTCAGGAGGTGATACCGTCACGTCCCCTAGGTCAAGTTCTACAACATCGAGATGACCCCAGACATTAATAAATGGTTCAACAATACGTTCGTCCCTGAAGTCTTTGTCACAACTGACTACAACGGAGCTTCCCTATCAGACGATCAAAAAGGTCGAATTTCAGCGTTCAGCAAGTTGTTGGGGGGCTGCTCACTCGAGGTGACGTACATGGCACCAGGTGAATGCGATACACCACAGTTTCTCCTGTATCTGTACACTGGTTGTTTCGACGCCTCAGCAACAACAAGTGATGAATTTTTCTAAGATTCGACACGATTTCTTCCAGCGCTAGGACGCTGCTAATGGCGAAGAAAGTTGGTGAATCTTGGCTCAACTCTTCAACGTAGCATCTACTCATCACCGTCATCACGCCCAATGGACAGCTCTTGGGCTACGAAGTGACCAAAGTGCAACTTGATTTTAACATCGGTAAATACTCGAACCCAGTGCCTCAACAACATCAACTCTTCTAGACCAGTCCCCGTCGGTAACACGAGTTGTGGTAGACATTCTAGTGGCGCTGTAGTTTTCGCCTTGGGTCCTCCTTCCTGCCATCGTTTCGTGCGGAGCAACATACGAGAAGAAGTATTGACCAGGTATCCCTCGACAATGGCTAAAGCTGGCTAAACATACCGCTAAAGCTATTGGAGTGTGAGCCTTTACGAATGGCTCGCTATTGACTTCTTTCGAGTACCTATCGTGGGTTAGCTCCGAAAAGGTACGTATACGGAACTGATTAGATTCTAGATCAGAGGTATATCTTACTGGAGATCTGACATGGGATCTGAAAATGATTGGTGAGTTCACGCACTTTTTCAACCTCAAGGCTGCTCGTGCGTTGGTCGGTGAAGAAGATGAATCGAGAGGCAAAGGAGGGGACGTCGGTGGATGCCGAAGTGGAGCCAACTAAGTCGGTCGAGGACGTCGTTAGCACTGAGTTGCTGTTCGAGCAAGCTCGACAGCAACTCGCAAATGATGTGGGGCCTGTGCCACGACGTGGTGAGCGGACGACATGCTTCTACAAGGGCTATAAGTACTGCAAGGCATGGTCGTCCTCAAGAAAAATTGTGTATAGATGCTCTAGGCTTCGCCAAGGTTGCAGAGGAAAGCTGGGGTTTACTATTGCATCGATGGCGTATGCTGCTGTAAAGCTGCACACATGCCACATCGAAGCCATTGCCAACGTCGTCATAAACGTTGAGGACCAGATGAAAGCTCAAGCCGACCTCCTTGCGATTGAGCACGTCGCTTGGCCTGTGCGCCAATTGTGGGAAGAATTGCGACGTCAGTTCTACTCAGCTGACAATCCCAACGTTGTTCGTGGGTTGTCAGAGCAACAAGTTGTCCGACGAGTACACCGAGCAAGAAGCGCGCATTGCTCTAGCAATTTTCATGGCTCTATTGAAATTCCACCGCTTTCATTGGCACTAGACGAGGAGCTTTCCTTTTTCCAGTTTCACTGCGTCACCATTAGCCGCGACAATTTGAACAAGCCTTGCCGCTTGCTTAGGTATGCTCATCCATCTCTGGTCGCGCTATCATGGTACCACGTTGTTTGTGGATGGCACCTTTTCGGTGTGTCCCGCAGGGTTACGCACAGTGCGTTGTGTTCATGGTCCACGACCGAGCCTTGGCTGGAGTGTTCGTTCCTGTGTTCTACATTCTGAGCACCTTGCGTACTGGCGACGCCTACTGGGAAATGATTCATTTTATCGTACAATCAACAGACCAGCAGCTCGAACCGGCCGAAATTTTTTGTGACCTCGAAGCGCCACTCATGGACGCACTACAAACACAGTTTCTGAACGCAATTGTGTTGGGGTGCTTGTTTCATCTGAAACAAGTGCTCCGACGGGCTATGAAGCGCTATGCTATTCCGGAGGAAGGCAATGACACGTGGTGTCCTAGACACCCTGGCGGTGATTGATCCTGCTCATGTCGAGCGAGGTACCAAGTGGGTAAAGCGTGAGGTTAAGTTGCGCTGTGCTCAAGCCGGCGTGACTTACTCTACTGAAAAATGGGTCGATTTTTGGGGGTATTTCAACCGCACTTGGCTGGAGCAGTATGTCATCGATGTCTGGAACGTATTCGGCATGAACAACGAGTTGGTCGCACGAGCGAATAATCCCCTGGAGAGGTTTGACAGGGAGGTTAATACACGTTTCCCGACCCCGCATCCTTCAATTGCGACATTTGTGACGGTGATCAAGGCTATATCAGCTGAGTACGTACGCCGCGTTGCTGATGTTCCTCGTGGGCGAGCCCGCCGTGTTCCTCGCGAGGTCATTCAGCTACCGCAGGTTGTGGACATTCCATCTGACGTTGACAGCGACGTGAATCCTCCACTGGTGGAACCGGAGGCAGTTGGAACACCCGCAGCGGAAGGTAGCACACTCACAAGTGCTACGCTGTAGATATTTCCGCGTAGCAACCAGAAGACCTCAGTAAATGCTTCATCTTCTCCCCTTTAAAAGTGTTTTTCTTTGGTTTCAGTCTGTTCATAATTCAGGTCTCAAATCCTGATCTTTAATCGGATCAGCTCCGTATATGTATCGGGGTACGTAGCCCTAAGTGTACCCAGGTTACACGAAGCGTGACACGTCATACTTCGGGATATTTGGTACAAGGTACCAAGGTCGACCAAAGCCAACCACTGGTTGATGACATTGCATTACTATAGGTGACTTATAGTTTGTATTAAACTCAAGCTTTAATCTACCTATAAATATATACTCAGTTTACATTCTACCTTAATTAGGTCACTTCGCTCTCTTTTGAATAAAGAGGGGACCAGTGAACTGCCGTTCACTGAGAGTTTGTATACTCTCGGAAGCTAACTTCCTCTAGCGCAAGGTGCTGTGTGACCCCGTCACACTTGGTAGCACTCGTAGTCAATCCACGCCACCGCGGGTAGACTACCTGAACCTCTCCGAAGTTCGTTGCCAGGGATAGGAACGACTTCTGCCATCTGAACGACTTTCAGTTCGAGTCGGTTCGGAAGATGGCAGGCATATTCGGGATGGAGGCCCTGCAGAGCCTGGTAGTGCCCACACCGGCCGAGCAGCTCGAGCGCGTCAATGCGTTTGACGCGTACGAGCAGAGCCTCATCGCGCATGTGCGGGAGAACCTGCAGGCTCCGGCAGCGGAAGCAAATCCGCCTCACCCGAAGCCTATACGGCTGAAGGATAAGCCGCATGAAGGGAAGGAAGGCGAGAACCTTCACTTCTGGGTCCGAGAAGTAGAGCTCACGATGGACGCAGCTCTGATCTCGACCGAGCAACTTCGTGTTGCTTTTGCACTCTCCAACTTTAGCGGCCGTGCTAAGAGCTGGGTGTACACACGGGAAGCAACATCCCCTGGATGTTTCACATCCTGGGCTCAGCTGTGTGAACAGCTCCGAGCCGCGTTTCTCCCGGCAAACTATGAGTACCGCCAGCGTTCGCGCTTTCTCTCGTGCAAACAAGAGAGGCGTGACCTGCACGAGTACGTGCAATAAATACGGGAGCTCATGGCGTCCCTAGTGGAAAACCCACTCAACGAGCATATCAAGATGACTGTGTTCATGGACGGCCTTCGAGTGGGCCCCGAACGCACTCAGCTGTTCCGGGTGCAGTCAAACACCCTTGGAGAGGCGATTCAAGTGGCTCTTCAGGAAGCGTCCAGCCATCGCCAGGCGCGTACGCCGGCCTCAGCGTGGCCTGGGAGTTCCATGTCGACACCCGGTCGAACAAGGCCAAACGGACCAGTTCCCATGTGTAACGGGGTTACATGGTGTGGAACACACAGGGGTACGAAGTACCCGGAGAGTTAACAAACTCTCAGTACATAAGTTGGAGAGTTGACAAGGTCTCTCAGTACGTTGGCTGAAAGCCACACGCTATGCATTTGATTACGTTTAACTATGCTAGATAGTTAAAGAGATACATTTACCCCTAGGCGGCTTGGCCGCAATAATAGTAAATAAAAGACTTCTGATTTTGAAGCATAAAAGTTAAGGTGTTAGCTTTGAGCCCTGGTTTTGGGCTGTAAGTGTCCTTTGGATAAGGAACTTAGTATTAGTGACTCTTTGAGTCGAACGTCTTCCTCTGACGCTAAAGCTACGGCAGCCCCGCTGCACTTGGTAGCACTTGTAGTCAATCCCGCTCCTGAGTCGGTTGACTATATCCTCTGCGAGGATGGAACACCCCGTGTTCGCGAATTTGCCCCCGGCGCAGCAGCACGCGCTTACTAAGCTTATGTCCTTGCTTGGCCCGGAGGGCGTGGCTCATCTTGCATCGCAAGGTCCAGAGGCGGTCACTGCCAGGCTGGAATCGTTCTCCCGCTACGAGAACGCGCTCTTGGAGCATGTCCAAGAGAAGATGAGCGCCGCAACGGCGGCGGCGTCGATGACGCGTGAAGAGTGTATGAGACTGAAACCGATCATGGTGAGCGTAAATACCTTCGAGGGGAATGATGGAGAGAATCTCCTTCTCTGGACCCGTGAGGTCGAGATGGCCATGGGATCGGCCGCGCTCCAGTCTGAGCATCAGCGCGTGGCGCTGGCTATCTCCAGGCTTGGAGGTCGCGCTCGCGAATAGGCACTAACGTGCGGCACGTCTGTTGACGCTGCATTTCCCACTTGGGATCAGCTGAAGCAACAGCTTTCGCGCGTGTTCGCGCCGCCTAATCAGGCGTACCGTATCCGGTCAAAGTTCCTTGCTACCCGCCAGGGTAAGAAGGTTTTATTGGACTATGTCCAAGAGTTGAGAACTCTTATCGCCGGAATGGCGGCGGACCCTCTTCCAGAACTGGTCAGCGTGACCGTGTTCATGGAGGGACTTCGTGTGAGCGCAGCTCGAACGGAAGTGTTCCGTGTACACCCTAACTCTTTCGAAGAGGCGGTGAATGTGGCATTAAATGCCGAGCACAACTTCAGGTCGGCGCGACCTGGTTGGAGCGCTGGTAGCGCAAGCTCTTCGAGCGGTCCAGAGCCGATGGACCTCAGCTATGCTGAAGATGACGAAGCGGAGCTTCTTGCTGCGGAGCAGCGCGCCGGCATCCGCCGATGCTTTGTGTGCAATAGCACTAAGCACTTGAGGGCCTATTTCCCTCTGCGCAAGAAGCGCGAGGCTCCGGCGAGCCAACCCTCCGGGTCATCGCCGGGAAACGGCAACTCCCAGTAGGCGCGGGGCGGCCTACTGGGGAAGAACTGAGTTCTGTTGTGCCTCGAAGAGGTAGAGGGCAACGGGGCTCAGCTTCGAAGAGAGCTGAGCTCTCTTACGAGAAGCGTGTGTGCAAGCCGGGCTTGCTGGTCGTTCAAGCCAACGTGAAGGGCTTTGCAAAGCCATGGAGAGTCTTGATTGACTCGGGAGCCTCGGGCAACTACGCCCGTCGCTCCACCCTAGAAGGGAGTCAGCTGTATGCTGAATCACTGGAAGTGCCAACGAGAGATACGATCTCTGTCCGTCTCGCGACGGGGACACTGGTAACTGTGTCGAAGGTCTCTGTCGACCTTGGAGTGAAGTTTGAGAGCTTCGATAGCGTGGAACGCTGTTTGGTCTTAGACCTGGATGCGAGGTATGACCTCATCCTTGGCATGGCATGGCTGGAACGCCATGAGCTATGGATCGACTGGAAGTCGAAAACGCTGGGTGCGTCGCACCCTGCTCCTAGTGGAGCTTTGGTGAGTCATGAACCCACCTCTGCTAGGAAGCAGAAGCGCTTTTGGCGCGAGCACGAGGCCGAGGCGGCCGTAGTGCTGGACATTGGTATGTCCGAAATTGTTAGCAACGAGGTTGCTGTTTGCCCTGAGGGCGTACGTGGTGCGGCACGTTATCCGCTGAGTGGTGCAGGTCAGGTCAATGACCAACTGCTGGGTCCTGGTGAGGACGAGCGCGGAGTGGCGCGTAATCCACTGAGTGGTACGAATCTGGTCGATGACCTACCGCTGCGTGACCCGAGGGTCGCGGTCGACTGCGAGTCGAGGCATCATGGGCGTGGCCCAGGAGATGCAGGTGAAGTGACACCTAGTTCACTGTGTGAAGGTCGAGGACCTCTTGGCTTTCAGCCGTTTGTCTTGCGAGACACTGTACCCTCTTCGAGGAGTGATGGTGCTGCTGCACCCGGTGGTGGTGACGGAGATGTCGCCACATCGCCCTCATCCGGCCGGGCTCGGTCGCGGAGGTAGAGGAGAAGAAGACGCAGGGCGTCTGTGACGTCTTCGACGTCGGACGAGGTGTCCAGCGTGACGAGCGGTGATGCTCCACGTGATTGCTGTGAGCAGCTGTATACACTCGTGAACGAATTGACGGGGGAGGTAGAAGGCGATATCAGCCTTGACACTCTGCCCGCTGCAGAGGCTCTGCTAGAGCTGGACGAGATGTCCATTGCCGAGTTTGGCGAAGCCTTGAAGGCAGGCGAGCTAGCCGAGGTGGTCCTGCTGGGACCTGAGGAGGAGTTGAATTTCTCATCCGTCGTGGACGACGCGGTCCTAGAGGACACCAAGAAGGCGCTGAGCGCAAGAAGTGGATCGGCGATCCTCAAAGATCCTTCGGATCCCTTCTACCCGGTGGTGAAGGAGTATGGAGACGTTGTCTCGAAAGACCCACCGACGGGCCTGCCTCCGAATCGAGGCGTGTGTCATGAGATTGACCTGGTTCCTGGAACCAAATACTGCGTAACAAGGCAATGGCCTTTGCCGAGAGAGCAGTGTGACGTCATTGACGCATTCTTCCGTGCGAAGCTCGAGGCAGGGATGGTGCGTGAGAGTAAGTCTCCGCACTCGACACCCACGTTCTGTGTCAGAAAGCCGAACGGCAAGTGGCGCATTGTTCATGCTTTTAACAAGCTAAATGCGGCCACTATCCCGGCGCAAACGCCGATTCCTCGCAAGGATGTTCTGCAGAACAACATGGTAGGCTGTACGTTGTACAGCGCGCTCGACTTGGTCGATGAATACTACCAATTGCTCATGAGAGCGAGCGACATTCCGCTGACAGCGGTGAGTACTCCGAGCGGTATGCTCTAAGAGTGGCTGGTGATGCCCCAGGGGCTGTCGAACGCACCAGCAACGTTCAATCGTCTTGTGACGCAGTTGTTTAGGCCCCACCGGGCGTACGCTCAAACGTACTTTGACGATATATTCGTCCATAGTCGTGCTGAGCACGGAAAGTCAGACGTGGAAAACCACATTGACCACTTGCGAGCGGTGCTCGAGTGCATGCGCACTAACAAGTTGTATGCCAACTTGGACAAGTGCGTCTTTGGCGCGGAGGAAATACCTTTCCTCGGGTGCTTCATTGGAAAGCGAGGCTTAAGGGCAGATCCTGCCAAAGTCAAGGCCATCGTGGACTGGCCGGTTCCCAAGAACCAAAAGGACTTACGCAAGTGGCTAGGCTTAGCCAATTACTTGCACAAGTACAGCGCAAACTACGCGGAGATGGCTTGGCCATTATCAGATCTCCTTAAGAAGGACGCACCATGGTGGTGGAACGTCGAGCACGACGGAGTCTTTGAGGCTGTGAAGGAGAGCCTTCTCCAGGCTCCGATCCTTGCGCTACCGGACCCGGATAGTCCGTTTAGCGTCGTCTGTGACGCCTCCGATTTTGCAATCGGTTGTGCTTTACTACAAGCAGACGCCGAAGGGCGTGAACGCGTGATCGCGTTTGAGTCTCGCCAGCTCAAAGCTGCAGAGAAGAACTATCCAGCTCATGACAAAGAGCTACTTGCAATGAAGTATGCTCTAGTCAAATTCAGGGTACATCTGCTAGGCTCTAAGCCTTTTGTGATCTTTACTGATCATGCGTCGTTACGCACTGCGACACAGTCGCCTCATCTCTCTCAGAGAATGGCAAGATGGCCTTCCTTCTTTGCCGAGTATAACTTCGAGGTGAGGTACAAGCCGGGGCGGCTTAATGTAGTGGCCGATGCGCTCTCGCGCAGGCCGGACTACGAGTTAGCTCATGTCCCGACAGTGACGTCGTCAGTGCCTGACTTGATACGCGGAGCGTATGCACAAGACGACATGTGCGTAGCGCTGCTACGGGCTCTTGAGAGCGAAGGGTTTAAAGACTCTGATAAGGAATTGTCTGGGCGCTTACGCGCGAGGCGGCATCGATACTCGCTCGATGGCGGTCTGCTGTACTACAGCACCGACTCTGAGGATAACCCTCGTGTAGTCGTTCCTCATGATGAGAATCTAAAGTACTAATCCTCTATGAGGTTCATGATACGCCCGTGGGCGGGCACTTAGGTCGGGAGAAGACCTATGGCTCGGTGAGCTCGATGTACTGGTGGCCCAAGATGTATAAGTGGGTTGGCACCTATGTACGCACGTGTGAGACGTGTCAACGGACGAAGTCCGCGCCGAGCACGGCAGCGCCATTGGCGAGTTTGCCTGTCCCCAAGGGATGTTGGCAGTCCATGACTATGGACTTTGTGTTTGGCCTTCCCAAGGACAAGGCAGGAATCACGGGTATTGTGGTCTTTGTAGACCGATTGAGCAAGATGGCTCATCTAGCGGCGGTGCCGGACACCATAGATGGTGAAGGTACAGCTTTGCTGTTTTTAGACCGAGTCTTTCGCCAACATGGCTTGCCTGAGGCAATTGTCTCGGATCGAGACCCGCGCTTCACCGCGAAGTTCTGGACGTCCCTCTTCAGAGTGCTTGGCACTCGTTTGGACATGTCCACAGCGGACCATCCGCAGACCGATGGTCAAACAGAACGCGTGAATCGCGTTGTGGAGGATATCCTCCGAAGCGTATGCGCTTAGGCGCCAAAACGCTGGAGCCAGATGCTCCCACTCGTCGAGTTCGCATTAAATAATGCAGTGCACGCCTCGACAGACTACACTCCGTTCTATGTGAACGGCTTGGTTAACCCTCGCGTCCCACTGACGCCGCCACGCAGTGGCTCAGGGCTTGATGGGGGAGGGATAGCCGAGCGGCTAGCTGATGTCAGCCCTGTTGCGGTTCGCAAGCAAGCCAATGACTTTGTTTTTTTGAGACTAAGCGTAATGCGTCAAGTACGCGACGCTATGGCTGAAAGCCAAGACATGCAAAAAGAACATGCAGATGCCAAAGGCAGACGCAATGAAGAAAGGTTTGAGGTCGGAGACCAAGTTTTATTAAATACAAAAACCTACCTACTCATGCAGTGTCTGCAGTCTTTAAGACAAAATTGAGACCACGGTTCATAGGACCGTTCAAGGTCGTGGCCAAGAAGGGCCTAGCGTATACGCTTAACCTTCCGAAGAAGATGCGCACGCATCCAGTCTTCTACGTTGGCTTACTCAAGCCGTATCAGGACCCTGCTCAGGTGAGCGCGGAGGCGTTGGCGCCAACGGTTGCTGGGCCACGACAGGCTGCGCAACAGCGGGAGGCCGAACCACGGCAGGCTGAGCGACAGCAGGTGGCGGGGCCACAAGACGCAACAGCAAGTCGATCTGACCTTGCAGCTGAGCGACTTGACGCTCAAGGTCCGCGTCTCGGTTCTGAATCGACTGTGGTTGTTCAAACCAGTCCACGCGGTGGTTCGTCTCATCGAGACCATCTGCAAGGCGACTCAGAGAGTCAGTCGTATTATGGAGATACTGGTTTAGAGAACCCACACGATGCTCCAGCGCGAGCACGTCGCTGCGACTCGCGACGCGAGAGTCCAGCTGAGGCTCGGCCTCCTCCTGCTCTGCTCGACGAGCACGGCGAGCTCCACTTCCATGTGGAACGCCTGGTGGCGAGGCGCAGGCGCCAGGGTCGTACTCAGTGCCTTGTGAAATAGAGGGGTTATCCTCACTCACAAAACTCTTGGGAGTTTGAGGTTGTCCTCCGGCAGGACTGCCCTGACGTCGTCGACGCTTTTGATCGGGCACACTCACTGCCCCGCCGCTACGGCGTACGACCGCGTCGTCAGGCGCCGAGCGCTTCCCGCCGCTAGAACGCGGGGATGACAGGTCGGTGGCTGAGCTCAAGCTCCGACCAGTGGCTGGAGCAGCCAGCTCATAGGAAAGAGCGGTGCTCGCAGCATGAGCAAGAGGTGGTGACGCCTCGAGGTGATGGGGACGGGGTCCCAGTGTTCGTCGACGTGCTTTCGACTTAGCGAAGTCTAAGCGCAAACGTCTCTCAAGACGAATATCAGTTTCAGAGAAACTTGCTCGAAGAGCATTGTAGGAGGGGAGCCGTCGAGCTCCCTCCACCCAGCTTCGGAATTGTGCTTCATAAGCACGCTGGGATTCCCCAGGGTTGAGAACAACCGATAGTTCGCATAGAGGGAACCGGTTGGCGGTTTAGCTGCATCTGCAGGCGCGCCTGATACTCCTGAGGAGTTGTGACTTGTGGAGTCAGATATCGCTCTCGGAGCCGGTGCCGTTGCACTTGCTCATCAGCAGTCGAGGCCACAGGCCCACACGTGTACGTGTTCAGCGGCTGCTGCGCCGCGAGGCGGGCCGCTTCGGCAGGGTTCCGCGGCTGGAAGCCGTAGTCACGGCGTGACATTAGAACAAGTGGTCGGACCACAGGTCGGAACGACTGCGAGCGCTGCTCGTTGGACAATTGACGGCCTTGGGCCTCGTCCAGGTCATTCGTAATGACGTTGTGATCGTATCGATCTTCCTCGTCATACCGCGACGATAGCGGTGGCGCATCGCGCAGCGAGCGAATCGGATTCGAACGTTCAGAGAACGGATGCGGTGTCCGCAGGTCTCTTCTTGTTTGAGATCGCGCCGTTGAGCGGCTAGACCTCACAGAGGAAGCTGGGGAAGACGCTGCACCAGTATGCGACCTCGGAGAGGCTGGGTTGGAGTGATCCTCACTACCCATGGGCTCGTCGTAATCGACTTCGCCCTCTTCGTGTTCCGTAAACAGACCATCGTTCCCTCTGGGAGGCGCCCGCGGCTCTGACGAGCTTTGAGCTTTGCTCTCTTCTTGTTGACGGCTCATGGAGCGTTGACCGTGTCGACGGCGATATACTCTGCCACCGAAAGAGACGAAGATGCTCTTGGAGCAGTTGCGGAGCGCAGTTGGGGGTCTGGGACCGACGAGGCAGGGGCGGCGTGACGCGCTGGAGACGTTGGGCCGTGGGCCGGAGTGGAAGTGCCAGGCATCAAGGATGCGAACGCGTTTGTGAGCTCGTGGAGCTGCCGAACGCAGAAGTGAGGTCTAGTGACCTTCGTCGTCTTGACAAGACGTGACCTCGCTGAGGAAAGTTCAAGAACGGAATGTTCTCATCTTAGTGAGGGAGAGTGTAACGGGGTTACATGGTGTGGAACACACAGGGGTACGAAGTACCCGGAGAGCTAACAAACTCTCAGTACATAAGTTGGAGAGTTAACAAGGTCTCTCAGTACGTTGGCTGAAAGCCACACGTTATGCATTTGATTAGGTTTAACTATGCTAGATAGTTAAAGAGATACATTTACCCCTAGGCGGCTTGGCTGCAATAATAGCAAATAAAAGACTTCTGGTTTTGAAGCATAAAAGTTAGGGTGTTAACTTTGAGCCCTGGTTTTGGGCTGTAAGTGTCCTTTGGATAAGGAACTTAGTATTAGTGACTCTTTGCGTCAAACGTCTTCCTCTGACGCTAAAGCTACGGCAGCCCCGCTGCACCATGGAACTCGGGTCCGCCGAACAGCGTGACATCCGATGCTTCGGCTGCGGGAGGATGGGCCACTTCAAGCGCGACCGTCCCGCGGAAAGCCTCCGCAGACGGTCTTTCCCCAAGCCCGTCCTCAAGGGTCGCTGGCAGAAGCCAGGATCCCGGGGACAGGGGAACGTAGGGAACCAGTAGGGGCGGGCGCCCTACTGGGGAAGAACTAAGTCTTCGTGATGGGTGCGCGGGTGGCGCGTACGCGTCGCAGAAAATCGCACGCCGCCAGACAGCTGCTCGTAATAGCAACAAGTTGTCCGATGCTTTAAGAGAAAGCAAGGACAACGGGACGATGTCAGTGCGACTGGCCGACGGGAAGGTCGTCACTGTCCCCAATGTCCAAGTAGATCTGGTCGTCAAGGTTAAAGATTTTGACAGCCTCGAACAGTTTACTGTTCTCGATATGGATCCATATGATATGATCCTGGGCATGCCCTGACTTGATTAGCACGAGCCCTGGATCGACTGGCGAGGCAAGGCAATCGGTGCCAGCCGCCCTGCGCAGTCCGACAGATCATTGGTGAGTCATGTTACCACCTCTGTCAGGACCTGGGGCGCCGGTGAGGGCTGCCAGGGTACCAAAGCATCCGGCAGATGCTTGGGAGTCGTCGACGTATATGACGACTCCAAGGATGTTTTGATGGTGGCCGCGCCCAGAAGAGGCGTCGGCCAAGTGGGTAGCTTAGGTCCACAATCGGTTAACTTAGTTCCGCAGACAGCTGCAGCTGTCACGAACACTGAGAACAGCGTGTTCAGAGTGCATAACAGAGTTCCACTCACGGTCGCCCAGACCTTAACTGAAGAGGAAGGCGTTGAACACGCTTTCTGTGTGGGTACCACGGTACCACACGAGGCCACGAGTGCCTCGGATGTCGTAGCGCCGACATCCCTAGACGTGGACAGCAAAGCTCGACGTCACGGTCGCCGTCGCCAACGACGCCGCCGCCGCCTCAAGCCGTATCCGAACTTCGTTCCGATCGACGTCGCTTCAAGCGGTTCGGAGTCTAGGGCCCGGGCTCCTCCGACAAGGCCGGTGGAAGAGTGTTATCACATCTTCGAGGGCGAGACCGGTTTACCCGTCAAGGCATCTGGTGTCCACTTGGAACCGTTGCCAGAGGTTGCAGAGATACTGAACCTCGAGGAAATGACGGTCGAGTCTTTCCTGGCCAGCCTCAAGGCTGGAGAGATTGCCGAGATGGTGCTCATGAGACCTGAGATCCCTCGGGAGGAGCTGAACGCCTTCTCTGTCTTGGTCGAGAACGTCCTGGAAGACCTCAACAAGCAGTGTCAGGCGCGCGTGGGCTCTGAGATCCTTAAGAACTCCAAGAAACTGGTGTATCCTTTGGTGACGGAGTTTGCGGACGTCTGAACAATCACCCACCGACCCAACTCCCACCGGATCGAGGCGTACGGCATGAGATTGATCTCGTGCCTGGCACAACGAATTGTGTCACGAGGCCATGGCCTCTCCCGCGCGAACAGTGCAGGGTCATTGACGCCTTCTTCGCCGCGAAAGCGACGGCGGGCATGGTGCGGGAGTCGAAATCCCCGCACTCGACGCCGACTTTCTGTGTTCGGAAGCCGAACGGAAAGTGGCATCTAGTTCATGCTTATAACAAGCTGATCAACGCAACGGTGCCGGTGCCGCCCAAACACCGATCCCACGAAAAGGATGTGTTGTTAAACTACATGACCGGGAGCGTACTGCACAGTGCGCTGGATCTGGTACCAGATCCTGATGCGAGAGAGTGACATCCCGCTCACCGCGATAAGCACCCCAAGCGGCATGCTTTGGGAGTGGCTCGTCATACCGCAGGGCTTGTCTAACGCCCCGGCGACGTTCAATCGCCTGGTGACGCAACTGTTCCGCCCTTTGCGTACCTTCGTACAGACGTACTTCGACGACATCTTCGTCCATAGCCATGCCGAGGGAGGCAAGACGGCCATGGAGGTGTATCTGGGACACCTCCGTCGAGTGTTGGACGTTATGCGAGCGAACAAGCTCTACGCCAACATCGACAAGTGCGTTTTCGCGTCACCAGAGAATAAAGTTCTCGGCTGCTTCGTAAGCAACGTGGGCGTTCGGGCTGACCCAGACAAGGACAAGGCCATAGCAGCATGGCCGACGCCCCGATCCCAAAAGGATCTTCGAAAGTGGTTGGGCTTGGCCAACTACCTTCACAAGTCAGTGCAGGGTACGCGGGCTTCGCTCAGCCCTTGTCGAGAAGGACGTCGACTGGCGCTGGGAGCAAGAGCACCAGGATGCTTTTGACAGCATCAAGGCCAGTCTCCAAGAGGCCCCTGTCCTGGCCCTGCCGGACGATACGAAGCCGTTTAGCGTCGTCTGCGATGCCTCCGATTACGCCATCGGATATGCATTGCTGCAGGCCGACACGGCTGGACATGAACGAGTCATCATGTTCCAGTCCAGGCAGCTCAAAGCCGTTGAGCGGAACGACCCTGTCCACGACAAGGAGCTCCTGGCAATGAAATATGCCCTTGTGAAGTTCCGTGTTTACCTTCTGGGCTCTCGGCCCCTTCGTGATCTACACAGACCACGTATCCTTGAGGACGGCGATTAACTCGCCTCACCTCGCACAAAGGATGGCGAGATGGCTGGGCTTCTTCGCGGAGTATAACTTTCGCGTCGAATACAAGCCGGGCAAGCTCAACGTGCTTGCGGACGTCTTCTCTCGGCGTCCTGATTATGTGTTGGCAAATTTCACACGGGTGACAACGGATCTATATGATCGGATATGCATGGCGTATCGGGACGACGAGGCTGTCGCGACAGCGCTCACGGCTCCACCGATATGAGTTGACGGATGGCATCCTCTATTACCGAATGGAGCTCAATGCACCTCCACGGGTGGTCGTACCCGACGACGAGGATCTGAAGTTTGATATCCTCGCGGAGGCGCACGACGCACCCTTCAGCGGCCACTTGGGCCGCGGGAAGACCTTTCTGTCGGTCTCTCAGGCCTTCTGGTGGACCCACATGTACAAGTGGGTCGCCCGGTACCCTAAAACATGTGGAGCATGTCAGCGGGTCAAGCCCGCAGGACACTCTTCGGCTCCGCTACAGAGCCTGCCCGTCCCGGCTGACTGTTGGAAGTCGATGAGTCTTGACTTCATCTTTGGGATTCCCGCCGTCGGACACAGCAACACCGAAATTTTGGTGTTCGTGTGCCGGCTGAGCAAGATGGTACATCTTGCTCCAGTTCCCGTTACCGTAACGGGCGAACAAACCGCAAGGTTGTTCGTTTATGGCGTGCTCCGCTATCACGGTCTCCCGGAGACGACTGTCTCGGACCGAGACCCGCGGTTCACGGCTGCGTTTTGTCAACGCTGTTTTCTTTACTGGGAACTCGTCTGCAGATGTCCACTGCGGACCATCCGCAGACAGGCGGCCGGACAGAGCGCGTCAATCGAGTGCTCGAGGACACTCTGCGCAGTGTGTGCGCGGCAGCACCACGTACATGGTCGGCGCAATGTTGAGTTTGCGCTTAACAACGCGGTGCACGCGTTCACGGGGCTCACGCCTTTCTACTTGAACGGCTTCCGTCACCCCAGAGTACCTCTCACTCTTCAAGGAGACACGGACCCCTCTATTCTAAGTGGGGAAGAGGCTCGGAAAGCCCTTTCCTCCCAGGTTTCGGATGTGAGGCCAGTTTCTCTGCGGAAACAAGTGGAATCCTTTATGGATACCAAGCTGAGCATTGTCAGCAGGGTCCGCGATGCCACGGCAGCGGCCCAGGATAGACAAAAGGAGTACTCCGACAAACATGGAAGAGGAAACTTAAGTATATTTAAAGTGGGGGACTTAGTGTTACTAGACACGAAGAACCTACCTCTTGACACTGTCAGCTCTGTCGGCAGCAACAAGCTGAAGCACCGCTTCATCGGACCATTTGCAGTCCTGGCCAGACATGGTGCGTCGTACACCATTGACCTGCCAAAGTCAATGACGACGCACCCGACGTTCTATGCTGGACGTCTTAAGCGGTACTTTGATCCGCACGGGGTTGCTGACTCGCAGACCCACCTTGACCCAGCTCCTCGAAGCGAGGTCCGGTCACAGACTTCGACGAGGGCGTCGGAGCAGGCACCCAAGCCTCGGTCGGAGCGGCAAGACTGCGGTCAAGACCGTACGCCGGAGATGCCCCGTACGAATGGACCCCGGAGCCATACGCCGAGTACGCTGAGTACGCCGGGTACGCACCATACGCGTGGCAACAGAGCCTCGATCCGTCGGATCATGCGAAAGGCCTCGTCCAGATCGGACGAAGAGGCCCGGCGATCCACCCGCAGATGCAGGCTCGCGACCTCTCGCTCCAACAGGTCCAGGCGGCCCGCAAGACGAGCGAGCTCGCCCTGATTCCCAGCGTGGGCGGCATCATCACCGCCAGTCCCAAGGCCAAGTGCAATCTCAAGCACGAGGACACGTTGACGGAGGCGGTCCACCTCAGGGCACTGTGTCGGACCCACAGTCGGAGCACTCGGACGAGCGTGGCGTTCGGGAGGCGCCGAGTACTCGTACTCGTACGAGGGCACCTCCGCCCCTGCTTGACCGGAATGGAGAAGTCCACTTCCACGTGGAGCGGATCCTCCAGGTGTAACGGCCTTGCGGTAAGCGACAGCTCCTCGTGAAGTGGAGGGGTTATGTCCACTCCGAGAACTCGTGGGAGCCGATTGAACGGCTCCTGATTGACTGCCCGAAGGCTGTCGCAATCTGGGAACAGAAGCGGCGGCAGCTTCATGAGTAGTCCGAGGCTTCTTGCCCGAACGGGGTACGGACGTTGACGACACTCCGTACCCCCGCTCATCGTGAGCGCTAGAAGCCGCGCTCTTCAGAATGTCCCTTGGCAGCATGCGCTTGTTGACCATGTGAGCGAGCGGGACACGAAGATCACGATGGTTCAGGATGCGGGACAGCAGCTGATCTTCATGAAGTTCTCGTAACTCCGTGTGTGAGTACTTAAGAGACTCCACCCATGCCCAGAACATGTCCTCACAGGAACACCAGGTAGGACAGTTCTCGGGCATAACCCAGGGGTATCCCCAAAGAGGATAGAGACCACCCCGGGTCTCGGGCTTCTTACGACAAGTCGTGAATTCCTTAAGAGGGATGCGGTGTGGCGCCAGAAGCACACACTGAGCAGTCTCCAAGTTGTCAGCGTACAACTGTTACTTCTGAACAAGGGCATGTTCGTAAATGCCCCTAGAAGTGTGGCCACACACAAGGCCACGAGGAGCGACGAGAAGCTCTAGGAAGAGGTCAGCCCCAGAGCTCTCTTAGGGAGGCCAATACCCTCTTGAGTTGATGGCAGCTCCCTGGCTGACGGGTGCCACCACTGAGCCCCCACGCACACGCTGGGCAGCTTGGATATCCTCCTGCTGCTGGTCGAGGTCGTTCTTGACCTTCCGGGGCTCAGAGATAGCACCCTCCTCTTCCTCTTCTTCCTCCTTCTCCTCCTCTTCATCCGAGGAGTCGAAGAGGCCCCGATGGGAGTGCCGAGTCTCCTTCTCCTCGCGGAGTGGAGACTTAGAAGCTGTACGTTTCTTAGAGGGCTTGGCGCCTTCGGCTTTAGAGGCCTTTGCACGCGCAAGACCCTCGACAAGCGAGAGACGTTTGCAAAGTTTCTCTTCCTCATCGCTAGCAGCTTTGGGAGCGCCCTTAGCCTTAACGGCCGGACTCTCAGAGCGCATAGACGTCCTGGGACTGTGACCACATTGATCACTAGCGAGCGACTGCACGCGGTCGTCCTTGTGCTCACTGGGCACTGGGATGTGCCCCTCCGCAGAGACCGCAGGAGCATCGTGCGTGATCTCGGACTCGGCTTCGTCCTCACTGCCAGAGTCGAACTCATGTTCCACGAACCGAGGGTTCGGACGATTGTCTGAGGCAGAGGGCGACGGGCTACGACGCTTGCTTGCTCGCTTGCTCACAGCCGCGTCACCTGAGGAATCGATCGCCTCGGAGGCCACCTGAGTAGCCTCCTAAAGTGCTGAGCCTTTGCCGTGAGGCTTAGTGCTCTTGGCTTGCGCCTTACCGGCAGCAGCCTTGGAGCGTGTCTTAGCACCGCTCTTTGCAGTGCCACGAGGCCTGGTAAACGGTCGAAGTGGAGACCTAGAAGAAGAGCGCACAGACTGCTGCTCGAGGCTCTAACTGTGAAGTGAGCCTCCGCCGCGCTCGCGCGCCCAAGTCGATGGTTTTCGACTTTGAGAATGAAAGTTTGTGACGAACACCTCTTCATTCTGATTGGTCGGTAAACCGAAGCTAAGTGGGGGAGGATGTAACGGGGTACGTAGCCCTAAGTGTACCCTGGTTACATGAAGTGTGACACGTCACACTTCAGAAGTATGATACGTCATACTTCGGGATATTTGGTACAAGGTACCAAGGTCGACCAAAGCCAGCCATTGGTTGATGACATTACATTACTATAGGTGACTTTTAGTTTGTATTAAACCCAAGCTTTAATCTACTATAAATATACTCAGTTTAAATCTTACCCCTCTCGTGGAGTGTGTTGTCCGTCCGTCTGTCAGTCCGTCCGAAGGTAGGGTTCTAAAATGAAACGCTAATACGCGCGTTCTACTGGCTGCCGAGCGCAGCGACGGCGGCGTCGATTCGCTAAAATTGCATTATGTGATGTACACACTGTATGTGGTCAACACATCGTACTTAAATGCAGCATTCAAATTTCATTTTGCTCTCATTTTCAGCTGCGGTTCGCCACCTCACGCGAAGGGCGCTGCCTGTGTGCGCGTTAGTTAGTATTAGTATAAGGCGCCGATAAGCACACACGTACTATATCGTCGTAGGAGCTGTTAAAAAAATTTGTAGGATTTGGTGACTTATATTTCGGCCTCAATCGAAACGTTAGTACTTATAGGCAAAAATATGATTTGTTCTGGCTTCGTTGTACTTTTGTAATAATTTAACTTACAAAACTGATTTTCGTAGTACTATTCGAAACATAATTCTTATTGTTGCTTGCAGACGTTTGTAGTAGTACTACACTTATTAATAAGCAGCGTTTGAGATATAT
>NW_003303755.1:872213-874790 GCF_000142945.1 Phytophthora infestans T30-4
ATCCTCCCGTTTCCTATGCGTTCTCCTATCACCATTTCCTAAGGTAATATGCCCGAACGCCCCCCGCACCCGTCAGCTGCCTAGAATTCCACCGTCTAGGATTGGATAGAGATTCGAGAATCCTTGCATTCCTCTACCCCATTGCTACGACGAAGCATGCGATTAAATAGGGGGAGCTGAAAAGGGCTCCTAGAAGATAACAGAGCAGAATTTCGTACAGTGCACGCGGAAAATATAGACGAAAAATCGTTTTCCACCATTTTTTCTTCCAATCTCAAGCTCTTTCCAAATGAATTTTAGCCAATAAAAAGCTCGTTAAAATGATTCATCAAGAAAGCGTGGGCTGCCATTCCGGTGTCGACTCTGGAAAACCTGGTTCAATCGATGAAAAAATGCTGCATGGAGGTCTACCGCCTCGAAGGGCTCAAGACCAAGTACTAGTACACCTACATCAACCATTTTAACCATTACCTTTGCTTGAATAGCGCTCATCTAGGCATCCCTTAGTACTTCGTCTATCATTTTCGCGCTTTGCACACTAAGTCGAAGTCAGTTAATGGGCTGTATCTCGAGTGTCAGTTGTCGGATAGAGGCAAGATGCACCGCAAACGAATCGTTTTAATGAGCTTTGTATTGGCTAAACTTAATTTGGAAAAAGCTTGAGATTGGAAGAAAAAATGGTAAAAAACGATTTTTCGTCTATATTTTCCGCGTGTACTAATTAATTAAGCTATAGTATTTATTTGCGTCAGGCAAAGGTGCACAATTTATTATTCGAAAACTTTTAAAATGTCCATCCCACCCCACATAACCATGTACACCACTCCGCCGCCGAAAAAATAAGGATCGTATTCCTTTGTATTCGCGCGCGTAGTGTACGACCTTGAGAGATTGTGCGCACTTTCCAACACGATATGTAGCACACATCAAACAAAATAAAAGCAGCGTTTGCGATTGAATTAGCGCGGAGGCAAGTGGATAAACAAGAACACGAAACACGGAGGAGCACCGGGGCACAATATGTGCACGATGGGGTAGAGGAAAGAACACGAAGCACGGAAGGCCACGGACGTTGAAAGAGGACTAAATCAAGGAAGGCAGTTAGCGATTCTGAAAAGCACGTACCGCGGACGAGCATGCTACCATGAAAACTTGGAATGGCAAGAATATGATGGGAACGTACGGATCACGGAAAGTAACTGAAGTAATGACACCCCAACATGCTGAAAAACACGGGCCACGGAAACGGTAAGATGCACGGAAAGCAATTCTCCCATAACACCACGGTAGAACATGAAGCACAGACGATGAACCTAACACGAAGCCACGGGAGAGCATAAGCGGGAAATCAACGAGCTTTGGAGCACCTATTAGGGTAGAATCGAAGCTCACGGAGACCCACAGCACGATACCACGGTAGCTAGCGATCGCCCAGACGACAGACCAACCCCGACACCAGAAGTTAGTACGATAGCACGAACTATGCCACTAAACATGGGAGAGCGCAGCCGCGGAGCTACAGCCTGAAAATCATCGAGCCGCGGAGATCAATACCAGTGTTGAACCTGAGCTTACCGAGCCACGGAGGTCAGTAGTAGATTAGAACTCGATTGCACGGACGGCGGACCAGCCAGGAGATACACGGGGTGCTCGGGGTGACCACGATTGCACACCGTGGAGCACGATGCCATTGTGGAAACACGATAACACGGGCAACGCAGATGCACTACGCGGGCACAATACCGTATACGGCAAAACCACACCGCGCTTCCACGATAGCGGGATAACGCGGTCAATGGTACCTCACCAGGAGAGCACGATACACGGGCGACGGAACAACACGACTGCGTGGAGGCACGAAACCACGGAATAGCACACTTTGGCAAGCGTACCGGCGATTGGAGGGAAACGGCCACGAAAGTCTACGTACTACGAAACTGGTGCAGCCCACATAAACGTTTGAGAACAGGAAATATGTAGCAGCCACGAAAAACGCAATACTAAAGAGCATGAATCCAAAAGAGAGAGCGCATAACCAATAAGCAGCGTGTGCCACGGGTGAGCAAGGAACAACGAAGCCAGGAAGAGCACGGAAGAGCATGGGCCGTTGAAGGACATAACATCAAAACTGTAGTACGGGGTAGCGGCAACGCTCCCAACCACAGTATTACATGGGGCCGGATGCGACTACGGAAAGATAAGTGGTTGACTTCACGAAGCCACGACGTACTGGGGTGAACGACGCTCTCAAAGCACGCGACACCAAGAAGCACCTTAAGTTGCGGCCACCTGATCTCCAACAAACCATACCACTTCGGCGCGTAGCGGCGGCGAACGGCTAGTCTTACCCCCCTAGTGGAGTCTGGTGTCCGTCTGTCCGTCCGAGGGTAGGGTTCTAAAGTGTAACGCAAATACGCGCGCTCTAAGCTAAGGATATTGTGTGGCGTTTGTAGGCATGCTATTTGAAGTGCAGGTGATTCAGTGATAGCCGACAATAATAAAGTGACCGTGTCAAGATGACTACATGTAGAGTGTTTTCTTAAGCATCGTAAGTATGGTCTAGGGGTAGTCTTTTGT
>NW_003303755.1:875952-932294 GCF_000142945.1 Phytophthora infestans T30-4
TTCTTGTTGACCATGTGAGCGAGCGGGACACGAAGATCACTGATGGTTCAGGATGCGGGACAGCAGCTGATCTTCATGAAGTTCTCGTAACTCCGTGTGTGAGTACTTAAGAGACTCCACCCATGCCCAGAACATGTCCTCACAGGAACACCAGGTAGGACAGTTCTCGGGCATAACCCAGGGGTATCCCCAAAGAGGATAGAGACCACCCCGGGTCTCGGGCTTCTTACGACAAGTCGTGAATTCCTTAAGAGGGATGCGGTGTGGCGCCAGAAGCACACACTGAGCAGTCTCCAAGTTGTCAGCGTACAACTGTTACTTCTGAACAAGGGCATGTTCGTAAATGCCCCTAGAAGTGTGGCCACACACAAGGCCACGAGGAGCGACGAGAAGCTCTAGGAAGAGGTCAGCCCCAGAGCTCTCTTAGGGAGGCCAATACCCTCTTGAGTTGATGGCAGCTCCCTGGCTGACGGGTGCCACCACTGAGCCCCCACGCACACGCTGGGCAGCTTGGATATCCTCCTGCTGCTGGTCGAGGTCGTTCTTGACCTTCCGGGGCTCAGAGATAGCACCCTCCTCTTCCTCTTCTTCCTCCTTCTCCTCCTCTTCATCCGAGGAGTCGAAGAGGCCCCGATGGGAGTGCCGAGTCTCCTTCTCCTCGCGGAGTGGAGACTTAGAAGCTGTACGTTTCTTAGAGGGCTTGGCGCCTTCGGCTTTAGAGGCCTTTGCACGCGCAAGACCCTCGACAAGCGAGAGACGTTTGCAAAGTTTCTCTTCCTCATCGCTAGCAGCTTTGGGAGCGCCCTTAGCCTTAACGGCCGGACTCTCAGAGCGCATAGACGTCCTGGGACTGTGACCACATTGATCACTAGCGAGCGACTGCACGCGGTCGTCCTTGTGCTCACTGGGCACTGGGATGTGCCCCTCCGCAGAGCCCGCAGGAGCATCGTGCGTGATCTCGGACTCGGCTTCGTCCTCACTGCCAGAGTCGAACTCATGTTCCACGAACCGAGGGTTCGGACGATTGTCTGAGGCAGAGGGCGACGGGCTACGACGCTTGCTTGCTCGCTTGCTCACAGCCGCGTCACCTGAGGAATCGATCGCCTCGGAGGCCACCTGAGTAGCCTCCTAAAGTGCTGAGCCTTTGCCGTGAGGCTTAGTGCTCTTGGCTTGCGCCTTACCGGCAGCAGCCTTGGAGCGTGTCTTAGCACCGCTCTTTGCAGTGCCACGAGGCCTGGTAAACGGTCGAAGTGGAGACCTAGAAGAAGAGCGCACAGACTGCTGCTCGAGGCTCTAACTGTGAAGTGAGCCTCCGCCGCGCTCGCGCGCCCAAGTCGATGGTTTTCGACTTTGAGAATGAAAGTTTGTGACGAACACCTCTTCATTCTGATTGGTCGGTAAACCGAAGCTAAGTGGGGGAGGATGTAACGGGGTACGTAGCCCTAAGTGTACCCTGGTTACATGAAGTGTGACACGTCACACTTCAGAAGTATGATACGTCATACTTCGGGATATTTGGTACAAGGTACCAAGGTCGACCAAAGCCAGCCATTGGTTGATGACATTACATTACTATAGGTGACTTTTAGTTTGTATTAAACCCAAGCTTTAATCTACTATAAATATACTCAGTTTAAATCTTACCCCTCTCGTGGAGTGTGTTGTCCGTCCGTCTGTCAGTCCGTCCGAAGGTAGGGTTCTAAAATGAAACGCTAATACGCGCGTTCTACTGGCTGCCGAGCGCAGCGACGGCGGCGTCGATTCGCTAAAATTGCATTATGTGATGTACACACTGTATGTGGTCAACACATCGTACTTAAATGCAGCATTCAAATTTCATTTTGCTCTCATTTTCAGCTGCGGTTCGCCACCTCACGCGAAGGGCGCTGCCTGTGTGCGCGTTAGTTAGTATTAGTATAAGGCGCCGATAAGCACACACGTACTATATCGTCGTAGGAGCTGTTGAAAAAATTTGTAGGATTTGGTGACTCATATTTCGGCCTCAATCGAAACGTTAGTACTTATAGGCAAAAATATGATTTGTTCTGGCTTCGTTGTACTTTTGTAATAATTTAACTTACAAAACTGATTTTCGTAGTACTATTCGAAACATAATTCTTATTGTTGCTTGCAGACGTTTGTAGTAGTACTACACTTATTTAATAAGCAGCGTTTGAGATATATTTATTAGTACTAATTAATTAAGCTATAGTATTTATTTGCGTCAGATAAAGGTGCACAATTTATTATTCGAAAACTTTTAAAATGTGAATATAGTGGCTTCCCACCATCCCACCCCACTTTACCATGTACACCACTCCGCCGCCGAAAAAAAAGGATCGTATTCCTTTGTATTCGCGCGCGTAGTGTACGACCTTGAGAGATTGTGCGCACTTTCCAACACGATATGTAGCACACATCAAACAAAATAAAAGCAGCGTTTGCGATTGAATTAGCGCGGAGGCAAGTGGATAAACAAGAACACGAAACACGGAGGAGCACCGGGGCACAATATGTGCACGATGGGGTAGAGGAAAGAACACGAAGCACGGAAGGCCACGGACGTTGAAAGAGGACTAAATCAATGAAGGCAGTTAGCGATTCTGAAAAGCACGAACCGCGGACGAGCATGCTACCATGAAAACTTGGAATGGCAAGAATATGATGGGAACGTACGGATCACGGAAAGTAACTGAAGTAATGACACCCCAACATGCTGAAAAACACGGGCCACGGAAACGGTAAGATGCACGGAAAGCAATTCTCCCATAACACCACGGTAGAACATGAAGCACAGACGATGAACCTAACACGAAGCCACGGGAGAGCATAAGCGGGAAATCAACGAGCTTTGGAGCACCTATTAGGGTAGAATCGAAGCTCACGGAGACCCACAGCACGATACCACGGTAGCTAGCGATCGCCCAGACGACAGACCAACCCCGCCACCAGAAGTTAGTACGATAGCACGAACTATGCCACTAAACATGGGAGAACGCAGCCGCGGAGCTACAGCCTGAAAATCATCGAGCCGCGGAGATCAATACCAGTGTTGAACCTGAGCTTACCGAGCCACGGAGGTCAGTAGTAGATTAGAACTCGATTGCACGGACGGCGGACCAGCCAGGAGATACACGGGGTGCTCGGGGTGACCACGATTGCACACCGTGGAGCACGATGCCATTGTGAAACACGATAACACGGGCAACGCAGATGCACTACGCGGGCACAATACCGTATACGGCAAAACCACACCGCGCTTCCACGATAGCGGGATAACGCGGTCAATGGTACCTCACCAGGAGAGCACGATACACGGGCGAAGGAACAACACGACTGCGTGGAGGCACGAAACCACGGAATAGCACATTTTGGCAAGCGTACCGGCGATTGGAGGGCAACGGCCACGAAAGTCTACGTACTACGAAACTGGTGCAGCCCACATAAACGTTTGAGAACAGGAAATATGTAGCAGCCACGAAAAACGCAATACTAAAGAGCATGAATCCAAAAGAGAGAGCGCATAACCAATAAGCAGCGTGTGCCACGGGTGAGCAGGGAACAACGAAGCCAGGAAGAGCACGGAAGAGCATGGGCCGTTGAAGGACATAACATCAAAACTGTAGTACGGGGTAGCGGCAACGCTCCAAACCACAATATTATATGGGGCCGGATGCGACTACTGAAAGATAAGTGGTTGACTTCACGAAGCCACGACGTACTGGGGTGAACGACGCTCTCAAAGCACGCGACACCAAGAAGCACCTTAAGTTGCGGCCACCTGATCTCCAACAAACCATACCACTCCGCCGCGTAGCGGCGGCGAACGGCTAGTCTTACCCCCCTAGTGGAGTCTGGTGTCCGTCTGTCCGTCCGAGGGTAGGGTTCTAAAATGTAACGCAAATACGCGCGCTCTAAGCTAAGGATATTGTGTGGCGTTTGTAGGCATGCTATTTGAAGTGCAGGTGATTCAGTGATAGCCGACAATAATAAAGTGACCGTGTCAAGATGACTACATGTAGAGTGTTTTCTTAAGCATCGTAAGTATGGTCTAGGGGTCAGTCTTTTGTCGAAATAACTGCATGGCTTACTGGGAACTCAGCATTTTGTAGCGACTGGTCTACATATAAACCCAGATTTATTAAATTTAAGAAGTCGATTTAGGCACATGGGGGTTCAGAGTTTTTGGAATAATTATCCCGCCGAAGTTAAGCGAAGGCGGGAAGGCAAACATCTACTGTAGAAAAAAACCTATATTACCGCCGCGTAGCGACGGCGCTCGGCTAGTTCTACCTTAATTAGGTCACTTCGCTCTCTTTTGAATAAAGAGGGGACCAGTGAACTGCCGTTCACTGAGAGTTTGTGTACTCTCGGAAAATGTAACGCTAATACGCGCGTTCTACTGGCTGCCGAGCGCAGCGACGGCGGCGTCGATTCGCTAAAATTGCATTATGTGGTGTACACTCTGTATGTGGTCAACACATCGTACTTAAATGCAGCATTTAAATATCATTTTGCTCTCATTTTCAGCTGCGGTTCGCCACCTCACGCGAAGGGCGCTGCCTGTGTGCGCGTTAGTTAGTATTAGTATAAGGCGCCGATAAGCACACACGTACTATATCGTCGTAGGAGCTGTTGAAAAAATTTGTAGGATTTGGTGACTCATATTTCGGCCTCAATCGAAACGTTAGTACTTATAGGCAAAAATATGATTTGTTCTGGCTTCGTTGTACTTTTGTAATAATTTAACTTACAAAACTGATTTTCGTAGTACTATTCGAAACATAATTCTTATTGTTGCTTGCAGACGTTTGTAGTAGTACTACACTTATTTAATAAGCAGCGTTTGAGATATATTTATTAGTACTAATTAATTAAGCTATAGTATTTATTTGCGTCAGATAAAGGTGCACAATTTATTATTCGAAAACTTTTAAAATGTGAATATAGTGGCTTCCCACCATCCCACCCCACATAACCATGTACACCACTCCGCCGCCAAAAAAAAGGATCGTATTCCTTTGTATTCGCGCGCGTAGTGTACGACCTTGAGAGATTGTGCGCACTTTCCAACACGATATGTAGCACACATCAAACAAAATAAAAGCAGCGTTTGCGATTGAATTAGCGCGGAGGCAAGTGGATAAACAAGAACACGAAACACGGAGGAGCACCGGGGCACAATATGTGCACGATGGGGTAGAGGAAAGAACACGAAGCACGGAAGGCCACGGACGTTGAAAGAGGACTAAATCAATGAAGGCAGTTAGCGATTCTGAAAAGCACGTACCGCGGACGAGCATGCTACCATGAAAACTTGGAATGGCAAGAATATGATGGGAACGTACGGATCACGGAAAGTAACTGAAGTAATGACACCCCAACATGCTGAAAAACACGGGCCACGGAAACGGTAAGATGCACGGAAAGCAATTCTCCCATAACACCACGGTAGAACATGAAGCACAGACGATGAGCCTAACACGAAGCCACGGGAGAGCATAAGCGGGAAATCACCGAGCTTTGGAGCACCTATTAGGGTAGAATCGAAGCTCACGGAGACCCACAGCACGATACCACGGTAGCTAGCGATCGCCCAGACGACAGACCAACCCCGACACCAGAAGTTAGTACGATAGCACGAACTATGCCACTAAACATGGGAGAACGCAGCCGCGGAGCTACAGCCTGAAAATCATCGAGCCGCGGAGATCAATACCAGTGTTGAACCTGAGCTTACCGAGCCACGGAGGTCAGTAGTAGATTAGAACTCGATTGCACGGACGGCGGACCAGCCAGGAGATACACGGGGTGCTCGGGGTGACCACGATTGCACACCGTGGAGCACGATGCCATTGTGAAACACGATAACACGGGCAACGCAGATGCACTACGCGGGCACAATACCGTATACGGCAAAACCACATCGCGCTCCCACGATAGCGGGATAACGCGGTCAATGGTACCTCACCAGGAGAGCACGATACACGGGCGACGGAACAACACGACTGCGTGGAGGCACGAAACCACGGAATAGCACATTTTGGCAAGCGTACCGGCGATTGGAGGGCAACGGCCACGAAAGTCTACGTACTACGAAACTGGTGCAGCCCACATAAACGTTTGAGAACAGGAAATATGTAGCAGCCACGAAAAACGCAATACTAAAGAGCATGAATCCAAAAGAGAGAGCGCATAACCAATAAGCAGCGTGTGCCACGGGTGAGCAGGGAACAACGAAGCCAGGAAGAGCACGGAAGAGCATGGGCCGTTGAAGGACATAACATCAAAACTGTAGTACGGGGTAGCGGCAACGCTCCAAACCACAGTATTACATGGGGCCGGATGCGACTACGGAAAGATAAGTGGTTGACTTCACGAAGCCACGACGTACTGGGGTGAACGACGCTCTCAAAGCACGCGACACCAAGAAGCACCTTAGGTTGCGGCCACCTGATCTCCAACAAACCATACCACTCCGCCGCGTAGCGGCGGCGAACGGCTAGTCTTACCCCCCTAGTGGAGTCTGGTGTCCGTCTGTCCGTCCGAGGGTAGGGTTCTAAAATGTAACGCAAATACGCGCGTTCTAAGCTAAGGATATTGTGTGGCGTTTGTAGGCATGCTATTTGAAGTGCAGGTGATTCAGTGATAGCCGACAATAATAAAGTGACCGTGTCAAGATGACTACATGTAGAGTGTTTTCTTAAGCATCGTAAGTATGGTCTAGGGGTCAGTCTTTTGTCGAAATAACTGCATGGCTTACTGGGAACTCAGCATTTTGTAGCGACTGGTCTACATATAAACCCAGATTTATTAAATTTAAGAAGTCGATTTAGGCACATGGGGGTTCAGAGTTTTTGGAATAATTATCCCGCCGAAGTTAAGCGAAGGCGGGAAGGCAAACATCTACTGTAGAAAAAAACCTATATTACCGCCGCGTAGCGACGGCGCTCGGCTAGTTCTACCTTAATGAGGTCACTTCGCTCTCTTTTGAATAAAGAGGGGACCAGTGAACTACCGTTTACTGAGAGTTTGTGTACTCTCGGAAAATGTAACGCTAATACGCGCGTTCTACTGGCTGCCGAGCGCAGCGACGGCGGCGTCGATTCGCTAAAATTGCATTATGTGGTGTACACTCTGTATGTGGTCAACACATCGTACTTAAATGCAGCATTTAAATATCATTTTGCTCTCATTTTCAGCTGCGGTTCGCCACCTCACGCGAAGGGCGCTGCCTGTGTGCGCGTTAGTTAGTATTAGTATAAGGCGCCGATAAGCACACACGTACTATATCGTCGTAGGAGCTGTTGAAAAAATTTGTAGGATTTGGTGACTCATATTTCGGCCTCAATCGAAACGTTAGTACTTATAGGCAAAAATATGATTTGTTCTGGCTTCGTTGTACTTTTGTAATAATTTAACTTACAAAACTGATTTTCGTAGTACTATTCGAAACATAATTCTTATTGTTGCTTGCAGACGTTTGTAGTAGTACTACACTTATTTAATAAGCAGCGTTTGAGATATATTTATTAGTACTAATTAATTAAGCTATAGTATTTATTTGCGTCAGATAAAGGTGCACAATTTATTATTCGAAAACTTTTAAAATGTGAATATAGTGGCTTCCCACCATCCCACCCCACTTTACCATGTACACCACTCCGCCGCCGAAAAAAAAAGGATCGTATTCCTTTGTATTCGCGCGCGTAGTGTACGACCTTGAGAGATTGTGCGCACTTTCCAACACGATATGTAGCACACATCAAACAAAATAAAAGCAGCGTTTGCGATTGAATTAGCGCGGAGGCAAGTGGATAAACAAGAACACGAAACACGGAGGAGCACCGGGGCACAATATGTGCACGATGGGGTAGAGGAAAGAACACGAAGCACGGAAGGCCACGGACGTTGAAAGAGGACTAAATCAATGAAGGCAGTTAGCGATTCTGAAAAGCACGTACCGCGGACGAGCATGCTACCATGAAAACTTGGAGAGGCAAGAATATGATGGGAACGTACGGATCACGGAAAGTAACTGAAGTAATGACACCCCAACATGCTGAAAAACACGGGCCACGGAAACGGTAAGATGCACGGAAAGCAATTCTCCCATAACACCACGGTAGAACATGAAGCACAGACGATGAACCTAACACGAAGCCACGGGAGAGCATAAGCGGGAAATCACCGAGCTTTGGAGCACCTATTAGGGTAGAATCGAAGCTCACGGAGACCCACAGCACGATACCACGGTAGCTAGCGATCGCCCAGACGACAGACCAACCCCGCCACCAGAAGTTAGTACGATAGCACGAACTATGCCACTAAACATGGGAGAACGCAGCCGCGGAGCTACAGCCTGAAAATCATCGAGCCGCGGAGATCAATACCAGTGTTGAACCTGAGCTTACCGAGCCACGGAGGTCAGTAGTAGATTAGAACTCGATTGCACGGACGGCGGACCAGCCAGGAGATACACGGGGTGCTCGGGGTGACCACGATTGCACACCGTGGAGCACGATGCCATTGTGAAACACGATAACACGGGCAACGCAGATGCACTACGCGGGCACAATACCGTATACGGCAAAACCACATCGCGCTTCCACGATAGCGGGATAACGCGGTCAATGGAACCTCACCAGGAGAGCACGATACACGGGCGACGGAACAACACGACTGCGTGGAGGCACGAAACCACGGAATAGCACATTTTGGCAAGCGTACCGGCGATTGGAGGGCAACGGCCACGAAAGTCTACGTACTACGAAACTGGTGCAGCCTACATAAACGTTTGAGAACAGGAAATATGTAGCAGCCACGAAAAACGCAATACTAAAGAGCATGAATCCAAAAGAGAGAGCGCATAACCAATAAGCAGCGTGTGCCACGGGTGAGCAGGGAACAACGAAGCCAGGAAGAGCACGGAAGAGCATGGGCCGTTGAAGGACATAACATCAAAACTGTAGTACGGGGTAGCGGCAACGCTCCAAACCACAATATTATATGGGGCCGGATGCGACTACTGAAAGATAAGTGGTTGACTTCACGAAGCCACGACGTACTGGGGTGAACGACGCTCTCAAAGCACGCGACACCAAGAAGCACCTTAAGTTGCGGCCACCTGATCTCCAACAAACCATACCACTCCGCCGCGTAGCGGCGGCGAACGGCTAGTCTTACCCCCCTAGTGGAGTCTGGTGTCCGTCTGTCCGTCCGAGGGTAGGGTTCTAAAATGTAACGCAAATACGCGCGTTCTAAGCTAAGTATATTGTGTGGCGTTTGTAGGCATGCTATTTGAAGTGCAGGTGATTCAGGGATAGCCGACAATAATAAAGAGACTGTGTCAAGATGACTACATGTAAAGTGTTTTCTTAAGCATCGTAAGTAAGGTCTAGGGGGTCAGTCTTTTGTCGAAATAATTGCACGGCTTACTGGGAACTCAGCATTTTGTAGCGACTGGTCTACATGAAACCCAGATTTATTAAATTTAAGAAGTCGATTTAGGCACATGGGGGTTCAGAGTTTTTGGAATAATTATCCCGCCGAAGTTAAGCGAAGGCGGGAAGGCAAACATCTACTGTAGAAAAAAACCTATATTACCGCCGCGTAGCGACGGCGCTCGGCTAGTTCTACCTTAATTAGGTCACTTCGCTCTCTTTTGAATAAAGAGGGGACCAGTGAGCTGCCGTTCACTGAGAGTTTGTGTACTCTCGGAAGCTAACTTCCTCTAGCGCAAGGTGCTGTGTGACCCCGTCACCCTATCGTGTACATGTTTTATATCACAGTGCTGGTCACCCAGGCAGTCACAATGAACTCTGAGTTCAAGCGAAAGCTTGTAAGCCTAGGAGAAGGAGGACAAGACAATAAGGAATCCAGTGAGGATCTTGCGTCGGTGACCGGAACCTTCAGGCTCATTGCCAACCTCACAGGCTTACTGAGATGGCAGCAGTCTTGGTACTCGGACACTGGGTCCTCAATACGTTCGTGACCATGTTGGGCTGAGTATTGTCACACGGACGATGGCCAGTGCAGCTCACTCGTTTTGGACGTTTACAGTGATCTTCGCTGTCGTGTTTGTATCTTTTGTGGTTGCTGGAACGGTGCTCTTCAATTCTTAACAATAACAAATACCGAAAGCACTTTTCAGCTTCCTTATCAAGACTCAAAGACAATCAATTTCATCCTCAGCCAGAATGCCGTGGACGGATATGTACGTCATCGTCGCCAGACCCTTGCATCGCTGATGAACAGAAGGAAATGCCACCTCCAACGATCGCCGTACATGACGCACTCAATGTTTTGTGGCACGATTTGCATCACGCTTGTGATCTGAGACGAATCGCTATGGATCTCTTTTCCTTTGCAATATTCATCACCGCGCTCTCCGTTCAAGTCCCTTCACGTACAATGTATACACAGAGTCACGCCGTCTTGACCACCCTAGCAACTTCGGGATATGACACGATTGCCGACGCTTCTCCCGGCAAGTTTCATAACATCGAATCGATCCCAGAGATGACTCAACGGCACATTTGTACCCCCAGTGTTAGTGACTGAGGACGCGTACAGTGAAATATTGCCTGAAACCGAGTGGGGTCGCATTGCAATGTACAACCAGGTGATAGGAGGCGTCAGCTTCGAGGTCACTCAGATGCTCAAACACGATTGCAAAGCGGAAAAATTTCTTCGGTCTCTATACGAGACTGCTACGACCGAGACAACACGTTCGTCCAAGAATTCCGGATACCATACAACTACACCACTGCAGAGGCTGTTGCACTCCTGGAGAAGAAAGGAAGCTGGCTCAACGATTCGACCAAAGAGCTGCTTATCACCGTTTCCACTCTAAACAGCAAAATTCCGGGTTGCGTGGTTACAACTCTAAAGCTCGATTTTAAACGCGAAGGCTACATAAAACCGAGATTCATAACTACGCGGACACTTGTCGATCACTTCCCAAACACACGCACAATCGCGCTGGACATTTTCGTGGTTATATGGCTCTCTCCGTGGATGCTCGTATTGATAATATCTGGATACGTTATCAGAAACTACAAAAGAAGTCGCCACGAACCTGGAGAAAATGGGATTTTGACAGTGATTCGAAAATGCATCTTCCCAGACGACTGGCCGGCGATCGATGTGCTTCGAGGGCCTGTGGTGCATGCCTTTTATATTACTGTGGTCATCGCCCAGTTAGAGATCTCGGATACCGTATCCCAGCAGAAACTCACCAATCTCCAAGATGGAAATTCCACAGGGGACGAGGCACTGACGCCTCTCATCGACTCACTCGAGCATGTCGCCCGTTATTCAGTGTTGATGCGACTGCTTGCAGCTGCTTTGTTCATCCAAGGCCTTCGAGTCCTCAACACATTTCGCAACCAAATTGGGCGAAGTATCCTTAGTCGCTCGGTTCAAAAAGCGCTCTGCTGGCGTGGAGCCTTCTCAGTGACCTTCTTTGTGATTTTTATGGCATTTGCGGTGTCCGGAGCTACTTTTTGGTAATCGCGTTCACGATTCTCTTCCTTGTTGATATCCATGACGACTTGTGTCAATATGTATTATGCTGGGTTCGACTTTGAGGTCACTAAGGATATCCGCTACTTGGTTGCCTTTTATTGGAGCTTCATGGCTCTGGAGTCTTTCGTGATGCCGAATATTGTATTGGCAATAGTAATCGACGCCTGCAACGTGGAAAGAATCAAGACCAAATGGTGGAGATGTCGACGCGTTCTTGTCAATTTGTTTCAAAAAATTATATCCAAAACTGTTGATCATTGTGTACCAAAGTGCGAAACCAAGGTGTTTTCCGGGGCCAAATCCGATCTAAGATGCTCCGAAGTGAGCTAAGGAACAAGTTGGAAAGCTCGGAATGGACACCCGATACAGTTCTTATATCGGAAAAATGTGGTCAATTGTTCCTCGAGATTGATTGTGAAAACACGATGACGTATCTCGTTGCGGAGATCTGCAAGCACAGCAAGCCACACAATGATAACGACATGAAAGACGCGGTATCCTTGATGCCAGTATCTCCTACCAAGGCCAAGAGCGACAAGGACACTGGTGTTTCCACACTAACAACTGACACTAGCAGTCGGTCGATCTCGCATGGGCGGCGTCGAACAGCAAATGGAGCAGCTCAACGTGTCCCTGAAACAGGAAATTGACTTGTTTATCGATAAGATGAGATAGTCAGTAAGGGGGCATCAGTTTACAACATTTTCTTCTTTTTTACCATTGAAAAGATCTGTACATTACATGTTGAAGTTTTCTACAGTTGCGATGGTCTGGAAATGGTTTCCACGAGATCTGCCAAGGTCATGGACGGCTTTGAGCGGTTCCGAAAGCGTCGTTGCAGTTTAGTTGCTAGACGGTTGAGAGCCATGACGTTGATGAGAACGAAAATCTTGTCTTGCGGGTACACGATCGTATCTGAGGACGGACATGTGTACACGTATGGGTATGGTGCGCCTCCAGGACCGCCCTTTGCACGCAGCAAGCCAATCGGTAGCGTATGCGCCACACCTGATGTCATGTACTCAAAGAGCTCTCCATACAACAACTTCTGTTCGCGGAGCCCTTTCGGCACGTCGTACAGCACGAAGCAGCTTTTACCATCGAGAATCTTGCGGATGAACATGTTGAGTGACGGATTAAAGAAACTTTGGATCAACAAGTCATCTGCAACGTACGAAGGGAACAGCGCTCCGTTCATAAAGCGTTCCTGGAAGAACGTCTCGCTGTCGTCGCCATTGTAAAGACTCGCGATCGTTGGTCCAGTACCGCTGTCTGTTTCGCCTCCATACGTACTCACTTGTTGCGCTGCGGTTTTCAGACTTCCGAGGAAAAAAGTATTCACAGCAGAAAATGCGTGATTGACCACTTTAGCCTTGCGTTGTATCCAGTTGTTCTTCTTGGTGACAGTCGACGCTCGGCTAAATTGAGCGCTCTCACGAACACCCGAGGACAGCGAAGCACGATAGCTCGACACGTGCGACTTGACGTCGTATTCGCCGTTGTTCTCATCCATGAAATCACCTCCTTGCAGTCTCCGCGACGAGCCGAAACTCGACACGGGATCCAAGAAGCGGTTGTTGTTGACATCTCGGAGTTCGATGATCGTAAAGATCTTATTACGTTGCAGTGCTGAGTTGACTAGAATCGCGTTAAAGATGGCTTTCGAGTCGTCGTATCCAGCTTCATTGCCTTGAGCGAGCACGACAATAGACGACGCCGTGTAGATCCCAGCAGCAGAAAGGACATGGTGGTTCTGAGGCGAGCCGTGGACATGGTACACCTCACCGAAGTCTCTCAGTTGAAGCCACGAAACGAAGTCAAAAGTGCCAGCATCTACAATAACAACGGGGACAATTCGTTCGATGTGTGGAGCTCGCAAGGGTCGTAAGAAATTCACCAACCGAGAAACAGAGCGCTGTCCTCCACTCTCGTTGCCAATGTTGCTACAGACGACAATGTGGCCACCAGCAGAGAGCAAGTCTCGAGAAGGCGAAGACGGGATCTGAGACGGATCGTCATTGGCAGCACACCGCATAATGTACTCCCGAATATCGCTGGGAATTCTTCTTTCAACGTTGTGTTGCGCTTGACGAGCTCTACTTAGAAGGTTCCCGCGACTCTGTAGTAGTACCATGTTCATGGATAAGGCAGCGACACTGCTCATAGTCGGCGTACCAGCGAATGGTTCAAGAGAGCTGATAGACTCAGCGATCAAATACGCTTTGGTGCTTGGTGTAATACGATACCAACGACCAGGATTGAACGCGATATCTCCATCCGACTCCACAGCGATGAGAAGTACCAGACCATTCGACTGACGATGGATGTGCATCGTGGCTTGAATGAAGTTCATCCCGTGGAAATGTCTCGTCAGACAACACGAGTAGATTTCGTTAGCAGCGCCAGAAATGTACTCAGAGACCCAAGGTTTCAATAGATGAGCTTGGTCCGGCGCCACTTCCGGGATCTCTCCGCTGCGACTTGTGATCAAATTGGACACTACTGTTGACAGACCGGGACATCGACAGCTGAGACCCATTAACCCCAAGCGAATTTCATCTGCACAAACCAGGTTTTCCTTGCTTAACCCGGTGGCTTCCAGAAGCGTTCGGTTGTCAGAGTTGGCCAGCATTGCAAACAGCTGAGTGTGTTCCTGTTTCTGCTGGGATACCGACAAAACTCGCAGCACTGTAGCTGCGTCTTCTTTGTTGCCATCATCCGAGTATTTATTCGGTAAGAAGAACACAGCCATCGCTCGATCCAGCTGAGCGTTCATCAAGTCGGTCTCTCGTAGTGGGGAGCCGTAGACAAGGAACACGCGCTTGTGATATCGAGGATTCTGCTCTACAAACTCCACCACTTCTCGCTGGTACGAAGCATTTTCTCCAGCCTTGTCGAACTGCATCAGCACAACAATGTGAGTCTCACGGATTAAACTTCCTCCGCGATGCATCCACTTTGAGACGAGAGGCTTGATATCTCGTTTTTTGGCTTGTTTCCCGCTGACTTCTCCTTCTTCCATCGCAGTATACGCTTCATGAATACTGCCATACCGAGCGTGATTCTTCAAAGGAATCTCGCAACGAGAATGAGAGGCTGTCGTTGAACTCTGACCAGCGATTGGCTTAGCAACTTCATCATCGCTATCGTCACTGTCGCTGTCATGACCTTGGAATGCCTCTTCATGATCAGGATGGAAGAACTCGCGAATAAAATCCTTAGTTTGTGCAACCGACGGATTCCCTGTTACTAGAACATGCACGGTATTTCTTGAGCCATCATATTTCACAAGCGTTCCCCGTTGATCTCCGTAAAGCGTCATAAAGGCAGCCGACTCGTTCGCGAATGTGTAGATACCGAACACGATGATCACACAAACTGTAAGTTGTCCTAAGACCGTATGAGGTGAGAAATCGCCGTAACCCACAGTCGAGACAGTCACGAACATGAAGTAAATGGACGAGAAGAAGCTCCACGTTTCGTCACAGTTGGGATACTCGTCGGTGCCTTCGCTCGTAGCTCTGAGGATCGTCTCGGTGCCGTCTTTATTGCTGCATTCGTACACATGAAGCAGGAAACTGTTGGTGTGTGGCAGCTCTCCAAGCTGCTCGAGCGAGAACAAAACTGCAGCGAAGAAGAAGACAAGGCACAGCGCCTTAAATACCACGAGTAACACCTGCGAGAAGAAGGTTTTGTTCGGGTATCGTGCGAACAAATGATCCACTACCACATAGCCCACATAGGACCGGATGAAGCCAAAATCCAACCACGATCGAAGTCGCTTGGCCCCCACTACGATTGTCTGGAACGAGATGATAAAGTGCGCTACCACCGACAGTAAGTCGAAAAGATTATGCAGCTGCAAGACGAACGTCACTCTACAGAAAAAACAGTTAGCATTAAAAAGCAACTTAAGAGTATTCACAACTTTTGACTCACTTGTTCTTGGCGGCTAACCATCGAACACTGTATCCGACACCCGTGGCGATGAGAAAGAGCGACTCGATGGACCACGACGAGAAACTCACACTCAACGATCCACCCCTTACAACTTCAAGAACAAATTATTAGCATAACGTGAAACAGCAGAAGAGGCTGACAAAGTACCACGTACTCCAATTGATGCAGACATAGAAGCTGGTGACAAGTTGAACCAGATAATTCTGCAAAACAACACGAGTTAACAGATACTGACACATTACATTTCCTTAACGCTAGTACTCCTCCTTACCACGACATTGGTGAGCGGCGAGTCGCAGATTTTACGCAGTCGCTCGACGTATTTGAGCGAAGCCAGTTCGAGCCACTCGTACACGATAGAGAGCGCGATTACAGGCATTTGGATGAGCAGCCAGTAGCGGACTTGGTCCCAAATAAGGTACCACGACGCCGTATAGCAGCCAGCAGAGTCGTCCGTGATAGAACAAGCGGGGGCGATCGCCGCTATCACGTCCGTCATGGTCGGGAAATCGTGGACTGGTCTCACGAGCCTTTTATAATGGTACAGTACTGCCCGAATTTCACCAACAGTAGCAACGGCTGTTCTCTAACCCTAAAATTTGTGGTAATAGACTCGTATGCTCTGGCTTCAACGTTGGATCACTTTTACGTTATTGGTTAGGTAGAATAGGATACAGCACTGCTTGAGTAAACGGTGAGTGTGGACTCTGGGTCGTTAATTCCACGTTGATCTCCGTTCCTGTCCGCGATTCGTTTTGCTTGTCTTCGTTGATGCTGTTTGCGGGTCGTCGAGTAGATTGAGTCTCTCGCCACGCAGCTTCTTGGAACGACATTTGTTCACGGTGATACCCACGGACAGCAGCAGCTAAGCGACTGGGGCTAATAGCGGGATCACCGCCGTGGCTGTCACTTTCTTCTTCGTCGAGGGAAATATCGTCACTGTCGGAGTCGTCTTCATTGGGATACGGTAGTGGACTATTGGTTGATCCAGTGGCACGTAAAACTTCCATTCCAGCTCGAACGAAGTTGCGGTTGTAGCGTAGAGTACTGGTGCTTGTGCTATTGGGTGAGGATTGACGGGGTATTGGGAGACGGATAGGGCTACGACCAGATTGTCGTGCACTTTGAGGGGCAGAATCGGCAGATTCTACCCGTTCTTCGTATCGTGTATCGAGTTGCAAGTGATGGAGCTGAGGTCGTTTTTTGGCGTTCATCTTAGGTGGTACTGGTTTACGTACGTGGGGATTCTGAGTGGCCGGAGGCCGAGGAGATGATGAGTGGCTAGGAGACTGTTCTCCGAAGTATGGGGACCTTGCAGGAGACACCAGTACATTCTGCTTAGTACCAAACTCGTTCACGTGGTAAATTATTTGCGACGGCGACCCCGCTCCACCAGTTTTGTCATCAAGCAGCGGAAGTGTAGAAGTCCCGGCCTCACTAGTGGTGGACGCATGGCTCCGCCTTCCAGGATGTCGCCGTCTGCTTTCGTCTTGACTGGCTTGTGCTCGGAGTTGCGTGCGACTACTTCGAGGACTGGAAGCGAGGGGTCTCACCAGACTGCTTTTGTACTGCTGCTTTGACGCTCGCTTCTGCTTCCCAACACTGAAATGTAGGTCCATCTCATTGGCCACTCCAGGTAGGAGTTCTCGTGTGGCTCTACTAATCTTCTGGAGTAAGGTCTCCGACGATCCTGTGGCGTCTGCAGGTATGTACTGTGACGATACTCGAGGCCGCTCCAAGGCAGGATTCCGTTGAGGAACCAGCGTTTGACTCGGTTGATCCGTGACGGTCACAGTAGCTTGGGCCTCTTTGTTACGCCGTAGCGAGCGCATGTACTCATCGTGCTCGTATTTTCGCCCTATTCTGGCTAAAAGGTCTTCATAAGCGATCACCTGCATGTCAAACTCGCGTCGTAGTGTTGCCAAAGCCACTTCCACTTGAAACGCGCGGTTTGCACGTAACACGTGGTCGATTCGGACTTGGTCCAACGTGAACTGCACAGCTTGTTTCCCCGCACGAGCTTCGAATAGCGATAGCGTCGTCATCTCCAGATCAGACTGTAACATTCCTTTGTGGCATTCGAGCTGCATGATCACACGTGTCTGTTGTCTCGTGGTTGTCGTCAGCTGAGAGATCTGTCGGTTCTGTTCCACCACAACACTCTCCAGATTCGTGATCAGATCCGCCTTGAGCGCTATATCACGCTGCAGTTTGTTCACAAGGTGGTCCAGCTTGCTCTTTCGGAACCGACTCATGCGGACGATCTCCCGCTGTGCAACTTCTGACGCTTCCTTGGCTTCTTCTTCGTCTTCGTCTTCGCAGCCTTCGATACTGATGATACCTTGTCGACGGGCTTCAGCTCGTTTTTGTCGACTCGTTTCTTCTTCTTCAGCGACGTCTTCTTGAACCTCAAGCTCGATATCCACCGGTTTGTCATCGTCACACAGCACGTAGTCGAGATTCAACTCTTGTCCAAACGTATCCTGAACCATAAGTAATAGCTCTCGTATCGCCTCATCCAGTGGAAATTCATCCAGCTTGACAAGTGCCAACATGTTCTGCAGTGACAGGATGAACCGAGTGACCGCGTTCTTTGAGGTCGAATTGGCAATGCTGAGCTCGTTTTGGTTGCGTTGCAGGTCTTCCCTTTCGGTCTGGAGCTCCACCACGTGCAGTTGGGACTCCTTAATGCGAGTCTTGAGGACTGTGGCTTCTTTCTCCGATTCCGATATTGTTCTCGTGAGGTGTTCGATCTGAGAGACGTTGTCTTTGTTCACGTACGTAATCTCGCGCAGTTGAGCGTTGGCTACTTTGACTTCCACCTCCAGTTTTGTGATCTGCTCTTTTGCTGCTGCCTCGTACATCTTAGATCGTTCCTTCAACGACGCCACACTGCGTGTAAGCAACATATCTATTAGACTAACGTTGAATAGCAGTGTTGACGTCCAATACTTACTTCTTTTTGGCTTTTTCGAAATTTCTCTCCATTTGCAGTCGCAGCTGTTCACATGTGCGTTCTGAGTGCAAGAACGCTTGCTGTCCCGCTGAATACACGCGTTTGTTGTGCTGAATTTCGTTGTCTAAAGCTTCCAACGACGTTCGCAGATTCCGGATCTGCTCTTCGTCCTTCTTTTTATCAGCCTTTGTAGCCTCCACAAGTGTTTCCAGCTCCATCTTTTGATTCAGTAGCCGCTCAATGCGTAACTTGTCTTGTGCACGCATACCGGTATTCTGCTTTTCCGCAGTCAACAAGTTGCATATTGCTTCCAAAACTCCGATTTTAACTCGCCCCTCGTCAATTTGAGCCACCAATCGGACGATTTCCTGTTGGTGCTTGCCACTATTCTCCACTTCAATGTCGAACTGCTCCTTCATCGTCTCTAGGCGCACTTCTAGGTGGCTTTGCTTGCGCTGGCTTTCAATCAGCTCCTTGTCAACCTGCGCTTTGAGTTCTTGAAGACGACTAATCTCTTCTTGAAACTTCTCCACTTGCTCCTGTAAGCTCTGCTTTTCGACAAGTACTTTGTTCTTTTCCATCCCCAAAACAACTAAATCTTGCTTCAGTTGGTCGTTATTGGCTCGTAGAGCTTGGTTCATGAACAATGTTTCGTGCATCCTTTTGGCGTAGTTCGCTTTCTCCGCTTCCACTCGCTCCAACTGAGTCGACAGCTTCCGGATCTCCTCATCCAGCGCATAACGCTCCGATAGAGCGTTCAGTCGCTCGGAATTGGCTACTTCGTAGTCTCTACGTGCATCGTCCAGAAGCTCGTTGAGTTTTTTCTCCTCGTCTTCAAGAACTAGAACTTCTAGTTTGAGTAAACGACTCTGCTCCTCCTGAGCTGCAATTTGGTGCTGTTGTTCGGCCATCTTGAGGTTCGATTCTGTGGTCTCAGTAACAAGTTTAAGAATGAGTTCACTCTTCTCTGTTCCACGAGCAGTCTCTTTTTTCAATGCAGTCTCCGTTATGTGTAGCTGAGCATTCAAGTCTTGTTTGTCCTGTTGGAACCCGTCTCGAAGCTGCGTTTGGGTACTTTCTGCCGCTTGTTTAAAGTTGAGCATTGCCATCTCGTACTTGCCGTTCTCACATTGCTCAAGGAGTAGCAGAAACGTCAACCAGGCGTTGGAAGACACGTGCTTTTCAAAGCGTGGGGGACAATGAGCTGCGATCTCGTTGATGATATTGTGAAAGCCATTCGTGTACACGTAAAGCGCTCGATAAAGGCGATCCACCAGGTCTTTCGGCATACCCATGCGATATAGTGAATAGCGATCCATTCCAGCTCGACCAAGAGGGCCTCCATCTCCCCCCTTGCGAAAGGAAAAGGCTTCTGGGTCGACGTCCAATTCGTTATCAATTATTGGGCTTTTTCCAATGTTACTAACTGGAAGGAGGAACGCTCCACAAGTTTCCAGATGCAGATTCACCCACTCTTCGGTGATAACGGAATCGTATAGAGCTGGTGTCATGCCTCCTTTGGATGTTGGACTCGAGGAAAGTGTCGAGGCAGTAATTGTCGGTGGTTGGTCCCTTTCTGGTGGTCCACTAGAAGATCTTGGACTATTCCCTTGTGTTTTAGCATCCCACGCTCTACTTGCCATTGCCGCGAGTATTTCTCGGTTGATTCGTGTTATCTCGCTCTCGGCTGGAGGAATTACGATCGCTAAGCGTGCACTAATAGCTGCTAGAGTAGAGGTGGGATCTGTGGGCGACCACGTAACGATCAGTCATATAAACGTAGGATATCCAAATGAAGCCATGGTACCGATGTTGAGTAAATTGGCATGCTGCTTTGAAGGAGATCGCTTTGGACTGAGAGGGCTTATTTCACTCTTATCACGACCGGTTGGTGACGTTGCTAGTGGAGAGATTGTCAAGGACAGTTCTCCGAGCTCAGTATCGTTATCTACCTCGCTGTTCGAGGCTTCACGGACCTCCATGCCAGTGCAGGTTTACAAAGTGTTAGTCTATTTGCAATACGGTAAGTCTCGATGGTTTCAAGAATCGAATTTGCAAGTGTCACTAGACTTTTACAAATTTTGTGAAGCTGTTTTAGTTTGCTTTTTACTGCCAGGGCGATACATTCTTAACTAGTCTCGCCACTTTATACGCCTACCTCCTATAATTAGTAACAACTGCCCATACGCCGATAGGGAACATGACGAGGGTCGCGAGAATGAAGAACTTGTCTCTCTTGGAGCTGTTGTTGTACATATGCATGAACCAGTCGCGGACCTTGCTGGAGCCCTTCTGGCTTAACGCAGCCTTCTCCAAGTTCTTGACCATGGCGGGATTCTTCTGCAGACTCTCGACTTTCTGGCTGATGCCAGGCCTGCTAAAAAGACTCTTGATCTTGTCCACAAAGGCGTAGGCTCTCTCTTCACCGCTCGCCCTGAGGTTGCGGCTTGTGATATCATCGCTTATGGGGACGTTGATGGAGTCGGGATTCCGGTTATTCATGACGACGGTGCTCTCGGCGCTGGTGAGCCCATTGAAGCACACGATCACACTGACGACGAGCAGGGCGAAAACGAAGCCTACACGCATTGGCGAGATTGAAAGTTGAGAGTTCTGATAGATTGCTTGCCGATTGTCAAATGAAGCTACGACTGGAGTGGAAATTTGATTGGGGCGCCCAGCTTGGCAAGCTGTTCTGCAACCAGCCAGTCGAAAATGTCCGATCTGTAGCAGATAACAGATCATTCATTTATCCTGTTGCTCATAGGGTTTGGCAGTGTAAGTGATGTGCTTGTCCGGCTTGTTGTGCTGGGTGGCACTGCCACGGGTTTATGTTTTACGTAGGATGTACACCTGGAGAAATGTTCATCTCGGGAAAAAAATACACTACATGTATTAAATACCAGTTACGGTACTCGAAATACACAACGTTTCTGGTCTTCCTACAACAATGTACATGTAGTACGCGTGATGCACGGTGCATCACCAAATAGGAAACACCTGCGCAAATTATTATCTCCATGTACGTATGCTTTACATGTAACGTATTTTTAGGAATACAGAAGCGCGAGAAAATTCAATCCCAGTATCCTAGGAAGTAAATCATACTTAGTTCTTCGAGTCCTTGTTTCCGGTGTTACATGCCAGGATCTAGAATAATCGCTCTGCTGGTTTTGCAATTCGTTAATCGCATAGTACTGTACATTTTCACTGCTTTTATTATTGAAGTGAAGCGCAAGTTTCTTCGATCTTCGTGCGGTTGTTGTTTGTCATTACAGTGTACCGTGATATGAGAATGGCTGTAAAGCTAGTTTAAATTTTAGACCTCAAACACGCAGCTCATAGAAAACAAGAGAAACACGCTCTCCACTATTGTTGTTTTAATCAGCGCTCTATCTAAAATTTTGCCAAGTTTCTTTTACTAAGCTGTATTTCTCACTTTGAGCCACTTTTTGATAAGGCCAACGATAGAGGCACCAAACAAGAACTCCAGGTTCATTTGATAATGATTGGATGCCTACGATAAAAAGACGGTAAAAGTATTTATGAGCACCAATCAGTTAACCTTAATTCCTTTTTTTGGTCTTAGCCTTCAATTTTGATTTGATGAGGCCCTTTAATTCGGAGCTAATAAAATACGGTAACAACTTTTTAACGCCAAAAACACGATGAAGAAATGGCCTCAGTTCGATTTTTTTTTATCAAGTGAGATGCGCAATAGTTGAGCCAAAAAAAGCAAAAGAATTACTTCCCCAATCGACAGTCGAGTTTTGTTAAAGTGTACTGTGCCTCATATGATGCATACGCGTGACGCTATGTCATTGGGGGGCACCACACCATGTGGCAGGCATACCTGATACAGTACCGGTACATAACCCGCCATTTGCAACCGAGGTTGTATTTTTTATCTGTATCACATTCTTATTGGCGGATCAGGTGCTGTAGTCACAGTTCCAGCTCCCGCGACAGCGATACGTCTGCAAAAAAACCTGTATCACTTGCAAAAATAGTTGCACTGGGGTTTGTATTTTCACTGGCTCTTGCAACTTGCGCATACAAAAAATCAAGTGGTGGCTCTCAAGTCGGTAGCAAAAAAATCCCACCACCCTCACAATTAAAGAAACATCGAAGCAAGCAAGATGCAGACAAAGCGATACAAGTCTATTCTCATCGAGTTTATGGCGTTTAAAGCAGGACATCCCTTCAGCACAGATACTGTTTTCAGCAAGAGCGACTTACTGGAGGTCACCACCGACGATGTGTGCCGCTGGATGAATATGCGTGCATTGGGGAAGAGACGCCTACGGAGGACGCCAAGCCAGTGAACGCCAGGGCGTCCACCTTAGAGTACGCTAAGAAGGCACTCTCGTCCTTCATGCCACGACGCACTGTACCATGGGACCCCATTCGCAATAAGGGCAACCCAACCCGCTCTGAATCAGTTAATGCAGTGATAAAGAAGGTGAGACGCAGTGAAGTTCGGCGAGAAGGCGTGCCGTCAGCAGCTAGACGCCCGGTTGAATATGAAGAATATGTCAGCCTACTCAAGCTGTCCCGCTCAGCATCCGACAAAAGCGCGCTAAAATATTTAGTTTCGGCTGTTCTTTCTGTGCAATGCATCTCATTGCACGCATCGATGATATGATGAAACTAAAGTTTGACAGTTTTTCTTGCAACATTCAGCACCCGGGAACCCTCCTCTGCCAGTTACGCTGGTCTAAGAACATATCTGAAGAGCGCGACGCACCGGAGCAAATCGTACTCGGAAGCATGGATCCTCGCGTTTGCGCTCTACATAATTTAGCGGTGCATGTGGAAATAGCGGGTAAAGCGTCACTTTCATCATACGTATTCGGCAACCCCAAGGATGGTGATCGGGTTGTCCGCCGCTTTCTGCAGGACATTTTTGAAGGGCCCGACTTTCACAAGCTGAAGCCGGGAAATTTAGGCACGCATAGTCTGAGAAAAGGTGCTGCTGCGTATGGCAGCAGGAGTGGTCTGCCCAAGGACTACGTCAACCGGCGTGGAAGGTGGCGTACACGGAAGAGCGTTGTCGACGTGTATATCGACAACACCCAACCGTATCCGGATGGTGTTGCTGCTGGGGCACTGACTGGCCCGCTTGGGCCATGCTGTTACGTACTTAAAAAGGGTATTCATGCCGTTACGAAGACGTAACTGGTCAAGCAAGTCGGACCCGCAATTAAGGAAGCGATGGGGGAGGAAGTTGTGAAGGTGCTCGCTCTGCCACTACTTTGGGCATCTCTCGTCCCGGATGGAAGTTTTGATTACGACCTTCTTCCGAGTGCGCTCAAGCAACGCATTGTACGAGCCTACATCAACGCTGGAGGAAACGTTGCTGTGAAATCCCGTTGAGCGTGTGCCCTTACACGTTACCGGTGACGGTGCACAGCTTCGGCTTGTTGAGATTCGTGATACCCCCACCGATGGCAACGAGTCTGAGCAAACGCATGGGACTCAGAGCAACATGTCTGCGGACAGCACCCGTAAAGAGTTCGTTGCACTCCATTCGCAGCTATTTAGCCTGCAACGCCAAGTTGCTGGCTTGTTGAGCGAGGTCCTCCGCTCGCGTACCGAAAGCCAGCGAAACCATCAAAAGGGATTGGCTGTATTACGGCGTATTGCGCTACAGCCTGTTGCGAGGAGAGTGTTGCCCGATTCGATCGTGACCACCAAAGCATGCACAGATGGCAGTGCTGCGTACGAAGCTCACCACGCGATACTGTCGAAAAGACCGAAGGATCTGTACGAGTTATGGGGGGAGTACGAGTTCGGCTTGAACGGCTTAAAGCCAGCGAAAGAGTTTACAGGTGCCGAGCGAGGAGCCAACAAGTTTGCCTACTCGCGCCGCAAAGTGTTTTGGGGTGTAGTCTCTGGGTTTGTTCGCGCGGGATTCACCAGTGATGTTGCTATCGACAACGTATACGCGGCATACGGTCGACAGCTTCCTGTGACTAAAGTTCTAGTCGCTCTTCGCCGAGACAAGCAACAAGGTGGTCATTTGTCACTTCGATTGTAGCTCTTAGTAAATCAGATTCAGTAAAACATATTTTCCACCAATCACATCATGGTTGCACTCTCTGTTGCACGCTTGGCGGGTATTTATACAGTATTTCATATCAGGTACTGTACAATACTTTGATTTCTAATTTTTGCATGCGCAGTGCGTCCTCAAACTCAGTGCCGGTACGTATATTTTAACATTGTGGCAGTAAGAAATCTACAGCAACCAAACTAGTCATTTTACTACTACATTATACAAAAAATGAAAATTAGACTATCAGTAATAGTCGGATTCTAAAAAAGAAGAAAGATCTACGGACTAGTTAACCCCTTGGGACCCGTGGCCTGGACCGTACATGCTACGTGGAAAAACTTAACGTGGACCGTACAAGTTAGATAATATTGTACTTAGTTTTTATATCCGCAAAATACAAACTTCATGTCAACAAGGGGTAGGTAATTATCCACACTTCCTGCAGAATCGACATAAATATGCGCTTTAGAAAGGCCAAATTTTCAAAAGAAAGTACACAACAGATCAAACTTGCAAATTTCATATGTATTACGAAAGGAAAAGACTGGTCGCCACTCAATTTTCTCTCATTTGAAGATTCGCCGCGAAGCACGCAGAGCTCACGCCGTCGCCGGTAATGGCGTTCCAGGCGAGGTGGCGGGAGCTCAAGAAAGCTGGCTGGCACTCGAAGAAACCGGCAGGCCTGTCGGTGGACTTCACTTATCTGAAGCCGAGCAAGACGAAGAAGGATATCCGGGGCGAGGACTATTTCGTCGGAGAGGAGGTGTTAATGACGTACCTGGACAAATTGGACATTGGTAGGCAAATGCAAGTGGTGTACATTTTTGATTTATTCTAACTCTGATGTGAGATTAGCCGCACTAGAGGCAAAGAAGACAGCGAGGCGAGAAGGGTCTGCGAATGCACAGAGAGCTGCAGAGAAGCGCGCAGCAGAAGCCATGACGACCACAAACGACGGTATCTATCATGTATTCGACAAGTTTTGAGATTAACTAATCGTGTATGTTGGTATTATCATGTATAACAGCAGTACTGCGAACACCGCCACCAGAGGTGCAGGCACCACAAGAAGCGTCTGCAGTAGTTCTGGCATCGCCACACATGACCATTTCTGATGCCACGCTGGTTCGTGCACGTCATGTTGCTGCTTGCCTTTGGTTCTGCTGGCCTAACTGTGAATATACTGTTGTAGATCAGTCACCTGAAAGGCAACGTAACCTTGCATCGGAGTTTGACGATATAGACAGCGGTAGTGAGCCATCGCATGACGCAGCAGAAGATGCCCAGGACTCAGAAGGTGATGATTTCACACCTGCAGTAAGCGCGGATGAGGAGTCAAACGGAGGCTCAGGAATTTGTGATGTTTCTACTGGAGGTTGGTCAAAGCTGTACATACACGTTTGAAAATTTATATAACTTGTATATTCAATGCTAGGTGTTCTTGCAGACGCTTATCTCGTCGAAGCTTCCGACGACCCCCGGAAGTTTGTGACCTTCGATTCTGATGCTGAAAAACGACGATGGAGATGATGAGAGTGAGGATCATCTTGGGGATATTTACGGGGCTGATATTCAATTACCTGGTCCTCCCCAGCTACGTTTTGACGGTGATTTGGTATCTGCTGTCGGTGGTATGGCGAATATCGCATCGGGTTCCATGTCAGACACATATCTGAAGACGATGGCGGACACAGGATGGTCCGACGTAGCGACCACAACACCATACGAATACTTGCAGCAACCGTATGAGCCTCGCCCTGCTACCGCTATGTATGATGACTATCCCAACCTGTACAAAGGAGCTTCAGGGCCCACAGACAAGGCAATTCGAGCTGCAGCTACCCCATCCGGCGCCTTCTTCTATTTCATGCAACCAGATCTGTGGGAATCTATCGCTGAGGAGACAAACACGTACTTCAGAGAGCATATTGAAGAAAGAGTGGATGGTCTACATGCGAAACAAGTTGTTCGTGAGCGGAAGAATACTGGCTACAAATCAAAGAGCAAAGAAAAGCTACGGAACGAGTTGGAGAGGTCAGCGGACATTACGCCCCGAGAGCTTTGTGTATTTTGGGGTTTATTGATTGCAAGGTCAATTGTTCCCAACTAGGAGAAATTGGCGCATCACTGGAGGACTACGGACGAGGGGCAATTCCACGAGGGTGTTTTGGTTTTTTCATGGCTCGAAATCGCTTCATGCATCTCTCGAGGAACCTTCATTTTAGCCGAAACGGGGACGAACGCGCTGCAACAGATAGGGCGTGGAAACTACGGCCGGTTATTGACGCTCTACAGAACCGCTTCGCAGCAGGATACACGCCTCCATCAATCATGGCCTTCGATGAGGCTATGTTGCCTTCGAGATCAACGTTCAACCGGATGAGAGTGTATATGAAGGATAAGCCACACAAATGGGGAACGAAACTATTCATGCTGTGTTGTTCAACGACTGCATATTGCATCCGGTATGTAGGATGTGCTCTTTGGCACGTCACTTTTTTTTGGTGGATAAGTTGGCTTATCATGTACTGTACAAACTTTTTTATTTACTATGGTGTACGATACAGGTTTGAAGTTTATTGTGGCAAAAAGGAGAGGGCTGGAGGAACAAGTTCTACTGACTACAAGTCCGGCCCTGCAGCCGTCGTGCGCAACCTCCGCGCGGTATTTGGCCCCACGGCTCCTGCAGACGGTTCCATGCGCCTCGTTGTGACAGACCGGTTCTACACTGCAGTGCCGCTCTCGGTTCAGCTGCTTACCATGGGTTTCTACTCTATCGGCACTGTGCGCTCCGACCGCTTGGGGCTCAGCACTAAGTTGATTCCAAAAAAGCAGAAGGGTGACAAAAAGAAGCCGCCTCAGATACCGAAGAACCGACCATCAAATATTGAGAGAGGCACGTACTCAGTGGCCAAAGCACTCCAAGTTCCTGACATGAAACTTGTGCGTTGGTGGGATACACGATCGGTGCACATGCTAAGCACAGGTGGAAGTGTTGCGATTGACCGGATCGTACGCCGTGAGAAGCTGACGGGTGAACAACAAGAAGTGGCCTGCCCCCGTATTGTGAAGGATTACCAGACGTACATGCGAGGTGTCGACGTGCACGACCAGCTGCGTCTGCAAAGGTAAAGTGCATCAATATTGTACATCCAAGTTATGGGTATATCTAATCGTGTATGATACATGTTGTAGATACTCGCTGCAGCTATGTATCAAGTACAAGAAACACTATAAGTCTCTTTTTCTCGGACTCGTTGATCTTGCCATTATCAATGCCTTCATTGTCTACAACGCCAGACAGACTAAGGCAAACAACCCGAAGCTGACTCACGTAAAGTTTTTGAAGCAACTACATCTAGAGTTGTGTCAGCTACGCGAGGAGGACTGGGCGACTTTGCACGACAACGCGTGCTTACAAGTGACACCAACCAAACCGATGCAGCGCACAAATTCTCGCCGAGCCGCACACCAACCTGTGCAAAATGACGAGTGGCGCAGTGGCAACAAATAGCAAGGGCGGAAGCGCCGTACGAGAGCGTGCAAGGTCTGCTCGCTCTTGAAGGGCACCGACAACGCGAGAGGTGGAGATTCGTCGGTATAATGTAGCGAGTGTAAGCTGCCCAACACGTCGAAGAGACCCATGGCTTGGGGGGTTTCCTCTATGAGAAGGTTTGTCACACGTACAACGAAGCTGCAATGTCTTACTTTGACATCTGGCAAAAGGCCTGGAGAATGCTCCCCAAGAAGGCAGTGAAGCCCACGATCCGCGCACGTACCCCGGGACGTCGCGAATGCTCGAACGAGGAGAAGGATGAGGCTGAGAGTGTCCAGTCGTCCGAGCAAAGCGTCTTGAACACCCCTGTATTGATCGGCGCGAATTTTTTTTATTATTGTCGGCCACCCAGCGAAGCTGTTCTTGCTCACATTTTGCACGCTGATCTACACACCACTGTTGAAATAGACGCCCACCTTGGTGGAGAGCGACTGATCATCCACTTTCTGATGAAGGCGGAACGCGACGTGTTCACGGAGCGACATCGCCTTCTTGTTTCGATACTCAGCACCATTCGCGAACTCGTCAGTGTAGGTCCAGCCCTTCTCTCCATATTGAAGGAGAAGCGAGTATTGGAGTGGATCGTAATCGGCGTGAGTCTCGTACAAACGTAGTAGTCTTTGATCGCGTGTAAAGAGTAGTAGGTCCCAAGGCTGAGCCAGGTTGCCATCCTCAATGAGAGTCGCAGCCACTTCAGACACAGTGGGGCGGTTATGCGTCCTTGGTCGCGAGGAGTTATCATGCAGACGGAAGACCAAGTCTACTGGAGCCTTCGTGTTGTGTTGACGCACTTGCTGCCCAAAGTGGAGGAACCGTTGCGCTAATGGGTTGTGCTCTGCCATCATTTTCTCGATGTCTAGTAGTGCAACACGATCCAAATCCGCGAATATACCAAGACGTCGCTCCGCGCGGTGTTGCATGTCTGGATCCACAATGTAGATCTGCGCAAACTTGGGTGCTACCCGCGCGCCTGTCCGACGGTCTATGTGGGGGAGGAGAGACCCTACGTAGTGCCCCATAGCCCCTTGAATGCGATATGTGTACACTTCGTGTGTACCGGCAACGCTCTCGTCTTGACGTGCGTTTTGAAACGATCGGTTTGAGCATGAAGCACCAATCGATGTAAAGGCGAAGGCTTGCTTGTAAGCACGAATTTGACGGCGGAACTCGGGATCACCGTACAGCTGAAGCAACTTCCGTGGCGCGTGCAGTGGAGGCAGATTTACCCTGCCTGCGAGACAGCATGATATCGCAGACTCTCCAGGCCACTTCCAAGCATTGCAGATCGGACAAATCGCTGTAGCCGGGAGCTTGTGTCGACCATTGACCACGTCGTAGCCCGTAATCTTTGATGCGTCGAAGTCTTCGAGGGAAATAAGAGCATGTCCATGACGGACACATTGTCGTCTAGTGCGCACCCGCTCGAGCTCATACTGGCGCTCGTCTTGTGTCTGCTCAGCTCGTCGATCAGCATGCCGTTGTCGGTCCAGCTCGCGTTCAGCATCTCGTTCTTGTCCCGACAGATCGGCCCGTCGATCGGCGTGCTGTTGGCAACTTAGCTCACGTTCAGCGTCCCGGTCTTCTTGTGGTAGCTCCGCTCGGCGAACTGCATGCTGTTGGCGGTTTAGGTTGCGTTCGTATTGTCGCTGCTGTTCATTTAGCTCCGCCCTGTGTGCTGTTGCTGCTGCCGATTATATACTCGTTGCTCGTGAAGATCTTCTCCATGTAACCGAGCTCTTCGGGCACGCTTGCGCTCTGCGTCTTTTTCCTCGCACGATCACGCTGAGAGAGTGACATATTAGCTCGTCTTGTGCGAGATCTCTGTGCGTCGCGTGTAAGGTCACGATCTGTCTGAGACAGTGTCCTGTTAGCTCGTCTTTTGCGAGCTCGTTGCGCAGCTGACACCGGAATCGCTTCTTGAACAGGAGCTGGAGGTATTAAAAGCACTGCCAATGAAGCCAACTCGGCAGCTCCCGCTTGATACGCTGCCTCCATCTGGGCCGCAAACCGGCGCTGAAATATCACAGGATCGGACTCTTCCGTCTTTTCCTCCCGCTCTTCAAAACGGCCAACTTGACCTTCCGTAACTTCCGTAACCGCCGGAGCTTCTTGGTGCACACTGAGGGCTTGAAGCGCTTTGTTCAAGTCGCAGCGCTTCCTCCTGCGCTTGTTCATACGTCGCTTTCGTGCTTCCTTCTCCTCTTGCATGGGTGTCGCATTGATCAGTTCATTCTCGCGCAGAGCCTCCTCAAGTTCTTCCCGCGTCCTTTTCCGCTTAGTTCGAACCATAAGTCTGCGAACACGAAAACGTGACGCGTTAGACATAGTCTAAGTACACCGCACGTAGAAGTAGTTTTCATAAAGTAGGGTGTGGGGAAATCTGCGTACTACCCGGGATTGCTTGCTCCCATCAAGGTTATCTCCGATCGCTTATCCCACAGTCACGGGCCGTGAGGCCCGGAGCGGTTTTAGTTTGCAAATTGTGCAGTCGAATCTCCAGGGTTGGGCCCCCGGATAGTACTGTAGCTTGAGGTGCGATATCCTTTTGCCAAAAAGGCGGCCGTTAATTGCAAAGACTGGTTATTGATAGTCTATTACAGCCCCCATCCCATCGGTCGGTTAAAAGAGGCCAGTTACGGTACCCCTCCTGACCAACTGCACGCACGCAATGTGCGTGCCCATTAATAACCATTAACGACCGGCTCAACTGGTTCGCTGTCGGGTTTGCGGTCAATGGACCAGGTGCCAAATGTGCTCTCGCACAGAGTGGGCGGTGGGATAAAGCCCCAAGAACCCAGAGGGCTATGGAACTAAATCCCCATAGCACGGCTACCCACTTGCAGGAAAAAATCCCGCAAGTTATAAGCTACCCCCTAAGCAGCCCCAGGAGCCTCGGACTATCTGTGTATGTGTGTTTTGCTAGCTACTAATGCAAACTAACATGCATACACACGCAGCGTACCTTGCGTAACGTGGCGTTCCACGGCTTCCGTTTTGAAAATGGGGGCAAAATGAAATTTGAACGGTGCTTTTAAGTACGATGTGTTGACCACATACAGTGTGTACACCACATATTGCAATTTTAGCGAATCGACGCCGCCTTCGCTGCGCTCGGCAGCCAGTAGAACGCGCGTATTAGCGTGAGGATTATTAACCCTAGCCCGTTACGGACGGAATGACGGACGGACAGACAATACACTCCACCAGAGAGGTAAGACTAGCCGTTCGCCGCCGCTACGCGGCGGAGTGGCATGGTTTGTTCGAGATGAGGTGGCCGCAAATTAAGTGCTTCTTCGTGTCGCGTGTTTTATGGGCGTCGTTCAACCTAGTACGTCGTGGCTTCGTGTAGTCAACCACTTAACTGTCCGTAATCTCAGTACAATATCGTGGTTTGATACGTTTCCGCTACCCCGTACTACAGGCTGAATGTCGTGTTCTTCAATGGCCTGTGCTCTTCCGTGTTATTCTTGGTTTCGCGGTTCTCTGTTCACCCGTGGTCCACGCTGTTTGTGGATATGCGCTCTCTTTTGAGCTCATGCACTTTAGTACGGCCTCTTTCGTGGCTCCTAACTATTCCCTGTTCTCAAACATTTACGCGGGCTGTACCGCTTTCGTGATACATAGGCATTCGTGGCCGTTGACCTCCCATCACCGGTACTCTAACCAAAGGGTGCTATTCCGTGCTTTGGTGCCTCCATGCAGTCGTGTGGTTCCGTCGCCCGTGCATCGTGATCTCCTGATGAAGTGTCATCGACCGCGGTATCACGCTATCGTGCAATCGCGGTGTGGTTATGCTGTCTATGGTATTGTGCACGTGTAGTGCATCTGCGTTGTCCGTGTTATCGTGCTCTACGATGCCATCGTGCTCCACGGTGTGTAATCGTGGTCATACCAAGCCCACCCCCTGTGCATTTGGTAGGCGGTCCGCAGTCCGTGCAATCGTGTTATCATGTACTGCTGTCCTCCGTGGCTCGGTAAGCTCAGGTTCTACACTGGTATGGTGCTCCGTGACTCGGTGATTTCGTGTGGCAGCGTGTTCTCTGATACTTTAGTGGATAACCCAGCGTCCATGCGGTCGTGTTATCTCCGGTGTCGGGGATGGGCTGTCGTCTGTGTTATCGTTATCTACCGTAGTGTCGCGCTCCGTGGATCGGTGAGCTCAGTTTCTACGTAGGCATCGTGCTTCCAAGACTGATGATTTCTGATTTTCCATATCTGGCTTACTGTGGGCTCAGGTTTGGTCGGCTGACTGTGCTCCATGTTTACCCGTGGTGTTGCTGGAGAATTGTTTCTGTGCATTCTCACCGGTACGTGTTCTACCGTGGCTTCCGACGTGCGTGCTCTTCCGTGGCCCGTGCTTTTCAGCATGCTGGGGTGTGTATGTATTTAGTTCCCTTCCGTGGTCCGTACGCTCCCGTCATATTCTTGTCCCTCTGTCCTTTTCATAGCTGCGTGCACTTCCGCCTTTCACGCTACGCATAAAACTTCGTCGTTTGCATCGGCTAAGAAGTCTATCGTCGTCCATGGCCTAACATGCTTCGTGTTGCTCTTCTATCTCGTCGTCTACATAGTGTGGGTCGGTGTTCTTTCGTGTTTCGTGTTCTTGCTGAGTCACGTGCCTCCGCGCTAGCTGAATCACAAACGCTGTTCGATTTTGTTTGATGTACATAGCATATATTGCTGGAAAGTTCACACAATATCTTAAGGTCGCACACTACGTGCAAAAATACAGAGGAAGATGATACTTTTCCCCGGAGGCAGTGTGGAGTGCAGGGGTGTTAGCCACAATAGTCATATTTTAAGTTTTTCACATTATTATTAATAGTAATAAAATTGTGATTTATTATCGAACGCTGATATAATAACTATGTGTACTACTACTACAAATAGCTGCAAGGAAATTTTTGAAATGTCTTGATAATAGTATAACTCAAAACATATTGTAAGTTTGATTCTTAGAAAAGTACTATGGAGCCTAAAATATCTTGCTATATCCAATAGCCACAAAAGTTTCGATGGAGGCCTAAATATAAGTCACCAGGACCTACAAAAAATGTCAACAGCTCCTACGACGATATTGTTTGTGTGTACGTCGGCGCCGCCTATTAATGCTAATAAACGCGTGCACAGGCAGCGCCCTTTGCGTGGCCTTGCGAGCCGCAGCTGAAAATGAGAGCAAAATGAAATTTGAACGCTGCATTTAAGTACGATGTGTAGTCCACATACAGTGTGTACAAAACACAATGTCGATTTTAGCCAATGGGGGCCGCCTTCGCTGCGCTCGGCAGATTGTTAGCGAATCGAGGCCGCCTTCGCTGCGCTCGGCAGCCAGTAGAACGCCCGCATTTGCGTTACATTAATTAACCCTACCCGCGGACGGACTGACAGACAACACACTCCACTAAAGAGGTAAGATAATAGACTGACCGGATTCGCATTCAGCAGCTAAGAACTGACCATCTACGGCAGAACACTCGGTGGCGGTTAGGATGAGTTCGCGGGAGACTCCGTGACTCTTTGAAGACACGGTCACCGTATGGGAAATTGCCCGAGCTGTTGAAGGGCGCATGCGGCGGTGTAAACGACATTTGGCGTGCAAGAAGATCCATAACCAACCCTTTGGCGAAATTTCGTGAAACAGAAAATTCATCTTGGGCTAGCCGAAGATGCCCTTGGTGAAGCTAATACTGACCCGACACTGCTCAAGTCTCGCTTGCAATCGGTCCAGCGTAGCCAGACAGCTGTCGAAATCCTCGCCGCCAGCGCAAATATCGTCCGCAAACGACCGTCGACCAAATACTGGTACCAGCGATGATTCGTCTGGCTCCCCAGTCGTAAACATGTCAGCAACGGGACTGTTGTCTAGCTGTAGTAAAGGGTCTGTTTTCACCGATGTTTCGCGGTCTACCGCGACCTTCGTTTGAAATGAACCCTCAGTACCTGCTTCACGATGCTCCTTGGCCTGCTCCTCTGCTAAACACATTGCCTCCGAGTATTCAAACCAACCTTCTTTGGGTCGAACGATCCCCCCGAGTGCATTGTCGATCATACGTTGGTATATCATCGGCGCAGGTTTACGTCCGAAGCGCATGCGCAACCACTCGAAGTGCTCAAGTGCACAGACGAACGCTGACACGAGCAGATGCGCTCGCATGGTCATCACGTCAACCCAGAAGCCGCTGCAGCATCCTGTGAGCACAACCATAGTGTTGGTAGCTGGGCGAGGCTCGCCCAGCAACGCTAAATGCGTTTTGCTCGCCACCGAGGGTATAGAACCCCCGGTCCCATCGTCATAGTCTTCATAGTCCTGATCTGGTCCCGCAACATCGTCCAGCTTGTCGACGAGACACCTGGGCCCGGTCGCCTCGCTCAGCCCTGATGATAGCGTGGCATCTCCGGCGTGTTGTCGCGCGCTCTGGAGCCGGCGTCTTGTCCTCGTAATCGTCGTAATAATCGGCGTCAGGACCGATGTCCGTCACGTACGGCCTTCAACTCTCGTTACGTGATCCGCCAGACTTGGCACGGGTAGCTGGTACCGTCGATTGTCCTTTCGCCATTTTCTTGTTTTCTTCATCTTCTCCTCTTGGTAGCTCGTAAACGGGAAGGCCATATAAGCAGTTCACAATGGTCACACTCTGTTCCCGGGTCGTGGCACCAGTTGTGTGTTGGAAATCCCACGCGAACGCTAGCAACAAATGTAGTTAGGAAGTTCCTACAATAATACGTCTGCTAGGATAGTAAACGATCGTTCGGGCGGACCTGAAGACACCAGCTCTGTCCTTGCACCGGGACAGACTTGACCTTGTGAGCTACTTATATATGCCAACGTGTAAAAAAGGGACACGCTACTAGCACGAGCAAAGCTAATAGGTGTTATGAATCCTCGTGGTCCCAACAGCGAAGGGTAGCAGGCACGGGTAAGCCTTTTACGAGGGCGTCGAGTGCTCAACACTCGGTTGGAAGAACAAAAGGGATGCAATACCTTAATATCGGTGTCAAGTGTCACCCGCTCCGTGCTGGCAAATCTTGTGATTAGGAATAAGTCAACGTGCAGGAAAGAAAAAGTGCCGGTATGTATCCATGTATTAATCCTAGTACTTCAATACATATTAATATAATACATGTACCGATTTGCGACGGTATTAGTTGGGGCCTACGTCGAAATGTCCATTGCCCTGCTTCCATAGTCGGATGACTCGTGCCTTCGACATATAAGCAGTTCTCCGACGATCAATTCTGGGCTAGAACGTTCGCCGCCTTCCATTTTCTGCGTGTCATATAATAGTAGCACAGCAGACTTCAGCGCAAAAGTCTCCGACGTGAGCTTGTGCTGCTTCAGCTTCCTCCCTCTGGCTTCGGGACTGCCAGCGGGAGTGGAGATATGACGGTAATGCTGCGACCGCTGCTCGTGCTTTGCTGCACAAGGCAAAATGTTTGAGGGGTGGCACTTAACAACGCGGAGCAAATCCTTCTTTGAAGGGTCCAATTGAGGTATATTACTGACCAAAAGGGGGGGGGTGACACTTAACAACGGCGGGCACTTGGCAACGATTTTACGGTACAAACACTCCCAGTCGTGCTGGCAACAATAAGCCGCCACGTAACCATCCCGATAGTAATCGGCCAAAAACAAAACACAGTCTTTTGGCCTTGCCGGATGAGCCCTCGGTGCAGAGCTTCGAGTTTCACCGACAGGACATACCACACTCAAACAAGATTGATCAGACGCTTAATTTGAAACCGGACGTCGCTCTCTGTGTTTGAGTGGAATTTGTGTTCTGTAATTGTGTTTGCTCTTTTGGGCTTATTCCTAATAAGAAGTCCTAATTGTGTTTACAAATATCAAGTGAACTATGGCATTAAGACTGATTCGAAGAAGTTTGCAGCCATCACCAAGCTTTCATTTCCAACGAGTAAGCGTGGGATGCAATAGTTCCTTGGAGCACTTAGCTATTACAGCCGCTTTATCCAAGATTTTGCCGTCTACGGTGCAGCGCTCGCTGTACTAGCTGAAGGAGGAAGACTTCGGATCTGGTGGTAACCTTTCTGTGGCACGTCGTTCCTTCGAGTAGCCGAAGTCGAGTGTTGGACAGGCGCCCATCTTCAGACCCTTCGATGGGTCGAAGGAAGTTCATGTCATGCTTTTTGTGAATGAATGGGCATTGAGCACGACGCTTATGCAAGAGCACGAACGCAAGTTACACCCCGTACGATTCCTCGGTCGAGTGCTCAAGATGTCCGAGATGAACTACCATCCAGCAGAAAAGGAAGGACTAGCGTTACTTTTGCCGTTGAAGATCTGCTATATGCAGCTGGCATGAAAGACGCTACATGTCCATGCACGACTCTCGACGCTAGAGTGGGAACATAAATCGAAGTCTATCTTTGGACGTGCGGTCCAGCTGGCAGTGCTGCTTTCGCAATGGCACTTGAAGGTACATCGCGTGAAGGAAACATATGTTGCCTTCACGCAGCTACTGCAGTTCTGCATCACGATTTTCGTCGACCTAGAGGACTTGCTCACGCCGGTGGCGCCTCTGAGCAAGGGTTCTCCGACTATACGTATGAAACCGTCGCTGCCTTACGCGAAGCTGCCCCGTGATCACTGTTAAATCGAAATGTCATTTGATGGGTCGGCGAAGACAGAAAAGCACGGCGGCTACGGTAGCTGTTCCTGGGAGTTGTGAAGCCTTCCCGAAAAGGAATATACTGATCGCTGCAAACGCCTACCTCGCGACCACTACCGTGAGCGGAGCTGAGTACACAGGGATGATTAACGGTGTGAAAGCGGCCATTGCGTTTGGTGCCGAGGATTTAGGCATTGTTGGTGACTAAAGGTTTGCGATCCAGCAATCACTAGGGGTGATCGAATGCAGGAAGGAAACGCTGCTAGCGCTGCTAAATATTCACAAGGAACTCACGGTCAAGCTTTTATCAGTCAACTACCTCCATCTAGTACGAGCGTACAACGCAGCTGCGGATTCATTGGCCACTGAAGCGCTAGAATCGAATGTCAGTCGTGTGGTCCTGACCGAAACTCGCAAGTCGGAATTGGCGTTGCTGAACTGTATCCAAGAAATGATCTACGAGTCGAACGAAGACTCGGTGGATGGTCCAGCACGTGAAACGGAACGTCAGATATATGTACTGGCCGACAGCGACTCTTTAAAGCGGAAAACGCTGGATAACAACTCACCAGAATACGATTATGGTAATTTGGCAGTGATGACCAAGCGACAGAAGAAAGCAAAGAAACGCGTCCGATTTGCGGATGAACACTCGCAGGGGGTCACAAAAGATCAAAAACAGTGAGAAGAACAACGAGAAGTGACCAACGGAGATAATTAAATAGGCGAAGTTTGAACAGACCATTTTCCCAAGACCGTGCCAGCGGCATTTCCCAACGCGGAAGATGTTGACCCTGTAGCAATAGAGCGCGCACGACGCAGGCGAATAGTAGTAGCGCAGGATGAAAAGCAGAGGTGGTCAAACATCCGAAAGGTGCGTCTGGTCCAAGCAGAGGAGCTAAATTATTAAGAAGTCCGAGATGCCCGGAAATATGCTGACCGATTCGTTATCGGACGACGGCGTGCTTCACTATCTGGGTCTGAATCATCGGTACGACCACGGTTGGCAAGCGGAGACCAAGCTGCAACTAGTGGTACCGACAACGAGGATTCACGGGGTCTTGCAGAACTGTCACGACTTGCTAGAAGGTGGATATCAAGGCGGTTAGAAAATTCCATCGGGTTAAGTCCGATTATTATTGAATTGGCATGTACGCCGACGTGGAAAAGCATGTAAGTCATGCCAGGATTGTAGTTCGAGTAAGCGCCGATTACAGCTACTTGGCTACTCACCTGGAAACGTGCTGGCCGAGCGACCGCTCCAAATCGTCTCTCTGAATTTTGTCCTCCCGCTACCAAAGTTGAAATCGCGGAGAGATTGGTATTTGCTATTAATACATCCCAGGATACTACAAAGAGGGAGACACCGTTCTACATGGTTGTGATGCACAGCCGATGTTGCGGGCAATGGCATCTTCGCTCAAACGAGGCCTTGACACGCAGTCGGATGCATTGGCGTGGCGACGTGAAGTCAATCGACAAAACGAGGTCGCTTACTATGACCAAGGATTATCAGGCGGTTGAGAAGGAGCGACAGGCTAAGAAGCATAATGATGACTTGAGTCGACTGAAAAAAGCTGCTGTACCTCAACCAAATAGAAACGAACACTTGGTGGACCCACAAGAAGCTTCAGCGGGAGCAAATAATCCTGCAGAAGCCCCATTGATATCGTTCTGATATTGGAAGCAGGTTGTGGTTGTACATTAAAAGGGGCAAACCAGGCCTTACGAAGAAACGGGCTCATTGATGGCTTGAACCTTTTTGAATCAAGCGCAATATGGAAGAGTTCGCGTATGGGCTGGACCGGAGTGTATATCGCTTCTACGCCGTGATGCATGTGTCGAGACTCAAAGCTGTTAACAAATTCAGCAGTCGACCGAAGTTTCGTTTGGTACCTGACGCGACGGATAATTCAAGATTCGATTACGACGAGGAGTTCTTGCTTGAAGACAGCTGGAAACCAGATTCAGTTGCTAACCAATATGAAGTCGAGACCATCCTCGACGATTCAACGCATTAATCAATGAGCACGGAGCGTGAGTTCAAGGTCAAGTGGGTTGGTTATAAAGATCCAGCTTGGGAACCAGTCGTGTGGAGGTTTGCGGTACGATGCCAAGAAGGGCGAGAACTGGCTGCAGATGGTTCAAGCTGCAAACGAAGACTAGCGTGGCTGGATCACGTGTGAGCTGTCCACAGGGCGATGCAGCCTGTGGTAACAGAAACAAGTTACAGCACGAACAATATGTATATGTATTTGATGAACATCGTAAAAACGATTACGCTGTGGAGGTGGATTAAGTATAAGAAGACATGAATGCCGACAAAACTGCGTCCACGGAAACCAAACACTCGCTGGACCCTCAACGGTTGCTGGAATGTCGGAGAACATGGTCAGACCTGCAGCGAGGATTCAAATTAACTTCAACTGCCTGGCCGGGGCGGCCATAAGCGTCAATGAGGTCGAGTCATCACCCTCCTTCTCCGATTCGTCCTGAAGTTGAACATCGGCTGTTGGAACCATGTCTGGAGCCTTCGAACCCGCGGTATCAGCCTCCTCAGACGTAGCAGTCGGAACCGGATGAGTGAGTACCCGATGACGTGTCAAAGATTTCGCGCCAAGTCGCAATAAGCTCGGGTGGAGACAGAGCCGTATAGGGTCTCATGACCAGGAGTGCTGCACGCACGCAGCGTATTTATGTTGTACGCGCAGTGGCAGCGACCTGTGCCAATGGCCACACTTCATCCAGATGTAGGCATTACTTTCGTCTCATTCTGCCACTGTGGTAGCTGTGCTGTCACTGTCAGTACTTTCCGATTGCGATTAAATTGGTACAAGCGCGGGCATGCGCTCTGAAAAAACGTACACAGCACCTTCAACATATTCGACATCCTTTAGCAAGAAAGCGACGATGGATTGGGATAGAATGTGTTCAAAGATAAGCCCCTGACGGAGTAGAGCATTCATTTGTCGGCTTAAGGCTGCGGTTCGTGCTGTCGCCAAACTGAATTCTTGAATGATGATAGATTCATGTTTCGGACAGGCCGACATCTGAACAAGCAGGCCACCCATTTTCAGCCACCGAAGTGGCGTGCAATCGCTTTTTAGAGCTCGATCAAACTGGTTTATGGGGTTGCTCGTCGTAGTGAGGCCTTGTGGGAATAGGAAACACCGTCATTGAAGAAATTTCCCAGTAAGCCACTGCTTCTTAAGGTTTTTGACGAACGTCGCAAGTTCGAGTTTCTTTTTCAACTCACTCGACAGCTGCTCTTTTGTTACAAAACTTCAGGTTCGCCGCGGGTAAAGTTCATGTCATGTCAACCTCACACGATAGCGTGAGTACCCTTCGCTGAAAAATGGCGAGTACGCTTTCGCAGCCATGTGGAAGTAGCACGTTTGAGTCGTGAAAGTGTTTCACCCCCAAACGCGATTTGGAACGCATCCCACTGCGCGTCTTCGGCGTCGCCCATGGCATAAGAAATGAACAGCGTCTCGCTTACAACTTGCGGATATACGCGTTGGAGTGCGCACAGTGCCACGGTGCCTCCGTGTAGTTTCCTTCCTTGTGCTGTATGATATGTAGATGGCCAGCAGGTGAAATGTCCTGTTGTTGCTGAAAATACCTACAGCAAAACCGGGGTACCACGCTTGAGACAACTTGAAAGTCGCGTCCGTGTGCATAATGAAGGACGATGGGTCACTCACAGCTTTCAGCAGTAGGTTTTTTGTAGTAATGTCAACGAGAAACGGGTCTTCATCGGTTCTCTGCCCGACCCACGACGTTCGGTCTACATCCACGCAAATGAAGGGGCATCATCCGCTATCCCTAATGGCTTTTTTTTGCTTCGTCAATAAAGTCATTGTTTAAGGTCGAAATCTCGTGAAGTTGCTCATAGAGCGCTGTGCCATCTGCAACAAAGGCAAATTATATTGGTCGAGTGCAAACCGACTCACCATACCTTCACGAATTCGTGACGGCTTTAGGCCTTCCGCGGCCAGATCCGCTACGAGCTCCTTCGTTTCCGGTGTCATTAGAGCCGACTCGGCTACTCGACGCTCGGTCAGGTGGTCATCTCATACAGCTATGTTCACAGAGTGCAGACGTTGGCACTCATGCGTCGTGCAGCGTCACGATGCATCATATTTACTTAACTTTGGTAAATACAAAGGCAAGACGATTAAGCAAGTTGCTGGCACCGAGAAAGCATATTTGATTTGGCTCCATTCAAGCAACTTCGCTACGGAAATTGCTCCGAAGCTATGCGCTGCCATTGAAAATTTGATTTAGATTGAATTTCTAAAACTATTTGTGAGATTCAGAAATAACATATGAATTAAAAACGTTTTTTTTCAGAATATTAGTCCAATGGGTGCTTTCCAAAACCTACATAAAATGTTTTAATCAGTAGGGTTTAGGCGCATCAAAGGGTGTATTAAACTTGGCGATTAAACTTGAACTGTTTAATAAGACCAAAAAGTGGTCGGACCAAAAAAATCATTAAACCGAGTTTGGTAGTGTTTAATTGCACTCCGATTTAGCAACCCAATCAAAAATGCATCTAGGATTTAGAATATGTTCAATGCGGAACTCCAAACGGGCAAGTCCTTACGCATTGAAGTTTGAATATTTTTAAGGGATTACATAGAAGGCGACAGCCATTTTCGCCATCCATTATTCGCGCCAAGTGGGCTGGAGCCATGGTGAGCTCCTCACTTTAAAATCGGCCTGGCAGGGCAAAGTCTACTAGTACACGTTTCATAACGACGTGCCACGGAGAGACCCGACGGCCTGAGCATTGCGCCCTACTTCGGTACAATCCTTAACTTATAACTTAATATACGTTCTGAGAGTATCGTTGCTTTGCAACGCAGGTTTTCAATTGGCCTCCAGGCTCTATGCAGCGCTTCCCGCACTCACATGCTAAGTACCTTGCCTTCGTTGATCGAAACAACAACTTTCGCGGATCGAGTAATGTATTGTTTTACGGGTTATCTACTCTGCATGCAAGTTATTATATTTGCTTTGCTCAATTGAAACTATCCAATTAGCGAACGTGAAGATCATAAGGTCGACCGGTGATCGACCTGACAGCCCGCTGCAGCAAACCAAGCGGACGAGGCTCAGCTCACTTTAGCTCCGTTCGGGTCCGGTCATTCGTCATCCGCGTATCGGAGACGTTGCAACGATGGAGGCGGAATCGCTATCCTTCTACGAGAAGTTGGCCGATCTCTCGTCGCAGGACTCAATCGCTGTTGTTTTTTGTCTCAACCTGAAGCGCTGACCTCCGTGTCCCCGGATGCATCTCAAGATTCACTCATTGCCATTTGGTCACCGCCCAGTACCAACCTCCCAGATTCGTGTGCTACGACAAGACTGGCACCCAGATCGCCAAAGACGAGGTCGTTTCCTCCTAGTACTACAAGCTCGTCTCATGTCACTCCTACGAAGGCATTGGATTTCTTGCAGTGGCCTCCAAGTCCAATCAATGGACCGGCTGAATCGTGGCGCATCAAGACGCCTCGCACGCCCGAGGGCGAGATAGCCAAATTGCTCGCTGAAGCCTTTGAATCTGACGGATACGACTCGGATGCCCTTGAACACATCGCCGGTATACGTTCGGCTGTGACTCGCGACGCCAACACTGTCGTTAAGACCCCTGGGATATCCCCGTTATCACTTGGATCAGAGTAGAAACGTGCAGACTGGCCTAGTGACGTGGAGTTTATCGTCGAACAGTGAAATCTACGTAAGTGGAAAATTTCTAAGGTCAGTGTGGGCAAACGCGATGGAGCTGGTGTGGTGAAGTGCTTTCTCAGAAATAAGAGACTGGATCTGACAAGGAGTCACTATCCCAGATTAGTGACAACACCCGTTGGTTAGGGAGGATTTGGATTGACTGGCATGGATCCGCGAGCTCGTCGGTGAATTGGAACCAAGATAAAGCGGCATCCTATATGAGTCGGCGATGGATCAGGCATGGATAACGTACGGGAAGGCAGGATCCACCAAGTGGAGACTTAAATCCACCTCACCCGATAATACCTAGGGGATATGGGACACACCATGTACGGGTGGATCGAGTGAGGGTCCTATGAAGGAAAGAGGTAGATGTCATCTGAAGGTGGTATCCGGTATCAACAACAAAGAGAAAGCAAGAACCACCGCGATATGTCTCAGATCCCACTCTTCCAAGGCCAGATCCAAGGGATTGAGGATCCCACATCAAGGGACCTGGATCCAGGATATGAAGATGGTGGAGCCAACGGATCTCGAACTTTCGTGGAGTGATGGAGACCGCAGACATGCATAAGGTGAGGTTGGAGGATTGGAGGGCTTAGATCCGTGATGAGTGTACACTTGCTGTGAGGTGGAGCAAAGTGGCTTGAATCCGGGTGACCTCATTATGATTACGCATGGATTTGGTGGATCTGATGCTAATACAGCTGGGGTGATGGACCAAAAAGAAAAAATGCAGCCGATCCTGGTAGGGATTTTTTGCAGGTAAAAGACAATGAAGGTAGAAATCCAGGCAGGTATAGGCTTAACTATGATTCAGACCCTGCCCTCAAGAATCGGAACTACCTTGGCCGTACGAGCTCGGTGAAGGTTGGGAATTGCAAATCTAGTGTTGGTAGTGATAACCGGATAATACATAGGACCGATCCTACAGCCTAGTGAGCTTTCCTTTACACGTGCAGATCTGAAAGACTAACCAGAACTACTACTTGGCCGGCTACACCCTAGTGTCTCTCAACTCTCAAGATCCCGTCCCAGGAGGCGGCACGTACGATGCAAAGGACAACAAAGGCAAGAGAACACACTCGCAAGGCAACCCTACGGCCAGATCCCAGATCTAGGCCCTGGACTCCCCAAGCTTGAATATTCGCTTGGGATCCAGAAACAACTACGGACGCAGAGTGAAGATCTTACCACTACTGCTCCACCCCATCCCCACGTCTCGCCAGGACACTCAAGCTTCACCACTTGAACGCTTCGGAAGTTATCGAGAGAGCAAGATCCCGCTCTACCGACGGGTACACAAGGTGAGGAAAGTTCAGCAGATCACGGATCATCGGGGAACCCCTCTGTTAGTCGGTGTTTGGGTGCTGTTGGTAAGTTGGATCCAGCAGTCTCGCAGATTTTGCTGATCCCGCTCCACCACAATGGTGCGCGTGCCCGGAACGTTTGGTGACTCGGGATTTCACCGTGAGGCCCAAGCACATGCCAAAGTGAAGGCTGAGCCAGGGGAAGAGGCGTCATCGGAGGTCGGATCGACGAAGCCGCTGCTGAATGAGCTAAGATCCGCGGATCGATGGAGGCCTGGGAGGAATTCTGTCGACGGAAGAGAGATGGATCCGGATCTAGAATAGAAACCACTCTATCCTCCCCAGGTTCCTTCGGGGACCCCTGCGGATCTTGACGCAAGTCAATATCCGCTAACAAAACAAGGGAAACTGAAGGCGAAACGGTATGCATTTGCAGATCCACCGGTCAAGCCAACACCGTACCTAACCCAAGCCCGCTAGTCGAAAAGACGAGAAAGAAGACCGATACGAGTAAGGCTTCGCGGAAGAAAATGCAAGCTCCCGAGTCGGAAGAAGACCAAGCTGAATCCAGGCCAAGCTGGTCTGACAAGGATCGCAAGTCCGTATATCGCCACCAAGCTCTACGCGATATTCTGTACCAAGATCCTGTCATGCGGATTATGAATCCACGACAGATCAAGGATCCAAGGGAGCCGGTGAGGGCACCAAAGAAAACGGCGAACAAATTAGTGGCAGTCAAGGATCTATTACGTCTGCTTACGGATTCAGGCATCGTAGCTGGAGCGTTCGATGCAGAGGATATCTTCGAGCTAGACTTGGATTTCATAGTATCGGCGACGCGGGACCTCTTCGTCAGAGTCAAGTCCATCGCCGGAGATAGGTCACACACTGTCGCCGCCGAGGATCAGCCGAGCTGCATCCTCTAACTACGAATATGCGGCTGAGGATGGGTCAGATAAGTCTTTCGAGCCACGACGCATGATCTTAGGCCCCTCCGGGGCGTCAATGCTGGAAGCGCGGGCAAGGATCCGGGGACAGGAGGCGCCCTCGAGTATGAAGGTTTGGAATCCAGGGCGCCATACCCGCGATCTGATACCAGCCAGCCAGGATCGAGCCGGATCCAGCAAGTACCCAGTGGGATTATCGTCGGATCGGGCTCAAGCTAATCGTCTCACGAATCCTGTCTCGCCAGTAGACCAGGCTACGGCTACAGTGTCCTCCGACACTTTCTCAGGCACTTTGCAACGACACTTTGAAGCTGCGATGAGTCTTTTCCTGGCCGAACAGGGTGTGAGGATGCCCAGGCCACAAACGCAAGTGTTCCATGACCATGGAGCACGAGACGTTGAAATGGAGTCGATGGAGGGAGACAACGCCCATGATGCGTTTGACCCAGATGATCTGGATGTTTCATCTCCTTCGCCAGCGGCGGTGGCATCAGCTGCAGCCGGGACGGACGGATCGTCAATGATCCAGAGGGTACGGATCTCAGCCATATCGAATCTGAAGGAGTTCACGGGCAAGGATCAAGACGAATACCGAGCGAGAACATGGATCAGCAAAGTCAAGTCGGCCCTCATGCGAAATCAACAGTCGGATGACGAAAAGTGTCTGACATATGCGAACCTGCTTGCGGGGATAGTCAGAAACTGGTATCGACAGTTGGGCAGATTTACCAGGAACAAGTGGCCGGATTTGCTGCGCAGTTTCCAAACGCAGTACTGTGGGAATGTCGGTGGCACGACAATACTACCACGCTCGAGGCCGATAATATCCAAATCGCCGCTGGTGTATCTTCATCGGCTGAATGGGACCGGTCTACGGGCAAAGTTGAAGATCAAGGATGGGGGATCCAAGGTACATGGATCATTTCATCGAAACTTTGGCAAATGTGGATCTGGCCGACAGGCTGACTCTGCTACGACTTCCAGATGCTGATGATCTTGAAGAAGTGCTGCGGGCTATGGATGGCGCGAAGCATCGCCAGAAGAAGGCGGCTGTCGGACCAGGCAAGTACCGCCAAAAGGCTCCGACACCCACGGCCCCAGCTCGATGCGTCCATCAAGTCATGGCGCCCGACATAGGAGCCGAATCTGGATCTGGAGCTTCCGACTCCGATCCAGAAGATTACTGCAGCGTCTGTCTCACCGCTCCTAACGACCGTACAGCGAAGTCTGGAGACAACGCCCGCCCTGGCGATTCCTTACCTGGGGACCGTGGGATATATAGATCCCAAGATCTCATGGACTCGGGACAAGACAAATCAGGTGCTCGCAGTGTGGATCCCGGAAGCACACAGAAGCTGGATGCTGGAAACATCTGGTTTGTGAGAAATGTGGCAAGAAGGGTCATCCCGGGGATCATGGTTTCTACGTGTGTCGGGGTTGTGGCGAGATCCACGACGCTGGCAAGTGCCCGATGGAAGCGTTGTACAACCAGATCCGCCAATGGTTCGATCCAGCCAAGTACAGAGGGATGTTGCCCGAGGCGGCAGAAAAGATGTTAAACTAGGACGCTCGCCGGGTTTGAATCCGGTACGAGCCGAGCGTTCTAGGTATTGCATTTATGCATTTGCGAAGAGGACGCCGCTAGATACAGGTAGAAGGCTCCTAGATCCAGTCGATAATACACGTGATCTACATGACGTGTCAGTTGCCAAGGTCTATAGTTTGCGCCAAGTGGACGAATTTGTCAGATCCGAAGTCTCTTCAACCCTGGATCTACAAAGGGGAGAAGCGCGCAGTTATTGGGAGAAACCACAACATGGCCGATGGTTTGAGCCTACCAAGGGTGAGGACATTGCAGATCCACCTAAGGTTTGTCAGGTCATTGGATCCCGTGGATCTGAAGACATTGGGTCTATGGATCTGCTGACAGGGGAATCCCGTGGATACTGAAAGTACCATGCCCCAGGAAAATGGTTCCGACAAGCCAAGGTAGGAGGCAAGTTCAACAATGATAAAGTCATCCTACGCCTAGATAGTGGTGTCGAGGTGTCTATACTAGATACCGCCTTTGCTCGTAAGGTTGGGAGCCAAGTGGATGGGAGTCGGAGCCAAGGTTGTGTTGGGATTGGTGAAGGCGTACATCGTACGAATGGGAGAACGCAGATCAAGATCTCGTTGGCAGGTAGTTTGGTGGATTGGCTCGATATTTGGGTCGGAGACCTCGCTGGTCAATATGCTATTCTCTGAATGGATTTCAGGATACCAGCCGGGGTAAGGTTGGATCTGGCAGATGGGACACTGTGTTTCTCAGATGAAATGCGGATCCAGCTCCGTGGACGATGACCGCTGAACGAGGCGAAGATTGGGATCATAAGGGCAAACAAAACGATCTGGTTCGAGCCCGGAGAAACCTGTGAATTACCAGATCGGGTGAAATGGGTGGAACACGAGAAACTGTGGGTCACCCGGGGCGAGACGTGGGTGCCTACAGTAATCCAAGGACCAGGTCGATCGCAGTATTATCAAGTTACGAATATCAACGACAAGAGGCTATTACTCGATCCCAATGAAGAAATTGGGCGATGGCTGGCGGAGGCTGGTATCCCTAGGCGGCCTGGATATGTATCAGTTGGATCTCGTCGCTATAGAGAATGGCAGCATCCGCGACTACCGAGATTGAATCTCTCGGGGAGGTGGAACCCCCGGTGGAGCCGACTGGTCCCTTGGTGGATCGACCTTCATATCCAACTCCACGAAAGATCCTACTGAGAGATCGTCGGATCGGGACCCAAGTGATGGAGGCTGGATCCGAGGCAGCTGGAGCTACCCAGAGCCAGTCCACAGATAACCAAGGGTCGGGGGATGAGGGATCGCAGATGATTGAACCTGGCCCGTTGGATCCTGCTAATTCGCAGTTGGATCTGAGTGTCTCATTGGACCGAATTCCTGAGTCCCTGGCAAGAGTGTCGGCAATGGTTAAACGGAAGCCGTCGTGTATAGGTATACCAGAAGCCGAAGTCGATCCAGAAGACACTTTTCTCGCTACCAGAATACCGGATCCCATGAAAACAGAAGGGATGACTGAAGAGGGGAAATCGCGGTGCCTGGATCCAGTGGTAGATCCGACAAAGACTGAGGATGAACAATTATGCTACCGTGAAGGCAGGGATCTGCACGCCGAAGATCTTGGGGAAGGTATGGCGGTCATCCCGGAGGTACCCCTGACCACAGAGGAAGTCATGATTGATGATGGCCAAGTGTATCCAGGAGCGAACGAGCCCGCAGAAGTAGACCGACTACATCAGAAAATCTGGGAAAGCCGCCATCCGCTGATTGGCAAAGGAAATGTATTACCACCAGCCGCACGTGGAGTAAAATGTGACATCGATGTCGGTGACGCGAGGCCGATCGCTTAAAGGGTGCGGAAGGTGGCACCTCAGTTCCGAGAAAAGCTCTTGGATCTGATTAAAGGTCTGTTGTTAGCCAGAATCATCCGTTTCTCAGCCTCCCCGTCGGCGTCTCCTGTGGTGATCATTATTAAGAAGAACGGGGTGAATATACGTCAGTGTATTGATTACCGGATGTCTAACGGTCTGACCAGACTGATGGTGTATCCGATGCCTCTAATCAATGAGCTATTGGACGATTTGGATAAAGTACTCTGGTACTGCTCCCTAAATATGGCGAGTGGATTTTGGGTGGTGACTATGACGGATCGAGCTCGCGCAATCTCCGCATTCATCACACTATTTGGACTGTTCGAGTGGAACCGAATGCCGTTTGGTTTGAAAAACGCCCTCCAGATCTATCAACGTCAAATCGACAATGCCCTCTACGGATTTACTCGAATCACTGAATCAGAAGGGGGTGGATCCGGAGAAGATGATGCGGAAGTAGATCCATTCGAAGCGGGGGGTCCAGACGATCTGGGGACACCATCCGTGTTAGGGCGCCGATCCTATATCGACGACATTCTAATCCCGGCGGAATCGTGGGATTAGCTGTGCGAGAGCGTGACATCCCTACTGGAGGCGTGTACTAAGTGGAATCGCTCTATTAGCGTGGTGAAGCGTTATTGGGGAATGCGCAAGGTGGATTATTTAGGCCATCGAGTCTCCAAGGAGGGATTGGAGGCGAATCCTAAAGATCTGTCTTCGTTGGCAGATTTGTCTTTCCCGCCGTCGCTACTGGCGATGCAATCCTTCTTGGGCAGTTTGAATTACTACAGTCGGTTCATTGAGGATTACGCATTTTTCGCTGCGGCCCTCTATGAATTAAGGGAGGTGGACTTTGCTGCGATGGCTACTTCGGCTGTCCGGACAAAGATCCAACAAGCTCTGGCCCTAGAAATCTCAGATCCACATAGAGATCCACATGGCACGACGTCGGGAGGCGACCTGAAGCAGGAACTTGATCTACCCCGGGACCAACAGGGAGAGGATCTGATCTGGACGGAGTTGACGGACGGGAACTCAGACAAAGTGGGGTCCCGGTGGATCCGAGCTCACCATGCGCTCGTAGCACTAAGGAACAGGATCGCGACGACACCCATCCTCCGCCATTTTGATCCAGAACGTCAGTCTACGGTGACAGGGTATGCTAGCGATCGGGCGGTCTCGGCAGCTTTGGTACAAGAGCATGAGGGGGTCCGTCATCCGGTTACATTCGTCAGCCGAACACTAAAGCCTAACGAGTTGAACTACGGAGCAGTGGAGAAGGAGATACAGGCTCTTCTACGGGTGTTGGATCTCAATTATAACCTACTGGTGGGGAGATCCATCCGAATCCTGACGCGACATGCTTCGCTTGCCTGGCTGTTTAAGTCGGCGGGCTGCAAGGACGGTTGGGACAATGGGCAGCCCTGCTCTCGCTATGGACACTGGAGATCGTTAAATGTTCGAAAGGAGAGGACGAGATCCTAGGGGTTTTGGCCGCGAGCATTACGCCCAGAGCCAAGATGGACGAAGCACCGACTAGGATCGCTCCTAAGAAAGAGCCCAAACGCCAGACTCAGATCCTGATCCCGACGGTGCAAGTAGATGATTATCTATACGTCCTGAGGTTCAATGGATCTGCACGCGTGCGACGCGGAGGAGGGGCTTACAGCGGAATTCTATGGAGACTGCCCAGATGGTAAGTGGTAAAGGCCAGATCCACGTACGCGGAAGGCCTCACCGTTAATGCAGCGGAGTACAGCGGACTCCTGTTGGGGTTGTAACTAAAGGAAGAGTGCAGCGGGGCTGCCGTAGCTTTAGCGTCAGAGGAAGACGTTCGACTCAAAGAGTCACTAATACTAAGTTCCTTATCCAAAGGACACTTACAGCCCAAGCCCAGGGCTCAAAGTTAACACCTTAGCTTTTATGCTTCAAAACCAGAAGTGTTTTATTTACTATTATTGCGGCCAAGCCGCCTCGGGGTAAATGTATCTCTTTAACTATCTAGCATAGTTAAACCTAATCAAATGCATAACGTGTGGCTTTCAGCCAACGTACTGAGAGACCTTGTTAACTCTCCAACCTATGTACTGAGAGTTTGTTAACTCTCCGGGTACTTCGTACCCCTGTGTGTTCCACACCATGTAACCCCGTTACACTCTCCCTCACTAAGATGAGAACATACCGTTCTCGAACTTTCCTCAGCGAGGTCACGTCTTGTCAAGACGACGGAGGTCACTAGACCTCACCTCTGCGTTCTGCAGCTCCACGAGCTCACAAACGCGTTCGCATCCTTGATGCCTGGCACTTCCACTCCGGCCCACGGCCCAACGTCTCCAGCGCGTCGCGCCGCCCCTGCCTCGTCGGTCCCAGACCCCCAACTGCGCTCCGCAACTGCTCCAAGAGCATCTTCGTCTCTTTCGGTGGCACAGTACCACCAAGAGTATCGCCGTCGCCACGGTCAACGCTCCATGAGCCGTCAACAAGAAGAGAGCAAAGCTCAAAGCTCGTCAGAGCCGCGGGCGCCGCCCAGAGGGAACGATGTTCTGTTCTCGGAACTCGAAGAGGGCGAAGTCGATTACGACGAGCCCATGGGTAGTGAGGATCACTCCAACCCAACCTCTCCGAGGTCGCACACTGGTGCCGCGTCTTCCCCAGCTTCCTCTGTGAGGTCTAGCCGCTCAACGGCGCAATCTCAAACAAGAAGAGACCTGCGGACACCGCATCCGTTCTCTGAACGTTCGAATCCGATTCGCTCGCTGCGCGATGCGCCACCGCTATCGTCGCGGTATGACGAGGAAGATCGATACGATCACAACGTCATTACGAATGACCTGGACGAGGCCCAAGGCCGTCAGTTGTCCAATGAGCAGCGCTCGCAGTCGTTCCGACCTGTGGTCCGACCACTTGTTCTAACGTCACGCCGTGACTACGGCTTCCAGCCGCGGAACCCTGCCGAAGCGGCCCGCCTCGCGGCGCAGCAGCCGCTGAACACGTACACGTGTGGGCCTGCGGCCTCGACTGCTGATGAGCAAGTGCAACGGCACCGGCTCCGAGAGCGATATCTGACTCCACAAGTCACAACTCCTCAGGAGTATCAGGCGCGCCTGCATATGCAGCTCAACCGCCAACCGGTTCCCTCCATGCGAACCATTCCGGTTGTTCTTAATCCTGGGGAATCCCAGCGTGCTTATGAAGCACAATTCCGAAGCTGGGTGGAGGGAGCTCGACGGCTCCCCTCCTACAATGCTCTTCGAGCAAGTTTCTCTGAAACTGATATTCGTCTTGAGAGACGTTTGCGCTTAGACTTCGCTGAGTCGAAAGCACGTCGACGGACACTGGGACCCCGTCCCCATCACCTCGAGGCGTCACCACCTCTTGCTCATGCTGCGAGCACCGCTCATTCCTATGAGCCGGCTGCTCCAGCCACTGGTCGCAGCTTGAGCTCAGCCACCGACCTGTCATCCCCGCGTTCTAGCGGCGGGAAGCGCTCGGCGCCTGATGACGCGGTCGTACGCCGTAGCGGCGGGGCAGTGAGTGTGCCCGATCAAAAGCGTCGACGACGTCAGGGCAGCCCTGCCGGAGGACAACCTCAAACTCCCAAGAGTTTTGTGAGTGAGGATAACCCCTCCATTTCACAAGGTACTGAGTACGACCCTGGCGTATGCGCCTCGCCATCAGGCGTTCCACATGGAAGTGGAGCTCGCCGTGCTCATCGAGCAGAGCAGGAGGAGGCCGAGCCTCAGCTGGACTCTCGCGTCGCGCTGGAGCAGCGTGTGGGTTCTCTGAACCGGTATCTCCATGATACGACTGACTCTCTGAGTCGCCTTGCAGATGGTCTCGATGAGACGAACCACCGCGTGGACTGGTTTGAGCAACCACAGTCGGTTCAGAACCGAGTCGCGGACCTTGAGCGTCAAGTCGCTCAGCTGCAAGGTCAGATCGACTTGCTGTTGCGTCTTGTGGCCCCGCCACCTGCTGTCGCTCAGCCCGCCGTGGTTCGGCCTCCCGCTGTTGCGCAGCCTGTCGTGGCCCAGCCACCGTTGGCGCCAACGCCTCCGCGCTTACCTGAGCAGGGTTCTGATACGGCTTGAGTAAGCCAACGTAGAAGACTGGATGCGTGCGCATCTTCTTCGGAAGGTTAAGCGTATACGCTAGGCCCTTCTTGGCCACGACCTTGAACGGCCCTATGAACCGTGGTCTCAATTTTGTCTTAAAGACTGCAGACACTGCATGAGTAGGTAGGTTTTTGGCATTTAATAAAATTAGGTCTCCGACCTCAAACCTTTCTTCATTGCGTCTGCCTTTGGCATCTGCATGTTCTTTTTGCATGTCTTGGCTTTCAGCCATAGCGTCGCGTACTTGACGCATTACGCTTAGTCTCAAAGAGACAAAGTCATCGACTTGCTTGCGAACCGCAACAGGACTGACATCAGCTAGCCGCTCGGCTATCCCTCCCCCATCAAGCCCTGAGCCCCTGCGTGGCGGCGTCAATGGGACGCGAGGGTTAACCAAGCCGTTCACATAGAACGGAGTGTAGCCTGTCGAGGGTGCACTGCATTATTTAATGCGAACTCAACGAGTGGGAGCATCTGGCTCCAGCGTTTTGGCGCCTCAGCGCATACGCTTCGGAGGATATCCTCCACAACGCGATTCACGCGTTCGGTTTGACCATCGGTCTGCGGATGGTCCGCTGTGGACATGTCCAACCGAGTGCCAAGCACTCTAAAGAGGGACGTCCAGAACTTCGCGGTGAAGCGCGGGTCTCGATCCAAGACAATTGCCTCAGGCAAGCCATGTTGGCGAAAGACTCGGTCTAAAAACAGCAAAGCTGTACCTTCACCATCTATGGTGTCCGGCACCGCCGCTAAATGAGCCATCTTGCTCAATCGGTCTACAAAGACCACAATACCCGTGTTTCCTGCCTTGTCCTTGGGAAGGCCAAACACAAAGTCCATACTCATGGACTGCCAACATCCCTTGGGGACAGGCAAACTCGCCAATGGCGCTGCCGTGCTCGGCGCGGACTTCGTCCGTTGACACGTCTCACACGTGCGTACATAGGTGCCGACCCACTTATACATTTTGGGCCACCAGTACATCGTGCTCACCGAGCCGTAGGTCTTCTCCCGACCTAAGTGCCCGCCCACGGGCGTATCATGAACCTCATAGAGGATTCGATACTTGAGATCCTCATCATGAGGAACGACTACACGAGGGTTATCCTCAGCGTCGGTGCTGTAGTACAGCAGGCCGCCATCGAGCGAGTATCGATGCAGCCTCGCGCGTAAGGGCCCAGACAATTCTTTGTCAGAGTCTAGAAACTCTTCGCTCCCAAGAGCCCGTAGCAGCGCTACGCACATGTCGTCTTGTGCATACGCTCCGCGTATCAAGTCAGGCACTGACGACGTCACTGTCGTGACATGGGCTAACTCGTAGTCCGGCCTGCGCGAGAGCGCATCGGCCACTACATTAAGCCGCCCCGGCTTGTACTTCACCTCGAAGTTATACTCGGCAAAGAAGGAAAGCCATCTTGCCATTCTCTGAGAGAGATGAGGCGACTGTGTCGCAGTGCGTAACGACGCATGATCAGTAAAGATCACAAAAGGCTTAGAGTCTAGCAGGTGTACCCTGAATTTGACTAGAGCATACTTCATTGCAAGTAGCTCTTTGTCATGAACTGGATAGTTCTTCTCTGCAGCTTTGAGCTGGCGAGACTCAAACGCGATCACGCGTTCACGCCCTTCGGCGTCTGCTTGTAGTAAAGCACAACCGATTGCAAAATCGGAGGCGTCACAGACGACGCTAAACGGACTATCCGGGTCCGGTAGCGCAAGGATCGGAGCCTGGAGAAGGCTCTCCTTCACAGCCTCAAAGGCTCCGTCGTGCTCGACGTTCCAGCACCATGGTGCATCCTTCTTAAGGAGATCTGATAATGGCCGAGCCATCTCCGCGTAATTCGCGCTGTACTTGTGCAAGTAATTGGCTAAGCCTAGCCACTTGCGTAAGTCTTTTTGGTTCTTGGGAACCGGCCAGTCCACGATGGCCTTGACTTTGGCAGGATCTGCCCGTAAGCCACGCTTCCCTATGAAGCACCCGAGGAAAGGTATCTCCTCCGCGCCAAAGACGCACTTGTCCAAGTTGGCATACAACTTATTAGTGCGCATGCACTCGAGCACCGCTCGCAAGTGGTCAATGTGGTTATCCACGTCTGACTTTCCGTGCTCGGCACGACTATGGACGAATATATCGTCAAAGTACGTTTGAGCGTACGCCCGGTGGGGCCTAAACAGCTGCGTCACAAGACGATTGAACGTTGCTGGTGCGTTCGACAGCCCCTGGGGCATCACCAGCCACTCCCAGAGCATACCGCTCGGAGTACTCACCGCTGTCAGCGGAATGTCGCTCGCTCTCATGAGCAATTGGTAGTAGCCATCGACCAAGTCGAGCGCGCTGTACAGCGTACAGCCTACCATGTTGTTCTGCAGAACATCCTTGCGAGGAATCGGCGTTTGCGCCGGGATAGTGGCCGCATTTAGCTTGTTAAAAGCATGGACAATGCGCCACTTGCCGTTCGGCTTTCTGACACAGAACGTGGGTGTCGAGTGCGGAGACTTACTCTCACGCACCATCCCTTCCTCGTGCTTCGCACGGAAGAATGCGTCAATGACGTCACACTGCTCTCTCGGCAAAGGCCATTGCCTTGTTACGCAGTATTTGGTTCAGGAACCAGGTCAATCTCATGACACACGCCTCGATCCGGAGGCAGGCCCGTCGATGGGTCTTTTGAGACAACGTCTCCATATTCCCTCACCATCGGGTAGAAGGGATCCGAAGATCTTTGAGGATCGCCGATCCACTTCTTGCGCTCAGCGCCTTCTTAGTGTCTCTAGACCGCGTCGTCCACGACGGATGAGGAGTCAACTCTTCTCAGGCCCAGCAAGACACCTCGCTAGCTCGCCTGCTTTAAGCTTCGCGAACTCGGCATGGACATCTCGCCAGCTCTAGAGAGATCTGCGGCGGGAGAGAATAAGGTGATATCGCTTCTACTCCCGGCACTTCGTTCACGAGTGATACGCTGTCACAGCATCACGGGAGATCACGGTCGTCAGGTGGACACATCGTCGGACGTCGAAAAGGTCACAGACGCCCTGCGTCTTCTTCTCCTCTCCCTCCGCGACCGAGCCCGGCCGGATGAGGGCGGTGTGGCGACATCTCCGTCACCACCACCGGGTGCAGCAGCACCATCACTCCTCGAAGAGGATACAGTGTCTCGCAAGACACTCGGCTGAAAGCCAAGAGGGGGTCTTGACCGTCACACAGTGAACTAGGTGTCACTTCACCTGCATCTCCTGGGCCACGCCCATGATGCCTCGACTCGCAGTCGACCGCGACCCTAGGGTCACGCAGCGGTAGGTCATCGACCAGATTCATACCACTCAGTGGATTACGCGCCACTCCGCGCTCGTCCTCACCAGGACCCAGCAGTTGGTCATTGACCTGACCTGCACCGCTCCGCGGATAACGTGCCGCACCACGTACGCCCTCAGGGCAAACAGCAACCTCGTTGCTAACAATTTCGGACATACCAATGTCCAGCACTACGGCCGCCTCGGCCTCGTGCTCGCGCCAAAAGCGCTTCTGCTTCCTAGCAGAGGTGGGTTCATGACTCACCAAAGCTCCACTAGGAGCAGGGTGCGACGCACCCAGCGTTTTCGACTTCCAGTCGATCCATGGCTCATGACGTTCCAGCCATGCCATGCCAAGGATGAGGTCATACCTAGAATCCAGGTCTAAGACCAAACAGCGTTCCACGCTATCGAAGTTCTCAAACTTCACTCCAAGGTCGACAGAGACCTTCGACACAGTTACCAGTGTCCCCGTCGCGAGACGGACAGAGATCGTATCTCTCGTTGGCACTTCCAGTGCCTCAGCATACAGCTGACTCCCTTCCAGGGTGGAGCGACGGGCGTAGTTGCCCGAGGCTCCCGAGTCAATCAAGACTCTCCATGGCTTTGCAAAGCCCTGCACGTTCGCTTGAACGACCAGCAAGCCCGGCTTGCACACACTCATCTCGTAAGAGAGCTCAGCTCTCTTCGGGGCTGAGCCCCGTTGTCCTCTACCTCTTCGAGGCACAACGGAACTCAGTTCTTCCCCAGTAGGCCGCCCCGCGCCTACTGGCAGTTGCGGTTTCCCGGTAGATGACCCCGAAGGATTGGCTCGCCGAGT
>NW_003303755.1:933055-959850 GCF_000142945.1 Phytophthora infestans T30-4
TTTACGCTCACCATGAGCGGTTTCAGTCTCATAGACTCTTCACGCGTCATCGACGCCGCCGCCGTTGCGGCGCTCATCTTCTCTTGGACATGCTCCAAGAGCGCGTTCTCGTAGCGGGAGAACGATTCCAGCCTGGCAGTGACCGCCTCTGGACCTTGCGATGCAAGATGAGCCACGCCCTCCGGGCCAAGCAAGGACATAAGCTTAGTAAGCGCGTCCTGCTGCGCCGGGGGCAAATTCGCGAACACGGGGTGTTCCATCCTCGCAGAGGATATAGTCAACCGACTCAGGAGCGGGATTGACTACGAGTGCTACCAAGTGCAGCGGGGCTGCCGTAGCTTTAGCGTCAGAGGAAGACGTTCGACTCAAAGAGTCACTAATACTAAGTTCCTTATCCAAAGGACACTTACAGCCCAAGCCCAGGGCTCAAAGTTAACACCTTAACTTTTATGCTTCAAAACCAGAAGTGTTTTATTTACTATTATTGCGACCAAGCCGCCTCGGGGTAAATGTATCTCTTTAACTATCTAGCATAGTTAAACCTAATCAAATGCATAACGTGTGGCTTTCAGCCAACGTACTGAGAGACCTTGTTAACTCTCCAACCTATGTACTGAGAGTTTGTTAACTCTCCGGGTACTTCGTACCTCTGTGTGTTCCACACCATGTAACCCCGTTACAAAGAGGATCCGAAAAGGCTGGTGAGATGTGGAGACTCAAATTTGGTAATCAGACAGGTGCAAGGTGAAATCGACCGCAAATCCCCTGCATTAGTGTTGTTACGTCAGAAAGTGACGGCCAGCCTGCGTGGATGGATGAATCACGAGCTGGTACATGTCAGGCGAGATTGGAATGCCAGTGCGGAGAGCTTCGCAAGTGCCGCTCTACGGAATCAATGTGGGGTCGAGGTCGAGAGAGAGGCCGAGCGCCAGGATCACGTCACATTGTACGGACTAGATGAAGTGGTGGTGGTTGGATCCGTGAAGCGGACAGTCCAGGTTATGGCTGTCACTAGGTCCAGCGGAAGGCTTATATCTAGCCCCCAGATCCTCGATGAAGCCTATGTAAAGGGAGTCCGTATTGAACGGATTCTCAAAGCACAAAACGAAGAGACATGGATCTTGGGACCAAAGTAGTATCTGATGGGGGATGTACGAGACCTGAGTTTGGAAGACGCCAAATCCTACAGTAATATCGCAACGGATTATGCACTGGATTTGAGCGATTTGCTCTTCTATTTCCCTTCTACGAAACGAGTCAGTGGGGATCGAGACGGATTGATGAGTTTGGTGATGCCGGAAACCTTGCAACAGGACGTTCTACATCACTATCACGCTAGCTTTAAAAGGAGGTCATCAGGGGATCAGTCGGACTTGCCAACGGATCCGAGAGTGTTTCCACTGATGGGGACTATTCAACACTGTGCAACGCCATGTCGGTTAATGCGTGGATTGTCAGACAGGCAAAGGCAGGCCCACAATCGAAGGGGAGTCTCCAGGTAGCGTCCAAGCGATATACTTGTTCCAAATCATAGCAATGGATCACATCCCCTCGCTACCTAAGTCATTCAAAGGAAACACCGAGTTTTTGATCTGGGTGGATCTGTTTACCGGATACGTGATAGCCAAGACTAGCGCATCCAGAATTGCACAGACTATCGCCGAATCGTACGAGGAGTGTGTCTTTCGCAGATTTGGGGCTAGTGAGATGATTCGTCATGATCGGGAGTCAGGTTTTATGTCTGATTTGTTTCGAGCCTTCAACCGGATCCTGGGGCAAAGACAGCGGACAACTATGGCATATCGTCCTCAATCCAATGGATCTGCCGAATGCATGTACAGACGATCACAAGGGCGTTCAAGGTGTATGTCCAGGATTTGGATCAGCAGGATTGGCATGAGTACGCAGAGCGACTCACCTTCGCAATGAATACCGCACAGGACAGGATCCGGGGCGATACTCCATTCTACTCGGTACATGGATGAGATCCTAGATCCACTTTAGAAGCGGTCATTCCAGTGGGCAGTACCAAGAGGCGAAACCGAGACCCAAGACGATGGCGATACCAGGTCCAGAAATATTACCGGCAAGCCAGATCCCAAGTGAGCAAACGGTTGCGAGTAGCGATACAGGATCGAGCGGATCGACACAACGAAGAAGCCCGTCCACATCAAATCCAGGATGGAACGCAGGTGTGGCTGTACCTGGATCGTGTAAAAGAAGGATATGACCGTAAACTTGTCCATCTCTGACACGGGCCGTTCCGAGTAAGTGAAAAGATAGGGGAATACGCCGTGAAGTTGGAAACGACAGGTACCGAATATCGCTTGTTCCCCGTAGCGCACGTATCCAAGCTAAAACTGGTCAGAGAATATCCGGTCCGGTCTGATATCCATCTTCAGTGGATGAGTTCAACTGAGTGGATTTCGACGAGGTCTCCTCCTACCGGAGGATGGTTGGAACATGGATCTGGAAGCAGACGAGCTCGAAACCAAGAGGATCGCCGACATGCGATGAGGGAAACGAATCAGATATGGACGAATTTACCGCGAATTTCTGGTGTATTGGCGTGGATATGATGAACCCAGTTGGGTAGACAAGGCGGATCTGAGCTGTGGAGCATTTCGCTATGATTTCTTGCGGGATCGTACGGCGTGATGCAGTCTCACGAAGCGGAATAGGAGGAGGATCCATGGGTGTGAGCAGGTCATATCAATGGGAGAATGAAGAAGTACCCACAAGTGGGGTGTGGGCCAGGAGTAGGAGGATCACTGATGTGAGCTGGTCACATTAGAGAAATCCACAAGAAGGGTGTGCAAGGGGCGAATGTTTGGTGCATAAAGAGCGACGTTTTCACGTGCAAAGAATCCCGGACCATATTCGGCTTTCAAGTGCTCGGACCATATTGGTCTGATTATGACTCGACCTTATGAGGTGGATCCGGCTCGGATCCAAGTGCGGATCCGGTTCAGATCCAGAAGCTGACCCAGATTTAGATACGGATTTGGCTTGGATCCCAAGGTGGATCTAGCCCAGATCCAGGTGTACGCCGAGGATCTGCCATGGCCCCTCAACAAACGAACGAATGTTAGGGAAGATACAATCAAGTAGCAAAACGTGGATTATGAAAGTTTATGCAAACAGACTAAATCGATCCAGTTTCCAGCCGCTAAGTGTTACTACGAGACGGATCCGCGAAGACTGGAACTGGAGGCGCAGCAAGAAGGAGTGGTATGGATCAGGTGGTCTTGGGCTGAACGTTGAAGAACTTGCCCACCCGACGTGAGATCTGGTGTGCTGGATGTTCCCTGGGGTCTCCCGCAATTAGTTGCGCCAAGGTTCCGATTCGTCGAGCTCTCGCAGAGCCTCCAATAAGCTCATGGGTTCAGGGCGGTAAAGGTTAGGATCTTCCAAGTTAACGAGATACAGATCCCGGGAATCATGTCACTTTATCCCCACGTCTGGGAAGGTGTAGGTAGAACGTATTTTAACAAGATATCAACGTCACACCAACCGTCTTGCATTGCCAACACAAGGATCACGAGACCCTTCTTCCAGGCTCGACCGGCGTGACTGCGTCTCTTGCCGCGCTGCTTGTTTAAGCTCAATAACCATGTTGAATCCCGCATCTGGGCACGAAAGACGGGAAATCGATGGAAACCTTCCCATATTGCGATCCGGTTAGAAGCAAACGCTCGAAAGGCCCCAACGAATAACCCGAGGCGTCCACCGATGTCACCTTGAAAACTAATGGGATTCGCCAGAGTAGTCGTCAAAATATCCCATGGTGCAGCGTTGTGTAACGCTTCCACGTGGAATCTGGTGAATCATGAATCCACATACACGGATGCCGGCATGTCATCCTCTTCGCGAGGGAATATCCACTCAGCACGAAACAGGTGATCTTTATAGTAGCTATCGCGACACGATTCAACTTCTTCGCGGACCAAGGTTCGATAGCGTCTGCGGTGAAAGTCTCAGGCGCGAGCCGACCAGGGATGAAGGTAGCATCCGGACCAAACGGGGCCACGGGAAGCATGCCGGGTAGGGAGGGGTTGGGAGGATGGGCAACTTAGGCAGATCCAGTGGATCCGCCACCGTGGAGTGACCCACCTCCATCGTCCCTACCCGATCCATCATCGCTGTCGATCGGGATTGCAGATCCCGCAGTGCCGTCTTGAGATCCGAGCGCTCCAGCGACTTGTTTGGTCGGCGTCGAGTGAGATTTCCGCCGAGCTCCAGATCTGAATTGCGACAAAGCCCTCCGCATGTCTTCCTCCAAAGCATCGTCTACAATCCGGGCCTCCTCGGAATCCTCAGTATCTCCATCATCATCATCATCGTCGGGACTGAACTAAAAATGGCCGGGTTTGAGGGTACGTTTCGAAGACGAATCGATAGGAGGTTCTGGGCCGTCGGACCAATCGGATCCATCATCCTCGTCGTCTTCCGAGCTGTCGAGTCCACCGCCGGTGGGAATGGCACGTTTGGCCTTTGCTTTACCGGATCCAGATCCCACCAGTTGAGATCCAGTTGAGGCTGGTCGGGAGACGGTAGACACCGCCACGGAAGGTCCAGCAGTTGATTCCGACTGAGCCGAACCGGACATGGCCGTGGATGCTGCTAGCCCCGTCGTAGAAGAGGCAATTGCCGTAAATCCAGTCGACGAAACCGCTTTGGATGATGTCGTGGTAGCTGATCCTGTCTTGGAGCCAGGTCCAGACTTGAGGAAATACCATCGGTCAGTAGAAAACTACTGATCTGTCCCCAACGCGGCGCAGAAAAGACGGCAATCAGTAGATAATGATAAAGTTCGATCCGTACCTAACTCTAATCAAAGCTACATTTCTGCTGCCTTCAGCAAAACCGCTTTTGCCCTAAGCGTACCATGCCTCGAAAGCCGCCTCCGAATTATGGGAGTTCTCCCTTCGTGGTAGATCTTTCTGACATCGCTACAGCTATAAGCATGGGTGTTTTGAGGGAGGACGCAAAAGTTGATACCTCAGACCGCTCCAGCCAAAAGTATGGGGGAGTATACGCGACGCGAGCCAATATTGCAGACACTGAGTTTCCAACACAAATAAGGAAACTAACGACACAAACAATTGCAATCGTTGACTGCTGATTAATAATTAAGGTATTTCTTTCCAATAGATTATCTTACTGATCCTCATTCTCAATAAATATCAGCGTTGACTGCTGATTAATAATTAAGGTATTTCTTTCCAATAGATTATCTTACTGATCTTCACTCTCAATAAATATCAGCAGCAAACGGACTGGGGAGTCAATCTCTGTGAGTAGATAGAACTCTACTAACGTACCCTGAGAGTAACCAGTTGGATACGCTGTGTACCCAGCTACTTCAACGTCAATATGTTATTTCGGTGTACTATTTTTTAGCTGCTCAAAACGCCTTTATTTATATGGTTGTTTTTGTGGAGTGCACTTCCGTGGCATTCGCCATTTTGGTCGATGCCTCCGCTCAACCCCCGACAGCGTCACGCCCGAACGATCCAGCGCCGTCTGGACGGCTTCTTTTGGCAGCTTCGTCTAAGCAGAGAAGTTAGCATACCGAACGAAGTCGACCGAGAGCTGGACGCCGAGCGTGCATCGTCCATAGGTGGTGGGTTACGTGACGTTGTCAGTAGAGGAGGAGGTCTTTTTGCCGGAGTCAGAGACTGATAGACCAAACGAGGCAGGACTAAGAGAATATGCAAATGCGAACTTAACACCAAACGAGGCAGGACTAAGAGAAAATGCAAATGCGAACTTAACAGCACTCCAGTAGCTGTGAAATCAGTAGTTGTGCAGGCAGCGCCGCGTTGGGGACAGATCAGTAGTTTTCTACTGACCGATGGTATTTCCTCTCCAGACTTCGAAGACGCAGCAGCGGATCCAGTCTTGGATCCAGATCCAGACTTCGAAGACACAGCAGCGGATCCAGGCTTGGATCCAAATCTAGACTTTGAAGATGCAACACTACTGATCCCGTCTTGAATCCAGATCCAGACTTTGACGCCGCAACCGCAGACTTGGTAGTGAATTAGGATTTGGATCCAGATCCAGACTTCGAAGGCGGAACCGAGGATTTGGATGTGGATCCGGACTTGGATCCAGATTGCGTTGGTACGGCCGCAACCGGTAGCTGCATGGATGTCGGAACGCTGAATCCGGCCTTGGGAGCCACGTTGGCAGCGGAGCCGACTTTGGACTTGGCCTGCCAAGACCAAGTTCAAAGTAGGCGAAGAAAGAAGTCCGAGTTTTCTTGTGAGGCCGGGGGGATCCAACACCAGAAGCAGCGGATGGGTTGCGCGATTGTTTCGCAGCTGAAGTATTCGCCCCACCTAGAGACTGTTGGGAGGCCGAGGCGCTAACGGCCGGGGATGATCCAGTTTGAGCTGAGAGTGGATCCGTGATAGCAATGACCACCAACGTCAGCCGTCGACGCGCCATGTCACGATCGGACAAACTTCGGTCACGCTCCAGAACCAGTTGCTGGTGCTGGTTGCGGACGGTAGCAAGTTGATCCTTTAGGTGAGTCGAAGTCGTCTCAGAATTTTTCAATTTGTCACCTGGATCAGCAAAACAAGTGAATATGGGATTACAAGAAGGAAACAAGAGAGGTTTTACGTACTCATACGCCGGATCTTGGATTCCAGCTCCGTTTGCGTCCGTGTGGCATCTGCCCACTCGGTGGCTGCCCTGTCGCGTTGGAGCTCGGTATCCGTCAACTTGTCTTGAAGCTCGTCATGGGCTTGAGTGATCCGCACGAATTCCTCAAGCTAGCCCAGCTGAGAATTTCTCAATCGACTGTTTGGCATCCTTCAGCTCGTCAGAAGGACGAGCCATGGTGACGTTTGGCGACGAGGAAGGTGGATCCGGCGCAGGAGACCCTCTCCGAGCTGACCCTAAGGCGGATCCACCATGGGCGGATCCCGCATAACCGATGGCCATCACCTCTTCCTGAGTTAGGCGCAACCCGTCGCGGAGCGGATCCAAGCTGTCGTCGGCAGCCACGCTAGCGACTTGAGCACCTTCAAGGTCACGCCCCAGATCGTGGATCTGCGATTGGAGTTGGTGGATCTCGGATCCGGCGAGAGCCATCTCCCGAAAGAGACGGTCGTTGTCATCCCGCAAGTTGTCCCGCTGGCGAGAAATACGATCCAGTCTGCCGGTTAGGTCGCGGATCTTCACCGCTGGGTCGACCAACAGAAGTCGCAGGACCTGTGAGCGAGAGGCTGCGCGGGGCTCCCATCCTTGGATCTCCGTGGCTTGATCATGAACCTGAGCCTGTAAGGTCTAAAGTTGGGTGGCGTAGGAAGATGCGGATAGCGACTGGTACGCCTGCTGAACCACCGCCTCTGCGCGTTGAGCTCGATCCGGAGCATCTCGATCCGGCTGGAGCTCCGCCGCCAAGGTCCGTACCTGATAGGAAAGAACTTGGGCCAAAGTCCGCAAATCCGTAGGCGACGTAGGAGGCCTGACCGTGATAGTGGGGGTGGGGCCTTGCTAGGCGATTTACCAGTACGTTTCGTGGAAGACATATGTCACGCGAGCGAGGAAGCTGTTGGAGAAGTAGTAGCGCTGGGAGTGTACGTCGTGAGCGCTGTCGTGCAGCGCCGACCCCGTACAGGAGGCGATTGTGGTGAAGTGCTTTCTCAGAAATAAGAGACTGGATCTGACAAGGAGTCACTATCCCAGATTAGTGACAACACCCGTTGGTTAGGGAGGATCTGCATTGCCCGGCATGGATCCGCGCTGCTCGAAGTGAATTGGGCCAGGTAAAGCGGCGTCCTATATGAGTCGGCGATGGATCTGGCATGGATAACGTACCGGAAGGCAGGACCCACCAATTGGAGACTCGGATCCACCTCACCCGATAATACCTAGGGTGCAGCGGGGCTGCCGAAGCTTTAGCGTCATAGGAAGACGTTCGACTCAAAGAGTCACTAATACTTAGCTCCTTATCCAAAGGACACTTACAGCCCAAGACCAGGGCTCAAAGATAATACTTTAACTTCTATGCTTCAAAACCAGAAGTGTTTATTTACTATTATTGCGGCCAAGCCGCCTACCGTCTTACCCCGCATATAAGGCATATGTGTTCTAAATAAAATACGGGATTCGCTCGACATCTAGCTTAAACCTCAATTTGACCACCTACCTAATTAGAACACATGTGACTGACACCTACTTAAAACACAAGGCTGTACCAACCAATGAATATTCGTGAGAGCTCCCAACCAACCACCCTTCTGAACAAAGTTGTCGGTGCTGCTGTTACTCGGCTTTAATTCTCTAAAAAAAATTATTAACACAGCCATGAGTACTGAGCGACGTAGCTATAGGTAAGTACTGTTGACAAGGACAATAAGCTGGTGTCCAAATTCTCGTACACGGTTGAAAATCCTCTGAAAACGCTGTGCTTGGTTCGCTCCGGATCATATTTCGCAGTGAAAGTAGATGGATACATAATATAATACACGTGATTACATGTAATGCAAACAATTCTTATTAAAAGAAAAAAAACAATAATAGAATTCATAATATTACAGTAGCAAGCAAAACCTCCGTATACAGTACAACGCAGCCACAACAGAAAGAAAAACCCGTTACCAATGACAACATCATGTGAACTGCACGCAGGCGGGTTTGAACCCTACCCGATCGCGTAGGAGAGCAAGCCAGATTCCAGGACCCACAAACTTGATTCTTCAAAGTCAAACAGTTTGTTCGTTGTACAACACATAGGCTTTCTAAACGAATATAACACACAAGCAGTGTTGTATTCATTTACAGCACATATGCCTTATATGCGGGGTAAGACGGTAGGGGTAAATGTGTCTCTTTAACCATATAGCATAGTTAAACCTAATCAAATGCATAGCGTGTGGCTTTCAGCCAACGTACTGAGAGACCTTGTTCGCTCTCCAACTTATGTACTGAGAGTTTGTTAACTCTCCGGGTACTCCGTACCCCTGTGTGTTTCACACCATGTAACCCCGTTACATAGGGGATATGGGACACACCCTGTGCAAGTGGATCGAGTGAGGATCCTATGAAGGAAAGACGGTAGTTGTCATCTGAAGGTGAATCCGGTATCAAGAACAAAAGAGAAGGCAAGACCCACCGCGATATGTCTCAGATCCCACTCTTCCAAGATCAGATCCAAGGGATTGAGGATCCCACATCGAGTGACCTGGATCCTGGATATGGAGATGGTGGATGCAACGGATCTCGAACTTTCGAGGACTGATGGAGACCGCAGGCATTCATAAGGTGAGGTTGGAGGATTGGAGCGCTTAGATCCATGATGAGTGTACACTTGCTGTGAGGTGGAGCAAAGTGGCTTGGATTCGGGACAGTGTACCCATAATATGACCTCATTATGATTACGCCATAGATTTGGTGGAACTGATGCTAATACAGCTGGGGTGATGGACCAAGAAAAAAAAAGGACATGCAGCCGAGCATGGTAGGAAGCCAGGATCTCCGCGAGTTGCGTGCCAACATCTCAGTCATGACTCAACATCTAGTCAACGACAACAGCTAGCGCTCGAGTTCTGACGCTACACGCACAGACGGTGCGCACGACTCGACGCCTTACATGAAAACAAAGAGGCAAAACGCAAAGCAGAGACTGGATGAAGTCGGGAGGGACTTTGAGCGTTTCGAGAAGAAACAGTTCTCCAAAGATAATCAGCTGATGCAAATGATCGTCTTACCTCCGAAGGAAAGCAAGCGCAGAGCAATAGACGAAAAGCACCGTCGGAGAGCTGAACGAGAAGGCAGACTCGAGAATGAAAAGCGAGAGATAGCTAAAAAGAGAGGAGGTTCGTAAGCAGGAGGCGGAAGCTGCCGAGCGCCGGAGACTCGCCTCTGAGGAAACTACCCGATCGCAGCGCGAGGAACAACGACGCGAAGAAACACTACGACAAGAGCGACTCGACCAAAAACGGGAAGAGAACAAACGACGGTTCGAGGGGCGTCTATCACTTGACCGTGAAGAAGCGAGACAATGGCACGAGCAAATGATGTTAGTGCTAACCAACCTCCAAAGAAAGTAAAAAGGGTGTAGTAACTACAGCTAAAAATCAAAATTACCTTTTCACTGTTATCGGTTGCCTTCTCTATCATATTCGAATGTGGTGCGTATTTGGCTAATTTGTACGGAAGTTGGTAGTAGCTAGACGGAAGAGATTTTCGAGGCGGACTTGGCGTTTTTCCTTGTCGTAAGGCAAGGGATGTAGTAGACGTCTGTATACTTTTCTATAGATCCCATCCCCATTCAGCGCTCTGTCAAACGAGTGTTATGGATGAATATCATTAATTCTCCGATCCTACTTTATTTTTGTATTGGCATTAATCTCCAATCATCCATTTTATTTATTAGACAGCCAATCGTACGGTCTTGACAAAATGATTTGGCCAATCCAAATGGTAAGGGTTAGGTTGAACCTCGTTGGAGCTGGCTCCGACATATCGGGTCGGAGGGAGCGGTCCAGAAATTAATATCTTTTTACAAACTGTAAGTCATTCACATATTTTTCAAATAACGTGAAAGCTCCGATATCTCCGACTCAGTATGAGCCTCAACGATCTTGCGCCCGCCAACGCGAAGCGCGCTCGGGAAAGCGCAGCACGCTCGTTTCTAGCGTTTTTAAAAGACGAAGATGTGACGTGGAATACTTAGAGGCGTCTATGAGCCGCGATACGGCCGCGTTGGTTCTAGAAGGTGTGGTAGACAAATTTGGCATGTATCTCGCCTTCAAGGAAGACCGCAAAGGGCAGCTTCTAGCTCGACACTCGGTGATGCAGTACTACCGACAGGCATAGAACTGGTTACTCGACCAGTTTCCCCAGCATCGCGTCGCAGTTGAAAAGAATCTGCTCAAGAAAGGCCAAGTGTTGGAGCGCTACTGCATGAAACGCGAGACAGAAACGTTTGTTGACAAGGCCCCAGCATGCACGAAGAAAGCTCTTAAGCAGATGACCGAATATTTGTATTCAACTGCAACTTGCGCCAGCGACTACCAAGATGCGGCGCTCGTATGCTCACTCTTGTACCTCTTCGGGCGCGCGTCGGACCTGACGCATCTCCGCAAAACGAATCTGACGATTGGATCCAGCGATATCTTTTTCGTTCGGCTCATCGGGGTCAAGACTTCTGAGGAGCAAGGCTTATCACTCTTCCCAGACTCCGACTTTATCTCGTGTCCGTTGCTTGTCGTTGCCCTTGCGCTAATCACGCACTCATCGCCAACAGCGGCACTTTTCAACCAGATTCCAGAACAGCAGGGACCTTCCGTACCATCTCAGACGCCAGCTGCACCTCTGATTGGCTTGATCGACCATCCTCAAGACGCACCAAAGTCTGGTGGACAGCCGAAAACGGTCGACGCCTCGCCCGGAATCCACAGCTACGTTAATCGCGTTCATGAGCGAGTCATGGGTAAGGCAGGTGGCGTGATAGCCTGACTTCGCATTTATTTCGACGTGGAGGAGCGCAGCACGCAAACGGATCAGGTATCTGCGTTCAATGGATCTTCGATAGAGGCGCGTGGAATATGACGTCGACCAGAAAGGCATTCGCGTACGTCTTCAACACTCCAGTCGAAGATCACAAAGTTGCTCGAGTACTGAGTGGCCACGACCCCGCGAAACCGGTCCCACTACTAACCTTGGACTTCTTCGACTCTGAGATGCAAGCGAAGATTTGCGCTGTCGCCTCTGTGCTGTTTGGTGCTTCGACTGGAGTAGATGTGAAGGCCTTCAACATAAACGCTCGCGTCGCTGCTACCCTCATGACACACGTGTTGCGCCACTATCCATCCTTGAAAGACGTGAAGTCGGACGCCTTAGCGGTCCAGCGTATCGAGTCATGTGCAGTCGCGAAAGGGGTATCCGTGAATGAGCTTCTTGCATGGTCGTCTCACCTGTCCAGCAACACAAGCCCGGATGGGAAACCCAGCATGTTAACCTCTCCAATTTCTTCAGAAGACATAATGAAGCACCCAGTATTTCGTCAGCAAACGGCTTTGATTGAGCAGTTAATCCAAGTCAACCAAAAGCTTGACGCCCGACTGTCTCCCATGGAGTCTAAGATCTACAACAAGCGCGAACAAGCAGAAACAGCAGAATCAGGAGTCAACACAAGTGAGGGAGCGGTCAGCAACACGCAGACAGTAAAGAGAAGACGTACCGCTGCAGCTACGAACTTAAAAGACGCATGGTACTCCTGGTACGTGCAAGAACGTCGAATGTGGCGCTCGACAGACGCGGCTACAAAGCACACAAGGTCTACCTTCAAGATGATCGTGGCGTTTATGAAGCTGTTTCTCTCCAAAATTTTCCAGCTGAGCGAAAAATCACCAACGTATCGCGATGAAGTACTGGCCTTGGGGACACAAGCTGAGGGAAAGCTGGTAGCTTTCCTTCAAGATCGCAACATCGCCGCTCGTGGAGCCCAAAATGTCTTGAAGTCCATGGGCAGGCTTCACAAGATTGGCATTCTCAACAATCATATCCGTAGCTACCACCAACTTCACACTGCGGGAAGCATCACCGACCCTGCACCTTTGCATACGAATAAAGTCATAGCGTTAGATTGCATCCAGTAATAACACGCTACTTGTCCTGTCCAGTCGTTTCCTTTCGATTTGCTCAACCTTGAAACCATTCTGCAATTTACAACCCACCTTACAGTCAGACTGCTCATCATGCCAACGATCAAGCCGACCAAGCACCCTGTTAGCTCCTGCAAAGAGTTCAAGACCCTGTGTATCACAACAGGCAAGGCGTACAAGCTTCACCTGGATGATGAGGCGATTCGCCACCTCCGACTCACCTTGAACACGATCGTCGCATCCGCAAGCCTTCTTCCTGAAGCCATCCAAGTCGTCATCGAAGCCATGAAAGACCGGAAGAAGCGGCGGGCTGGCCTTGATGATGTTCGCGAATGGCTAGTCGAGCCTCCTCCATCTGAAGATGACGACGATCATGTAGGCGGCAAAAAGCAGCACCATGTACGCAAGGTGATGACGTGGAAGCGCGAGAACCGGCAGACGTACTACCTCGTAGACCGGCTGCCAACGTGGGAGCAGAGGGAGCACATTCACAAGTCTATGGTTGCTGCCTTCGAAAAGGAGCGCCGCCTTCTTGTTCGCAAGCGCTTCTTCGAGGACGAGGCTATGGAGGACAACTCACTCAACGACGCAGAAGGTAACGCAGAGTAAGCAGTAAGAGCTAATACTGGGTGTATTACATGCTTAAGAAGCAGTACCTAAACTTATCCATTGATAGCACCGTATTGAACACTAAGCTTAACCTCCATTTGGAACAGCAAAGCTAACCTCGTAACAGAGTACACGAAATACACATATGAGGGCTGCGTCAAACACAAAGCTTAACCTCCTTTCAGAACAGCAATGTTAGCCTCAACGCAAGCACGCACACATCGCATAGACAGCAGAGGTGGCCACATATCGCACATACACGAAATATACAAACACGCAGATAATTTAGCGAACCGATGATAAAGTAGTATCGGCTGGGCGACTTGTCCCTTACCCGAAAAAACAAGAATGAATCTTTGTTTATTTTTGCGGCCCCACAAGCGATCCGTTTAGAGACAACTTACTGATTAGGGTAGCCAGTCGTTGCTAATCGTAATTACGTGTAAAAAGTGCCGTAAAAAGGAATGATCTGCTTCAATTAGTGGACTCCGATTTCTGACCCGGGGTCTCACTTCGCTTTTTGCAGTGTAGAGTGATCACCCGTCCGGGCTTAAAAATTGCATAATCAATAAATTGCCGTTTTCTTAGGCCCATTCTCAACCGGCATGGACGCACCGCACCGCATCGCACAATTATGCTCCGTGCGGCCGCATCGGTTGAGAACGCCCGTGCGGCCGTTGGAAACGCCTAACCACTCGAGAAACCACCTGGATTATCTTAAGCAAGCGGCCGTGTAGCACCTGGGGAATCGAGCCGCCAACTTCACTTCATAAAACGAGTAGCAGAAAAGAGCAACTACAGGTTGGTGTGTTTGAGAGCTTGATATCTACTGACATCGACTAACTTTATGTGCGCGCAGTATGCATGGCAACAACTTCCCGTCAGACAATGAGGCTCTCCCGAGCGACACTCAGAGCTTTCAAGGTCTGTCAAGGCTGACCTCCTATCATCTCCACCCACCGCCTGCATCGTATCAACAATTCGAAGTCGGGCAGCCCGTTTCGATTCAGCAAGCTGCTCCCACGCAGTCAGAGTCAACGCCACAGCCGTCGGACCTTGGCAGAGCACTAGATGGAAGCATGCAAATGCTACTGGAGGCCTCGGAAGACGAGGAAGAAGACGACGAAAACGTCGAGGAGGAAGAAGAGCCTGACAAGATTAAGGAGGCTCGTGCGGCGCTCAGAGCTAAATACGAAGCCTTGTCGGCTAATGAAATACGCAAAGAGTTTACAAACAGAGAGCTAAGGCTGAAGTCAGGAATGAAAAAGGGAGAGCGAGTGGATATTCTCGTACGCATTGATCTTGCTGCCAGCTTCTTTGGCAATGTTGTGCTTGGTGATGTGAACGGCTCGTCAAAAAAGAAGAAAAGTAGGCGCGAGAACGAAGCACTGCATGTATCGATTGCTGAATATTCTGTTCTCCGATGAGTTTGCCGTTCGATTCAGTCAGTCTGGCAACAAAGCACCGCGAGCTGATCTTGATACTCGAGCCATTAACGATAGGAGCGATTTCTGGCAAGACGTCCGAGCTGCTTTTGGGCAGGAATATTCGGCGGGCCACAAGGTGAACGAATTATTCGTGGAGCACTACTTGTTTGAAGGCATTACCCCTTCAGTTTTCAAACCTCATTCTGCAAAGAAACTTTTCGATATGTGGAAAGATGCTAACTCGAGCTATAGACTTTCCATGGGGAGGTTTACTACCTCTGGACAGCACGACAGTGACTTCGGAAACTATGTCAACGGGTGTGGATACGTGCTGTACTTGCACGAACGGCTGAAGGTGAGTTCAGCATAGAGAGAGTCTGCTATACAGTATCTTACGCACCATTGCTGCAGGTGAAAGACGGACTCACGAACTTCGTCACGGCGGCTTGCTACCTGGTCAAGAGGTGGACACTGGCGACGACAACACTGAGTGCAAGCAGACAGCACTATCAAACACAACACCTTCAAAATCGAAACGAACTGCCGAGAACATGGAGTCATTTGCAGGTTCCTTTGCGACTTACGTAAAAGATCGTCGCATAGAGGCGGAGCGAGCTAGTACGTCAGCACCAGAGGTTTTAGAGGGACATGCTAGCATCTTATCGATGCTGGGCGACATCCGGCGTCAGTTAGCTAAGCTGGATGCTGCTATAGTAGACGCTGGAGACGAATCATTGGCACGACTCGAGGAAGATCGCGTTTTTCTGCTTACGCAGAGACAATCGCTAATGGAGAAGCTCAGTAGACTGTAGTTGAGATCAAGACAGCTTCACAAGAACTACCAACACTTATTGCTTCTAGTTTTAATGCATGATGGAATTCACTTACTGATCTTTATCCATCTCAATCCTGCGAGTAATGTTGTGCACAGGTCGTCGGAAGTCGTTCTCCTCGATATAACGAACAATTATATCTGGTTTTTTCAATCACGTGTTTATTGATACAAAAATTATGAAGGCGCATACAAGTGTGTATAATGTGCGGCACATTTTTCAATCTCACACAGAGAGGCTTCTTGAGGATTCTCCACTTGTTCACAAGTAATCCAAAAGCCATTTCTATACGTATCCTGCACTGACTTAAGTAGAAGTTGTAGTTATCCCGCTCTGGATGGTTTTCTTAGCTGGGGCTGAGTAAATGGGGTCAGCACTACTCTTGTTTGGGGATACGCATTGTCTGCTACAACGAAATATGGGCCTTGGATAGCTTTTAGTGCTTGCCTAAGTGACCATTGTAGGAAAGCAACGGAATCATGCCTTCCACCAGGTGCACGGCACGCCATCGCTGTAAAACGGCACTTGTAATCAGCGCACGCCTGGACATTAAGCCCATATCGCTGGTAGTGACCCGAGAAGAACGCAATGACGCGCCCACACTCGTTAGCTCGAGGTACTCGAATAGGGCAGAGCCACCCATCAATTGCACCTATACATCCTGGGATAGCACAAGTGCTGATAGAGCGGAATCCCGCTGCAGACATCTCCATTTCATCATCCGTTACAGGAAACTTGATAGCTAGACTTCTCGTACTGTTGATTGCCTTAATGACAGCGTGCACTACGCGGTAAAACCCAGCTCTACTAGTTCCAGTAATAATGCGAATGTGATGATAGCTACCCCCAGCGAGCCATGAAATGCAGGCCTGGAGCATGCTGGCTGGTGACAAAGGAGGTTGACCACGCGCCCGACGCATAGACTGCAAGGCGTCAAGTGCTAGTGCACCCCCAACAGCCCCGAGCAAGTGCTCGAAACCTGAGAAGCTCATTCTGTAGTACTGCGGGAACTCCCCTTCCAAAAGCAAGCGTTCTGCGTGCGATTTTAAGTTGAGACGCTCACGGATAACTACCATTTCACTACCAGACGATTCTTGCTCCGCTAAAACCATTGCGATAGCCGGTAAAACTACAGTGCAGAACTCATCCTCTTCAGCGCGGCGAAGTGTCACGAGCTTTCTACTCTCAAATCGAGGTGGGCCTGGCATCTCGAGTCCAAATGTTGAAGTGATGCTGTTGAAGTTTGCCATGCGGTAAGAATCGAAGAAATACGGCATTCGTATTGGTGGGCTCGGTGCGTACCCTATTGCATCTCGTGCGGCCAATTCGACGCATGCGGCCAAACCGCCGCACGAGCGTCTTTTTTTGTTTTTCGACGCATGCGTCGGAGACTTAGGGTTGGCTCCACAAGCCAAACAAAAGGTGATATTCGACGCATGCGACCGCACCAGCCCGGTTGAGAATGGACCTTAGCCCACAGGCCGTTTCAGAGCCTAAGATAGCGGCTACTAACTCGCTACAAACTCGCTACAAACATATTTCTGGCCTCGCCTATCCCAAAACCTGATCCCCTACGCTTCTTACACAACTAGTACACAAATACATAACTTGAACACAATTATGGACTGCTTTTGTTACGGTCGGAAATTGTCGGAGGTCGGAGATTTTATGTTCTGGCCGAAGTCTTAAGAGTAGCTGCCGCCCTAACTGATGGTACCAGGCTTCCTAGGTCGCTCACCTTAAGAGGCGTCATAATTCGACCCACCATCTCAGTGCCGCAAGAAAAAGCACTGTCTGCAATTACGCCGTATCGGCAGTCGGGATTTAGCCTTCTATCAAGTAGCCTTTCACGAAATTCGAGACTCGTGTCCGAATCGCTCCAACTACCAGGACAATTATGGTTGCATCACACTACGAGACAATCGACAGAAAAACAGAGAGTGCCGGGCACATACACTGCGTGAAGCCATCCGTTGTAGTAAGCATTTTGGACATCGCGTTGAGGAGGCTATTGCACCTACATAACCGAGAATAGGTTAAATTGAATTAATATAGATACTCCGAAAAACCTTCTAACTTAATCTAGGATTAATACATATCCGATAGTTTCCCATCTAGAAACCCCCACGTGAAAGGTAGCAGCGGAGAGCGTGCAGCTGTTTAGCGTCCGAAACAGCGCTGACGAGCGAGCGTAGGCCATACTATCTTAGCTGGAGAGAACCCAACAAGGCAACGTCGTAGGGCTTCCTCTGCACTTGACATCACACGGCTTAAGGCTAACTGCGGAACACCAAACGAAGAACACAACGATTTGTGCTGCATTGAGTCCACGTTGAACGCTAGAAGAAGTCCTAGAGCTTGATGATGCTTTTGTAGCTTCCGCAGGCGTCCCCCTTTCGGTCTGAAACGTGGAATGTCGTAGAAAGGTACGAATCGCTCAAGCAGTGTGTGGAACGAAGGCCTAATGCAATTACAAAGTAAATTAAGAAATGATTTGGTAAACCACAATAGAGACTCAAATATCGATTTAGTTTTCTTTACCAGGTCAAAGTCGTTATATTCATTAGATTCTCGTCCGAACCGAAGTACCAAATATACATTCACGGTGCTACGTCAGGCCTTGGAAGGCACGGAACTGTGAGGTAATGCCGTATCCTGACAATACGAGCGTGCTCACTTCGCTTGATACCCTCCACATGCGTGTGCGAAGACGTATCAGCGGTAAGATCGACAGATCTTCCGCTTCTGAGTACACAGTGATCGCGACTCCAGATCGCGGATCCATCGTTCGGAGTTCCAGATTGGCAGCTACAGAGCTTCAAAGTAGATATAAACAGAGCAAAAAACTTAAAGACACTAGTGAGAAAAGTTGGAAGAAGGGAAGGAGCTCGGAGGTATCGTGCCCGGAAAAACAGGCGGAGGGAACGGATCAGGTGCATCAAGAGAATCGAAGATTTCCAGGTAAGGGGTGGGGTGCGTGCGCAGTATGTTCCACTAACAAATGCCCCCTTTTACCACCATGCAAATATTGTGATATACCAGTTGTAATGGGACAGCAATTCTAGTACACAGGAAACTTTTAACCGTTGTTTTGGACGTCGTGTTTGGGAACTTGTTTTTTAAATCCGTATATAACGCGATCATGAGATGATAAAAGAGGGTATTAAACAAAGCGTGATTAAACTGTTTTATGTAGGTTTTTGAAGGCACCCAAAGTGTAACGGGGTACGTAGCCCTAAGTGTACCCTGGTTATATGAAGTGTGACACTTCACACTTCAGGAGTATGACACGTCATACTCCGAGATATTTGGTACAAGGTACCAAGGTCGTTCAAAGCCAACCATTGGTTAAATGACATTGCATTTCTATAGGTAACTAACAGTTTGTATTATACCCAAACTTAATCTACCTATAAATATACTCAGTTTACAATCTACCTTATTTGGGTCACTTCGCTCTCTTTAATAAAAGAGGGGACCTGTGAACTGCCGTTCACTGAGAGTTTGTAAACTCTCGGAAGATAACTTCCTCTTGCGCAAGGTGCTGTGTGACCCCGTCACACTTGGTAGCACTTGTAGTCAATCCACGCCATCGCGGGTAGACTACCGGAACCTCCGAAGTTCGTTGCCATCGATAGGAACGACTTCTCCCATTTGAAAGACTCTCAGTTCGAGTCGGTTCGGAAGATGGCAGGCATCTTCGGGATGGAGGCCCTGCAGAGCCTGGTGGTGTCAACACCGGCTGAGCAGCTCGAGCGCGTCAATGCATTCGACGCGTACGAGCAGGGCCTCATCGCGCATGTGCGGGAGAACCTGCAGGCTCCGGCGGCGGAAGCAAATCCGCCTCACCCGAAGCCAATACGGCTGAAGGTAAAGCCGTATGAAGGGAAGGAAGGCGAGAACCTTCACTTCTGGGTCCGAGAAGTAGAGCTCGCGATGGACGCGGCTCTGATCTCGACCGAGCAACTGCGTGTTGCTTTTGCACTCTCCAACCTTAGCGGTCGTGCTAAGAGTTGGGTGTACACTCGGGAAGCAAAATCCCCTGGATGTTTCACATCCTGGGCTCAGCTGTGCGAACAGCTCCGAGCCGCGTTCCTCCCGGCGAACTACGAGTACCGCCAGCGTTCGCGCTTCCTCGCGTGTAAACAAGGAAGGCGCAAACTGCACGAGTATGTGCAAGATATACGGGAGCTCACGGCGTCCCTAGTGGGAAACCCACTCCATGAACACATCAAGATGACTGTGTTCATGGACGGCCTTCGAGTGGGCCCCGCACGCACTCAGCTGTTCCGAGTGCAGTCAAACACCCTTGAAGAGGCGATTTAAGTGGCTCTTCAAGAAGAGTACAGCTATCGCCAGGCGCGTACGCCGGCCTCAGCGTGGCCTGGGAGCTCCTTGTCGCCTCCCGGTCGAACAAGCCCCAACGGACCAGTTCCCATGGAACTCGGGTCCGCCGAGCAGCGTGACATCCGCTGCTTCGGCTGTGGGAAGATGGGCCACTTCAAGCGCGACTGTCCCGCGGAAAGACTCCGCAGACGGTCCTTCCCCAAGCCCGTCCTCAAGGGTCGCTGGCAGAAGCCAGGATCCCGGGGACAGGGGAACGCAGGGAACCAGTAGGGGCGGGGCGCCCTACTGGGGAAGAACTAAGTCTTCGTGATGGGTGCGCGGGTGGCGCGTACCACGGAGACTTAGCCCCTGAGAGTCTTCGCACTCTCGAATCGGCGAAGAGCAGCGGCGGGTTGCTCGTAGTACACGGATGTGTACGGGGATACGATCATCCCTTTAGAATCTTGATTGACTCTGGGGCGTCGAAGAATTTCGCACGCCGCCAGACGGTTGCTCGTAACAGCAACAAGTTGTCCGAAGCTTTGAGAGAAAGCAAGGGCAACGGGACGGTGTCAGTGCGACTGGCCGACGGGAAGGTCGTCACTGTCCCCAACGTCCAAGTGGATCTGGCTGTCAAGTTTGAAGACTTTGACAGCCTCGAACAGTTCACTGTTCTCGATATGGATCCATATGATATGATCCTGGGCATGCCCTGGCTTGAGAAGCACGAGCCCTGGATCGACTGGCGAGGCAAGGCAATCGGTGCCAGCCGCCCTGTGCAGTCCGACAGAGCATTGGTGAGTCATGTTCCCACCTCTGTCAGGACCCGGGGCGCCCGGGAGGGCTGCCAGGGTACCAAAGCATCCGGCAGATGCTTGGGAGTCGTCGACGTATATGACGACTCCCAGGATGTGTTGATGGTGGCCGCGCCCAGAAGAGGCGTCGCCAAGTGGGTAACTTTAGGTCCACAGGCGGGGTAACTTAGGTTCGGAGACAGCTGCCGCTGTCATGAACACTGAGAACAGCGTGTTCAGAGTGGGTAACAGAGTTCCACTCACGGTCGCCCAGACCATAACTGAAGAGGAAGACGTTGGATACGCTTCCTGTGTGGGTAACACAGTGGCACACGCGGTCGCCCAGACCTTAAATGAAGAGGAAGGCGTTGAACACGCTTCCTGTGTGGGTACAACAGTACCACACGAGGCCACGAGTGCCTCGGATGTCGTAGCAACGACATCCCTAGACGTGGGCAGCAAAGCTCCCCGTCCAGACGCCGTCGGCAAAGACACCGCCGCCGCCTCAGTCGGATCCGAACTTCGTTCCGATCGAACGTCGCCTCAAGCGACTCGGAGTCCAGGGCCCGGGCTCCTCCGACAAGGCCGGTGGAAGAGTGTTATCACTTCTTTCCGATGGCCGAGACAGGTTTACCCGTCAAGGCATCTGGTGTCCACTTGGAACCGTTGCCAGAGGTTGCGGAGATACTGAACCTCGAGGAAATGACGGATGAGTCTTTCCTGGCCAACCTCAAGGCTGGAGAGATTGCTGAGATGGTACTCATGAGACCTGAGACCACTCAGGAGGAGCTGAACTCCTCCTCTGTCTTGGACGAGAACGTCCTGGAAGACATGAACAAGCAGCGTCAGGCGCGCTTGGGTTCTGAGATTCTCAAGAACCCCAAGGATCCGGTGTATCCTTTGGTGACGGAGTATGCGGACGTGGTGAACAAACACCCACCGACCCAACTCCCACCGGATCGAGGCGTACGGCACGAGATTGATCTCGTGCCCGGCACAAAGTATTGTATCACGAGGCAATGGCCTCTCCCGCGCGAACAGTGCGAGGTCATTGATGCCTTCATCGCCGCGAAAGCGAAGGCAGGCATGGTGCGGGAATCGAAATCCCCGCACTCGACGCCGACTTTCTGCGTTCGGAAGCCGAACGGAAAGTGGCGTCTGGTTCACGCTTATAACAAGCTGAACAACGCAACGGTGCCGGCCCAAACACCGATCCCACGAAAGGATGTGTTGTTGAGCAACATGGCCGGGAGCGTACTGTACAGTGCGCTGGATTTGTAGACGATACTACCAATCCTGATGCGAGAGAGTGACATCCCGCTCATCGCGGTAAGCACTCAAGCGGCATGCTTTGGGAGTGGCTCGTCATGCCGCAGGGCTTGTCTAACGCCCCGGCGACGCTCAATCGCCTGGTGACGCAATTGTTCCGCCCTTTGCGTACCTTCGTACAGACGTACTTTGACGACATTTTCGTCCATAGCCGTGCCGAGGGAGGCAAGACGGCCATGGAGGTGCATCTAGGACACCTCCGTCGAGTGTTGGACGTGATGCGAGCGAACAAGCTCTACGCCAACATCGACAAGTGCGTTTTCGCGTCACCAGAGATTAAAGTTCTCGGTTGCTTCGTAAGCAACGTGGGCGTTCGGGCTGACCCAGACAAGGTCAAGGCCATAGCAGCATGGCCGACGCCCCGATCCCAGAAGGATCTTTGAAAGTGGTTGGGCTTGGCCAACTACCTTCACAAGTACAGCGCTGGGTACGCGGGCTTCGCTAAGCCCTTGTCGAGCCTCCTTCAGAAGGACGTCGACTGGCGCTGGGAGCAAGAGCACCAGGATGCTTTTGACAGCATCAAGGCCAGTCTCCAAGAGGCCCCTGTCCTGGCTCTGCCGGACGAGACGAAGCCGTTTCGCGTCGTCTGCGATGCCTCCGACTACGCCATCGGGTGTGCATTGCTGCAGGACGACACGGCTGGACAGGAACGAGTCATCTCGTTCCAGTCCCGGCAGCTCAAAGCCGCCGAGCGGAACTACCCTGTCCATGACAAGGAGCTCCTGGCAATGAAATATGCCCTTGTGAAGTTCCGTGTTCACCTTCTGGGCTCTAGGCCCTTTGTGATCTACACAGACCACGCGTCCTTGAGGACAGCGACTAACTCGCCTCACCTCTCCCAAAGGATGGCGAGGTGGCTGTCCTTCTTCGCGGAATACAACTTCCGCGTCGAATACAAGCCGGGCAAGCTCAACGTGCTTGCGGACGCCCTCTCTCGGCGTCCCGACTATGAGTTGGCCCACATCACGCGGGTGACAACGGATCTATATGATCGGATACGCATGGCGTATCGGGACGATGAGGCTGTCGCGCCTATCGTCAAGTTCCTTAAGGCCGGAACGAGCGCGAAGTCCGACTGGCTCTCGTCGCGACAGCGCTCACGGCTCCACCGATATGAGTTGAAGGAGGGCCTCCTCTATTATCGGGTGGAGCCCACTGATCCTCCACGGGTGGTCGTTTTCAGCGACGAGGATCTGAAGTTCGACATCCTCGCGGAGGCGCATGACGCGCCCTCCAGCGGCCACTTGGGCCGCGAGAAGACCTTTCTGTCGGTCTCTCAGTCCCTCTGGTGGACCCACATGTACAAGTGGGTCGCCCGATACGTCAAGACATGCGAAACATGTCAGCGGGTCAAACCCGCAGGGCACTCTTCGGCTCCACTACAGAGCCTGCCCGTACCGGCTGATTGTTGGAAGTCGATGAGTCTTGACTTCATCTTTGGGCTTCCCGCCGACGGACACAGCAACACCGGAATTTTGGTGTTCGTGTGTCGGCTGAGCAAGATGGTACATCTTGCTCCAGTTCCCGTTCCCGTTACGGGCGAACAAACCGCAAGGTTGTTCATAGATGGCGTGTTCCGCTATCACGGTCTCCCGGAGACGATTGTCTCGGACCGAGACCCGCGGTTCACTGCTGCGTTTTGGAAAACGCTGTTCCCTTTACTGGGAACTCGTCTGCAGATGTCCACTGCGGATCATCCGCAGACAGACGGCCAAACAGAGCGCGTCAATCGAGTGCTCGAGGACACTCTGCGCAGTGTGTGTGCGGCAGCGCCACGTACGTGGTCGTCGCAGCTTCCAGTTGTTGAGTTTGCGCTCAACAACGCGGTGCACGCGTCCATGGGGTTCACGCCGTTCTACTTGAACGGCTTCCGCCACCCCAGAGTGCCTCTCACTCTTCGAGAAGACACTGACTCCTCTATTCTAAGTGGGGGAGAGGCTCGGAAAGCCCTTTCCTCCCAGGTCTCGGATGTGAGGCCAGTTTCGCTGCGGAAACAGGTGGAATCCTTTATGGATACCAAGCTGAACATTGTCAGCAGGGTCCGCGATGCCATGGCAGCGGCCCAAGACAGACAAAAGGAGTACTCAGACAAACAAGGAAGAGGAAACTTAAGTATATTTGAGGTTGGTGACTTAGTGTTGCTAGACACGAGGAACCTACCTCTAGACACTGTTAGCTCTGTCGGCAGCAACAAACTGAAGCACCGCTTCATCGGACCTTTTGCAGTCCTGGCCAGACATGGTGCGTCGTACACCATCGACCTTCCAAAGTCAATGACGACGCACCCGACGTTCTATGTCGGACGTCTTAAGCGGTACTTTGACCCGCAGGGGGTTGCTGACTCGCAGATCCCCCTTGACCCAGCTCCTCGAAGCGAGGGCCGGTCACAGTCGTCGACGAGGGCGTCGGAGCAGGCACCCAAGTCTCGGTCGGGACGGCAAGGCACCCGCAGGTGCAGGCTCGCGACCTCTCGCTCCACCAGGTTCAGGCGGCCCGCAAGACGAGCGAGCTCGCCCTGATTCCCGGCCTGGGCGGCAGCATTACCGCCAGTTTCAAGGCCAAGTGCAATCTCAAGCACGAGGACACGTTGACGGAGGCGGTCAACCTCAGGGTCCTGTGTCGGACCCGCAGTCGGAGCACTCGGACGAGAGTGGCTCTCGGGAGGCGCCGAGTACTCGTACTCGTACGAGGGCACCTCCGCCCCTGCTTGACCGGAATGGAGAAGCCCACTTCCACGTGGAGCGGATCCTCCAGGAGCAACGGTGTCGCGGCAAGCGACAGCTCCTCGTGAAGTGGAGGGGTTATGCCCACTCCGAGAACTCGTGGGAGCCGATTGAACGGCTACTGATTAATGGCCCGAAGGCTGTCGCAATCTGGGAACAGAAGCGGCGGCAGCTTCATAAGTAGTCCGGGGCTTCTTGCCCGAACGGGGTACGGTCGATGAATACATACCGTACCCGCGCTCATCGTGAGCGCTAGAAGCCGCGCGCTTCAGGATGTCCCTTGGCAGCATACGCTTGCTGATCAAGTGGGCAAACCTCACACGAAGATCACGCTGGTCCAGGATGTGGGACAGCTGCTGATCTTCATGGAGTTCCCATAACTCCGTGGGCGAGTACTTGAGAGTCTCCACCCACGCCCAGAACATGTCCTTCACAAGACCTCCACGTAGGACAGGTCTCGGCATAACCCAGGGGTTATCCCCCAAACCAGGATAGAGACCACCCCGGGTCTCGGGCTTCCTTACGACAAGTCGTGAAGTCCTTAAGGAGAATGCGGTGTTGCGCGAGAAAGCACACACCGAGCAGCCTTCAAGTTGTCGACGAACAACTGTTCTTTCTGAACAAGGGCTCGTTCATAGATGCCCCCTAGAAGTGTGGCCGCCCACAAGGCCACGAGGGGCGACGAGAAGCTCTAAGAAGAGGTCAGCCCCAGAGCTCTCCTCGGGAGGCCAATACCCTCTTGAGTTGATGGCAGCTCCCTGGCTGACGGGTGCCGCCACCGAACCCCCACGCACACGCTGGGCAGCTTGGAATTCCTCCTGCTGCTGGTCGAGGTCATTCGAGACCTCCCGGGGCTCAACAATGGCACCCTCCTCTTCCTCTTCTTCCTCCTTCTCCTCCTCTTCATCCGAGGAGCCGAAGAGACTCTGATAGGAGCGTCGAGTCTCCTTCTCCACGCGGAGTGGAGACTTAGAGGCGGTACGCTTCTTTGAGGGCTTGGCGCCTTCGGCTTTAGAGGCCTTAGCGCGCGCAAGACCCTCGGCAAGCGAGAGACGTTTGCGAGGATTCTCTTCCTCATCGCCACCGGCTTTGGGAGCGTCCTTAGCCTTGACGGCCGGACTCTCAGAGCGCACAGAGGTCCTAGGACTGTGATCACCGTGATCACTTGCGGGCGACTGCACGCTGCCTTCTTTGTGCTCACTGGGCACTGGGCTGTGCCCTCCCACAGAGCCCGCAGGAGCATCCTGAGTGCTCTCGGACTCGGCATCGTCTTCACTGCCCGAGTTGAACTCGCGTTCTACGAACCGAGGGTTCGGACGGTTGTCTGAAGACGAGGGCGACGGACTGCGGCGCCTGCTTGCGCGCTTGTCCGCAGCCGCGTCACCCGAGGAACCGATCGCCTCGGAGGCCACCTGAGTAGCCTCCTTGAGTGCAGATCCTTTGCCGTGAGGCTTAGTGCTCTTGGCCTGCGCCTTACCGGCTGCAGCCTTGGAGCGTGTCTTAGCGCCGCTCTTAGCAGTGCCGCGAGGCATGTTAACGGTCGAAGTGGAGCCCTTGACGAAGAGCGCACAGGTTGCTGCTCGAGGCTCTAACTGTGAAGTGAGCCTCCGCCGCGCTCGCGCGGCCAAGTCGATGGTTTTCGACTTTGAGAATGAGAGTTTGTGACGAACACCTCTTCATTCTGATTGGTCGGTAAACCGAACCTAAGTGGGGGAGGATGTAACGGGGTACGTAGCCCTAAGTGTACCCTGGTTACATGAAGTGTGACACTTCACACTTCAGGTGTATGACACGTCATACTCCGAGATATTTGGTACAAGGTACCAAGGTCGTTCAAATCCAACCATTGGTTAAATGACATTGCATTTCTATCGGTAACTAACAGTTTGTATTAAGCCCAAACTTAACCTACCTATATATATACTCAGTTTACAATCTACCTTATTTAGGTCACTTCGCTCTCTTTAATTAAAGAGAGGACCTGTGAGCTGCCGTTCACTGAGAGTTTGTATACTCTCGGAAGATAACTTCCTCTAGCGCAAGGTGCTGTGTGACCCCGTCACAGTTTCTGTCTGTTATGAAATGAGTGCAGTCCATGTCCAAAATTTTTAAAAATTAGTTGTCG
>NW_003303755.1:959950-962917 GCF_000142945.1 Phytophthora infestans T30-4
CCACAGGGTTCGGACGGTTGTCTGAAGACGAGGGCGACGGACTGCGGCGCCTGCTTGCGCGCTTGTCCGCAGCCGCGTCACCCGAGGAACCGATCGCCTCGGAGGCCACCTGAGTAGCCTCCTTGAGTGCAGATCCTTTGCCGTGAGGCTTAGTGCTCTTGGCCTGCGCCTTACCGGCTGCAGCCTTGGAGCGTGTCTTAGCGCCGCTCTTAGCAGTGCCGCGAGGCATGTTAACGGTCGAAGTGGAGACCTTGACGAAGAGCGCACAGGTTGCTGCTCGAGGCTCTAACTGTGAAGTGAGCCTCCGCCGCGCTCGCGCGGCCAAGTCGATGGTTTCGACTTTGAGAATGAGAGTTTGTGACGAACACCTCTTCATTCTGATTGGTCGGTAAACCCGAACCTAAGTGGGGGAGGATGTAACGGGGTACGTAGCCCCTAAGTGTACCCTGGTTACATGAAGTGTGACACTTCACACTTCAGGAGTATGACACGTCATACTCCGAGATATTTGGTACAAGGTACCAAGGTCGTTCAAAGCCAACCATTGGTTAAATGACATTGCATTTCTATAGGTAACTAACAGTTTGTATTAAACCCAAACTTAATCTACCTATAAATATACTCAGTTTACAATCTACCTTATTTGGGTCACTTCGCTCTCTTTAATAAAAGAGGGGACCTGTGAACTGCCGTTCACTGAGAGTTTGTATACTCTCGGAAGATAACTTCCTCTTGCGCAAGGTGCTGTGTGACCCCGTCACACAAAGGATGTAAAGTGATTAAAAAAAATATGTTGGTTGTGTGAGATGAATTTGAAGGATGAAAACGTCGTTATTTGGATATTGACGATAAGAGTGGTGTTCTATCTCGTGTACAGGGAAGGGGGTCATTTTTTGTGAGATGATGTTTGCTTGTGTGTAATGATATAGACGGATCGTGGGGGTGGGTTATGGCTGGGTGATTTAGAAACCGTGGCCTGACTAACTACTGACCGCTCCGACTCCGACGATTTCGAAGTCTACCATCCCGACCCTGACCATTTTAAATCGGGCCTTTCCGACCACAACCATTCAATAACGTGTCCAAAACACAGCTCTATGCGCATTTTCACGCAATATGACTGTTCATTCACCCACAACGGAAGTTGGGGGGGAGGGGGGGGGGCGTTTGGCTAAAGGTAGAATATAAAGTAAGAACCATGTAATGACCCGATGCAACAGCCCCTTTCATACAATGGCGTTATGGTATTGGTATCCCGCCATCCCATTACTAAATTATGAGCGATGCTGACTTTGGTTTGGTGGGTGAAAACGCCTCCACCATCCCAAAACTTACGAACTCTTTTTGGGCCCATTTACTAAAGTAGCATTTATTGTGCGTTTCTTAAACTTTGGACCTCAAAAGGCTGGTCCTAAGAAGGAGCGGGTAGGGCTATACCGAAGGTTTGCTGTAATGATGGTAAAATTTAATGATTGGCAGCCACGACTCTTACGTAAGGCCTCGTGTCTTACGTAGGGCGGCTCTAGACAATAAAGTCCGAACGGCCAATTTTCGCCAGCCATTTCCTCCTTCGTAGGCTCTGCTCAAGAGACCTGGCTTATACGAATAGAGCCAGTGATACAGGTACGCAGAACTCAAATGGATTGATGCAAAGCTCCCTGGCGTTAGCCGCATAAAATCAAAAAATATAAATGTTTCTTGTAGATTTTACTTAAGTACTTTATCCGTACTGTATTATTACTTAGTACGACAATGTAATGTAATGGTTTACGTGTTCGCGTAGCCAAATTATGCCTGCGCTCGACTCAGTTTAGCTAGTCGGCGGCATAGGGTGGTGTCCGCATACGTCGAGTCTCCAGTCGCTGGTAGCGTGTCGATGATAGCCGTGGTAAGTTTTTTTTTCCATTTTGGTCGTATAGAAGCAAATTTACGAAGTTGTTCAAGATCGTGGGCGCTGCGAAGTCGGAGACCACAGCCACTTGCGAAGAGGTCTGCGTCGAGAACAAGAGGAAGCGTTGTGCGAGGTGGGTCGCGCCACTTACCTGCGGTACTCGGAGCAAAGTAGGCCAGCATTTGTACGAAAGCTGTAATGTCGGGGCGACGTAGAATGTGACCGAAGAGTCCTCATTTTGCCGCCGTGATACGATGTCGTAGGGGTCGTTCCCCGCTGATCTCATAGAGGGTAGCATTGGCAATTCAACGCGGGTAGCGAATGTTCAGGACCTTGCGTAGTTGTCGACGATGAAAGCTCTCCAGGTGCAGTAGCTCCGAGGTTGTCAGCGCCCATGTTCCGCAGTTGTACAAGAGAATCGGGAGCACATAGCAGTTGTAAAGACGAATCCTGGTCGCGTCCGTGGATATCTGTGACCGGAGCCATATCGTACAGAGGCGTCGTAGGGCAGCCGCGGCAAGCGTCTTCCGTCGAGCCAGGTCTTCTGAGTCTCCGAGTAAGGATCCGAGATTTCGGGCAGAGCGCCATCGTTCTTCTGCTGCTCTTGTTCGAGGCGTTTGTCCGCTTGGTCTTGAGTGACGGCGGATCTCGGTGATTTCGGTCTAGAAAATATTCATCGTGAGTGACCAGCGGGTGAGAGTTCCTGGTACTTGATCAAGGATCACTTGGATAGTGACTTCGTCTAGGCAGATAAAATCAGCGTCGTCGGCGTACACTACCATCTGCTCTGATAGGCTGTAAGCTCAATTCCGTCAAGTGCCATCCTGATCTTAGTGCAATATAAACAGCTTTCAGGGACGAGCGTAATAAGAAGCGATGACTCAAATAGCAAATGCCATTGCAAAACAGACGTGGTCCAAACGGCCTTGTGCACAGTTCCAAATAGTGATATTTCTGGATGTTGTCATGTTTCGAGAGTGGAAAAGCTGGACATTTGAAGGCAAGCTGCCCCACTCTTTGTGGCCACTGAGAAGGTACCACAAAACGGGATAGCGCTATGGTCTGCTAGCTAATTC
>NW_003303755.1:963017-1008669 GCF_000142945.1 Phytophthora infestans T30-4
GTATGTACTGCAAATCGGGCACCAGTAACCACTTTATTTTCTAAGAGCTCTGCACACATCTCACATAGAGATATTTATTATTATTAATGTAGACTTCACAGACCAGTATTTTGTAAGAGCTCAGGGATGTTATTTTCCACACACTTTTCAAAGTAATGACGATATTAATAGTACTAATATGCTTAATATAAGCTTCACAGGCCGCATTTGTAAGAGCTCGGCGATGCTATTTTCCACACATTTTCTAAAGTAGAGACGATAGTATTTTTAATATTAAATTAGACTTCACGACCAGCGCTTTTTGTAGCGACTTTGCGAATATATATATTTTGTACTTCACCTGGCACTCACCACTGTCACCGTGCAATGAAGGCGCGCGGCTGCACGGGCATTTCGCTATCTGCTCCGGTGCACCACACCCGACAGATGCATGCGCGCACGATAGATAATTGTCTTAGGCAATTTAAATTGCATGTAAAGTATGTTTTTGTTTGGAAATCTGATAATAATATATTATAGCAAAGCCAAAACGTTAGTATCAACTTTTTAATATGTTTCTAAATAATAAATACCAGCCTTATATTTCCAAGCTATTGGCTAATATTTGGACGCAAGTAATTGGTTAAAACAAAATATTTTGCTAACATACGCACGTTTGCAAAATGGTGGGCCCTACGTGCAAGCTTTAGCGCCCTGTCCATAATGGCCGAGATAAGAGCTCGGTTGAGTCACGGATGGCTATAATGTGTACCCGCCGCGCGCGTATATATTGCTTTGAATACTGCTAACAGACGCCTGATCAGCTTGCCTGTATCACCGCGGGTATGACCTGTGCCCGAATAGTGACGTGCTGGATCATATAGACGGATACATCATAATCGTAGGTACAGTAGGCTAGCACGACGATACAAAAGTACCGAGATCGCAGCAGTAACCCAGTGCATGGGTGCTGGCTATCACGACAACACCCATTGGCGGCATTGCGGGATATGCACGGAGACATCAAATAGCACGCCGAGCTGATAAGTAGGCAGCGAAAGTACTCCATCTAATGTACATGAACTATTATTCAATTCAAGTCTAACCATCACTACGATCTGATACTCTGCCTACAGCCATATATCTTCGTATGTTGCAGCCGGTCAAAAGAATGTGCACGCAGTGGTGCCTCTTCGTCCGATGAGGACGAGGTCTTTTGTCGTACATATCGGACCCAGTATAATGTCAGTCGGAAAGGATTTACGCCACTCTGTCAGTCAGAAGCTATACAAATAAATCAGAAAGTACGTCAGCTATGCAAGTAAGATAAATGCATGCGGAAGATAGTGGAAATACCCTTCAGTTACATCACAAACAGCTCAGCAGAATAATTTCAAAGCATAATATTGATGTTTGTGGCGACCATCGGCATATACTACCTATCCTAAAAGATACTTCGCGCGCGGAGCTGATTAACATTGCTCTATTCGACCGAAGCAATCGGTGATATGTGTCGACTGCCTCACGGCGATACCGTGCAGATGGATAAAATACGTTTGAGTAGGCGTACTTACTCTAGCTACACTGGGATTCCTCACCGATCAACGTATATTTCGTAGCATCATTGATACTGACCCGTCTTCCGTACAGCATATATTAGCTTTGCAACCACGCGCGCCTCCGATTCGTGTCATTTTGGGAGCAATGCGCTCAAACGAGATTATAGACAAAACCTTCCCGGATAAGACGGTGCTCTTCTTGCAGATCACGTTAAACCCTGGTCATGTCTACAATAACATGTGAGCACTAAGGATACTGTGTGCGGTGCTGTTTTGGAGCATAATATACGTAGATCACAGTATACATGTACTATATGTTGCTTCGCTTTGAGTAGAAATTCTAAGCCCACCGCAGCGCAGCGGAGGTGGTCGGCCCTCTCTACACCAACCAACCATGCCCTAGCGTCCGCGGAGCGGGCGCCCAGAGCGCTAGTCTTAAACATCTACTGCAGCAACCTGTCTGTCCGTCACACTAAATTGTCGTGCCTGTCACGCTTTTCCGGACAAATCATTGGATAAAATAATTTAAATATTTCTACTGGCTGCCGAGCGCAGCGAAGGTGGCTTTAATTGGTTAAAACTAGATTGTGTTGTTGCATCAATAAATTCATGTGTTTCCCAGTTTACATATGGGGATTTGCACAAGGCTGTACATTATCCAAAGGCATCGTTTAAATATTATATAACTTTTTTATAATGCATGTTGCTATTGATATTTGAGTACTAAACGGAGGGCAGGGTGCCTATCGTACACGTTAGCATGCGTGTTTCCGAGGACATGGTTTAAGTATACTAAATTCTCTGTACTCAGTAGGATCTGCGTGTTACACTGACTAAAATGATAATTTCAATTTTTTTACTGTAAAAATATTAGCATTAATAAGTTATCTGAGTGGGTTTCTGGTATTGCTAAATCGTATATGTTACATGTACAGCAGTAGCCGGTCGTGTGGACTGGTCGTAAGAACAAAGCTGTGCTTATAAACGTTGTCACTTGATTCACAAAGATAGATTGACGTGTGAACAAAAGAAGTTATATGTGATGATGACAATTACTACTGTGAGCGAATTGAACTTGACCATTGTTTTCTAAGCGGGTTTTTAGACAACAACATTCTGATACTTATTAATAGGTAGACGCGCAGCGGTAAGATAACAGCACAACATGAGAGGTGTCAATTATGGTTACTATAAGTAGGCCCGTAAAGAAACGTTTATCAACTTAAAGCCTAATCTACGTTTAACCATCCTGACATCATCGTTTAAGTATCAAATAAAAATACCGCCGTCAACAACAACAACAGCAAGGCGTCTTGCGACGCATCGTTATATCCAAAGGCTATAACCATAACAGGCACAGATTCGAGTGTCTAATGACTGATTCTGAATCAGCACAAAATGAACACACTTCAATGCATAAAAAAATGCTACAGCTTGAATATTTTTATTAAAAAATCAAATCGTAACACTTTTAATTTTCTTTCAAAGTAGCGAGTTTGGTATGCGAAGTGGTTAATAGTCAGTTTATTACAAGCTTAACCAGGCAGTACAAGCGGGTATTTGATGCAAGCTGGACAGATATTCTTTGTATTGATGCAATTTAGGTTTCAGAAACGGCCCGTGAAATCGAGCACGACGCTGAACTAAATATATTATTTAGCGTTTTTAGACTGAAGTGCAGGTGCTTCTGGGTGGAAGATTAAGACAGTGATAGCCAACAACAATAAAGAGACTTTGCCAAGATCACTAGCGTAAGCGTTTATGAGCATGGTAAGTATGTGCTAGGGGTTCAGTCTTTTGTACCGGTAGAAATGTATACACGGCTTACTGGGAACTCAGCATTTTGTAGCAAATGAAACGCAGATTTATGAAATTTAAGAAGTCGATTTAGGCACACGGGGGACTCAGAGGATTTAGACTAATTATCCCGCCGAAGCGAAGCGAAGGCGGGAAGGCAAAAATCTAAAGTAAACCTAAATTACCGCCGCGTAGCGGCGGCGCTCGGCTAGTCACAAACAACACGGGGGATAACGAGTCACCTTGTTAGGTTACAGTGGTGCTGGAAAAAAGGGCCATCGTCCAACGTGCTGTTCGAAGTGCCAGCGTCGTGTTTGCCAGCAGGGGTCGGATTAGTCGGTGTCGTCGTCAGTCAGGAAGGTTTGCAAAACCTGAAGTAGTTTGTGCCTGTCAATCGTGTCAAAATCCCGAGAGAGATCAATACCAAGGATATGGATGGTCTCGCGGTAGCGTTGTGCGCGTGCACACAGCCACCGGTCTGTCCATACAGTATCTGCCGTGCTGCGGTGTTTCCTGAAGCCGCATTGATGGGGTGAGAGAAACTTTACCACAGCCGGAGAAATTCGGTTGAAGACGAGGATCGACACAACCTTTCTAATGCTGTTAAGGAGCACGATGGGGCGTAGACTGGAGCATTCGCCTCTTGGCTTGTTGGGTTTGTGGAGGCAGAGCAGTGTGCCTTCGCCGAGGTCTAGTGTCTCTCCTCGCTCGAAGCTTGAGCTAATAAGCTCTGCTAAGCGGGGTGACAGTGCAGTAGTGCCGTATTTGAGCAGTTCTCTTGGGAGCTCGTCTGGGCCAGATGCCCGGTTGCTGCGAAGTCGACGAAGAGCTCTTGAGATTTCATCTGCCGTGATAGGTGTTGTTAGGCCCCGCGCCTCGGTATCTGGCTGGACTGAGTCTCGAGTGGGAATACAGAACTGTTCTTGAAAATAGCTGTGTATAAGAGCGTTAGGGCGACGAGGGTCAAGAATGTGCTTACCTGTAGCGTTCGTGAGGAGCAGTGGAGGGGTGCGGGTGCGCGTGACGTCTCGGACTGCTTCAAACATACGAGCGGATAAACTGAGCTGTTCAAGCCGCGCGATCTTGTTGTCGAGTGCTAGATTGGCTAGTTCACGGCATCGAAATTGAAACATTTGGTGCAGAAGATCATTACGTCACGTCGGAGGGCGCCTGTGTCTACCTGGCAGTCGGTGTAGATGCGGAGGCGAAGTGCACGCTGTTTTACTGTGAGGGCTGCGAGGGCTGGATCGTCGTATCTCTTGTGTTTCGTGGGCGTAATACTGACGCCGATCGTAGCTTCTGCTGTATGCTGGATTGTATCCATTATCGCCTTCCACTGTAATTTGATTGGGGCATTTGAAACGGGCCCCAATACCTGCCGTAGTGCCTTTGTGAATTTGTCTTGTATGTCTTCGTCATGGACAAGTGAATCGCGAGCTATTCTCATAGGTGAGCCGTGTGCTTCATTTGACGAGAATCGCATGCGTGCCGTCTGTCGCGTTAGCACGAAGTCGGCCGTAACCAGTTTCTGGTCCGAGGTAGCCACCGTTTCACCCCATGATTGTGCGTCCATGCAGAATTTTCTGCAGCTCTGTTGGCAGAGAATGTAGTCGATCTGATTGTATATGCAGTGCTGCTAAATGCGCTGGCTCCATGTGGTCTTGTGTTTTGCGCGCTTTTGGGAATCTGTGTTAGTGGCAAAGAGTCTGTGAGTGTAACAAAAGTCAGCAAATACATGCCCGTTGCGGTTTCTGATGCCGCAAGCGTGGGGTCCTAGAAATGTCTCTCCTGAAATTTTGCGTCCCAGCTTCGCGTTGAAGTCGCCCGTGATCATAGTGATGTCGCGTCTCGCAAGCTTATCAAGAAGGCCGCCCAGGTCAGCGTAGAACTTGTCTGCGTCTGTGAGTGGCCGACCACTATGAGGGGAGTATACTGATACAACGTTGATGCGGTCAGTGTGCGGCAGCATGAGCTGGAGAACCCCGATGCGATCACAATGTGCTCAGTATCGTCGGAGGTATGGGCGTACTCGAGGCGAGATTGCGAAGCCAATGCCATGGCGTTCCTGAGTGGCTGGAATGGTGAGCAGTGTGTATTTGCCGTCTCCAATCTTAAACCGGTCGAGAGCCGGTAGCTTGGTCTCTTGGAGTCCGAGGATGTCGATGTTGTAGCGCTCTAGGTCTTGAGGAAGTGCTTTCGGATCGAACCTAACGATTGGACATTAAACGTGCTTACGCGGAGGCGGTTAGTCTGGGAAGGGCGAAATGGACGTGGACGAGGTCTTGCTGCGTCGACTGATGTTGCCGGAGGGCGTATTTGGAGACTCGCTAAGGACTCGCAGACGCCCGAGAGCGTCTGCCAGAAGCGCGCAGCTAGCATTATGCTGACCACGCGTTCCGGGGGAGGACGTCACCCCAACCCCGCCAAAAATTAGTACGACAAGTGCTAGGAAAATAGAAGAAAGCCTCTTGTCTCACTGAAAGTCATGCACTTTAGAGCGCTCCCCAATTATCATCTGCGCTTTTACTGGCTTCCAGAGTACGTTTAATGAGGCCCTACGTAGGAGCGGAGGTCCTACAATGGCCCCTAAATCGGAGAAGTGTTTTGGATAAAGTTGGCGAGACATCTTATTATGATAAAATTATATTTCCTCTGGAAATATTGGACCAGGTCGCACTTAAGTCCGGTCCTGAAACGAATGCCAGTTATGTTTTTCGGCAAAAACCCTCGTGTGTGTGATTGGTCAATTTCCCATTTAAGATCCATGATTGGCTGAAATTTGTTTATAAAATGGTTTGTATGCAAACTGATTATCAGTTCTTGGCACTATAATATTATTCCTCTGTCCGAAAATATAAGCGGCAAGAGTGGTCGGAAATAATTTTAACAATCAGAAATCGTTAAACAGGAAATTGATTGAACGAAATTACTATTCGGATTACTTTTCTGGTCGAAGGTCGGCCACTTGGTCGCAAAGATATGATGACGCAAAGTTTAAGGTGCCAAATTGGAAATAAATAGTCTTCGCTAGGCCGTCATTTTTAAATTGGGTAGCATGAAAACTTGTAGAGACGTAAAACTTGCAATCGTCTATTGAATGGTGCTATTGGTAGCGCGAAACTCGGTTTTGACTCGGACCAGCAGTGGTTACCAACAATAACAGCAATGGTATGAGCGCACTTAGCCGAAATACAGCGGTATTCTTTAATTACTTGAATTTGTATGGGAGCCGCTAACAGTTTCAGACACAGTCTTACACTGGTAGCCCGCTTTTATTTCCGGACAGAGGAAGGTTCCAATTACTTCTGGTACTATATGACCAGATTAAGCTCATTTTCCTCTTTGTCTAAAATAATATGGTATATGTATTTTGTATTACAAGGCCACCTGATTTATTAAAAAAATAAACCGTTCGATTATTACATGTAATGGTGCGAGTGATTGTGCTGTGAGCGAGACGAAAAAACGTTCTTTCACTAGAATAATCGTACCTTGGAGGAAGTGATGAACTCATGCAATTACCGTTGGTAGTTTTATTGTAAAACTCGTAGAGCTTACAATTATCGATAAGACAGTGTTGCTGCGAGCAAGTACAGTTGTGTACAGTACACAATATTATAGTCAATTATCGCCAAGTTTGCATAATATAAAGTAGTATTATCCAATTTCGCCAAGTTTTGCCTTTTTAAATCATCCACATACAAATTTCTTGCTATTTGAGAGCATCTTAAAGCAACTCCCGAGCTGCGGAACAGCACCTAAGGTGGGAATACTATTAGTAGTATTTAATGCCGCCGAGTGAGTCATGGGGAAGTTCCACAACGGTTCAATCGGCTGATTTGGACGTTGACTAGAACTCGCAATATGCTCTGTATTATGATACATGTACATTAATAAATTACTTATTTCAGCAATAAGTAATCCTGAACGCTCGCTTAACACCTTGAGACCCGAGCTGTTTCGGCGCAAACTCTAACCGAATCCTTAGTCTCTCAAACGTGTATGTGGGGAGAAGGGCTTTCATATTAATTCCTTCATGTTTTACTAACATGTATAGCGCATAGCCGCACTAAAACCCTAAACCTGGAAGACTGTCTCTCCTGTTATCTTGTACCTTCATCTTGTCGAAGGCCCGAAAACGAGCGATATACACTTTAGTCATATTAGCGTGTATAGTAGACTACAAAACCGGTACCTGCATGTGTGACAGGAACTGGTAAGGTTGAACAAGCTTGGTACATAACTAAACCAATGGAACATATGCAGTCAAGTTCAATATCGTAATATTGAGGGCATACAAAACCTAAGTAAAAATTTACGATCGACGCCTTTGATCAGTCAGTCATCTCAGCATCCGGAGCGCGGCGAGCCCGCTTTGGCTGATGCAAGCCGCTCGTCGTGGTTTCATCTCCGATATTAATGCGGTTAAATACCTGTACAAGTATGTGTACAAAAGACCCGACATGGCTATACTCACTGTGGAAGAAGTCCGAGGAGGGCAGCAGAGTGCGCGTCGAGAACCAAATGAGATTCTACGTTTCTTGAGCGCCCGGTACATTTCTCCGGTGGAAGCTTGCATGCGCCTGCTCGATTTCACAATTCAGGGGAAAACCCATGCGGTGACACAGCTAACGGTTCATCTCGAGTCAGGCCAGACAATTTGCTTTCGCGAGACAGAAACCCGGAGGCGGTTTTGGAACGTGGAAGTCACACGATGCTGATCAGATTCTTTGAGTTGTGTGCGAGTGAAGAGCCTCAGAATCATATTGCCAGGACGATGTTGTATCAGGATATCCCCAAAGAGTTCTGCTGGAAAGCGCCGGAGAAAGGGCAACCGAAAAGGTGGGTTCGCCGGAAACAGTATCAAGCTGCTGTTGGTCGCATGATTCACGTGTCTCCTCGAGATATGGAGCGGTTCTACCTTCGGCTACTGCTCTGTCAGCGTAGAGGTCCAACGTCGTTTGAGGACTTGAGAACGGTTAACGGAATTGTCTGCCCAACATTCCAAATTGCGGCGCGGGAGGCTGGCTACTTGGAGAATGACAACGAGTGGGTTTCGTGGTTGACGGAAGCGGCTGAGTCCCAAATACCGTAGGAACTACGCCAGCTCTTCGTCACCATTCTGGTGTATTCAGCTCCAGCAAATGTTGGTGTTCTATGGGATCGTTTTTTCGCGGATCTTTCCCAAGACTTCGCACGCAAACATCAGGCTTTGATGGACCCCTTCAAGTCGGCGTTGGTCGAATTTGAAACGCTGATGAACATTCAAGAACTACTTCAATCGAGTGGGTATGCGGTAGCTGACTTCGACGAACTTCCTCAGTTGGGGTCGTTCCCAACATTGATTCGTGAAGCGCTTCGCCAAAACGGATTACTACGACGCGAGCTCACTGGATACGATGCGTCAGCTTTGGAGGCGATTACAAACACAGAAGATCAGCTTAACGAAAGCCAGCGGGTGGTTTACGACCAGATTATTGAAGCGGTTGAATGCCCGGAGGAAGGCAAGAAACTATTTTTTTGTCGATGGCCCGGGTGGTACTGGAAAATCTACACTGCTTCGAAACATACTGGCCAAAGTCAGACTCTCGGGGAAAATCGCCATCGCTGTGGCGTCTAGCGGTATTGCCTCGCTCTTACTTATGGGTGGTAGGATAGCGCATTCTACATTCAAGATCCCTTTGAAATTGAACGAGAGCTCGACGTGCGGTATCAGGAAGAACTCCCATATTCAGGAGTTGATCAAGCATGCAAGTTTGATTATTTGGGACAAAGCACCTATGGCTCATCGCCACGCATTCGAGGCAGTAGACAGAACACTGCGGGACATACTTGATTACGATACTGAGCCTTTTGGGGGGAAAGTGTTTGTACTTTCGGGAGATTTCCGCCAGATTCTCCCGGTCGTTAAGAATGGAACACCCGTCGAGACAATTGACGCTTGCCTCAAGCCGTCTAGGCTGTGGCCCCAATTCCAGACGTTCCGTCGTACGGAAAACATGCGAGTGCGCACAGCTGATACTGCAGACACAGCTGAAGAAATGGCTGCGTTCTCCGAGTTCCTGCTGCAAGTCGGGGAGGGAAGGCATGATGTAACTCCTTCCCTAGAAAGCGATTACAAGAAGATCCCGCGCGATATGCTGATTGAGAATCCTCCGGTGCCAGAGGACGATGACCAGGAAATTCGTCCGGGCGTTATTCGAAGAGGCATGGATCGGATCATTGACGAGATGTATGGCGAGATTAATAACCCCGAGGTTGCTACCGACGAGTAAATCGCTAACCGAACGATCCTCACGACCACGAACGCAATCGTGCACCGCATCAATGAAGCGGTGACCGATCGATTAACGGGACAGGCGCGAGAATACATGTCTTCCGACTCTGTACAAGACGACGGTGACGGCAATTTCTTCGAGCAGGAGGTACTCCACTCGATGAATATCAGTGGAATGCCTCCCCACAAGTTGACTCTCAAGGTAGGAATGCATATCATGATGATGCGGAACCTAAATCCAGATCTGGGGTTGTGCAACGGAACACGGCTTCGAATTGTGGCCCTCAAGCCACATGTCATCCACGCCACAATCATGACCGGTGAGCGACAAGGGCAACATGTGTTGATTCCCCGCATTGTTTTCATCAGTGACGGAGACATTCGGAGCTTTCCGTTTCATTTGAGACGCAAGCAGTTTCCTGTCCAACCGGCCTTTGCGATGACGATTAACAAGGCGCAAGGACAAACGGTGCAGTACTTGGGGCTGTATCCTGCTACGCCTTGCTTCTCCCACGGGCAGCTGTACGTTGCGATGTCGCAAGTTACTTCAAGATCAAGATTCAAGGCGCTGGTCGAGTACCCAAAGCTGGAGGAGGAGGATGGGGTCTACGCCCAGAACATTGTCTACAGGCAGATCTTTGGTTCGGAGTAGGAATGTTCAATTTCGTATGCATTTAATACATCACGTTTACATAAATCATGTTTACGCCGGAGCGCAGTGAAGGCGGGAGCCCATTTCTCCTTGGACTAAAACCTGCCACCTCCGCCGCGTAGTGGCGGCGAACGGCTAGTCCTAAAGTATCAAGGCTAGCACGGTGTCTGTCCGTCCGTCACACGAAACGCTCAGGTTTTTGAGCATTCTCATTGGCTGTCGAGCGGGGCCAAGGCGGCTTCGATTGGTTAAAACTGAAATATTTAGCTTACATTAGTAAATTCATGTGGTTCACAGAGCACATATGGAGATTTGCACCAGGCTATCCATTATCCGATGGCGGCATCGCTTTAAATACTACGAAGTTTTAATTTGTACTATTCTAAAATGGGAAGTTGCTTTTAATATTTTGAGGGCTACTTATTCTCAAATGAAATATCCCCTAAAGACGCTTCCCATGCTGCGAGGTGCTTAGCGTACACGTGTGTTTTCGAGGCCATACTATTAATACACAAAATATTAGGTTTTGTATAGTTTCTACAAGAAACAATGACTAAAAGAATAACTACAACTGTTTTGTTGTAGACATATTAAAAACATACTGAGCTGCCAAATAGTAGTACATGTACAACAGAAGCTGGCCGTAAGAACTGGCCGTAAAAACAACGCTGCTCATAAACGCTGTCACTTGAGCCATAAATATAGATAGTTTTAGATTGAATAAAATGATCTCATAGAATAAAGTGAACTCATATGTGTTGCTGCTGTAAGCCATTGTTTCTAAGAGTTGTTTAGACAGCAAAATCCGATACTACTTAGCTGGCGGACGTGTCGTCGACAGGGGCGTAGGATACAATTTTAAATGGGGCGGCAAGACAATAACAAAACACGAGAGGTGTGAATTATAGCTGATTAAGTAGACCCCATAAAGAAACGCTAATACACTTGGAGCCTAAACGACGTCCAATAATCCTGGAATCAGCGTTAAATTATCAAATAGAATACACTACCGTCAACAGCAACAGCAGCAAGGCGTCTTGCGACACAATATCCAAGTGCTTCAATCATAACTGGCACAGACTCGAGTGCTAATTCTGAATCTGCACAAAATGAACGCTACATACTTTAAAAAAAGTACTTTTTGATCTTTTTTTTAGCTTTCATTGAGTTTAATGAGAGAAGTGAACAATTTTTAGTTTCGTACAAGCTGAAATCATCAGGTAAGTAATACAAGCTGGACAGGCCATTACTATTGTTTGTGCTGATGTGAGCTAAGTTTCATAGCGGCTCAGGAACGGCCCATGATATCGAGCACGACGCTAAGCTAAATATATTGTGTGGCGTTTGTAGACATGCTTTTTGAAGTGCAGGTGATTCAGTGATAGCCGACAATAATAAAGAGACTGTGTCAAGATCACTACATGTAGAGAATTTTTTTTAAAGCATCGTAAGTATGATCGAGGAGCTCAGTCTTTTGTAGAAATAATTGCACGGCTTACTGGGAACTCATCATTTTGTAGCGACTGGTCTACATGAAACCCCGATTTATAAAATTAAAGAAGTCGATTTAGGCACATGGGGGTTCAGAGGTTTTGGAATAATTATCCCGCCGAAGTTAAGCGGAGGCGGGAAGACAAACATCTGCCACAAAATCCATATTACCGCCGCGTAGCGGCGGCGCTCGGCTAGTCCTAAACTATCAATGCTAGCACGGTGTCCGTCCGTCCGTCACACGAAACGCTCAGATTTTTAAGCCTTCTCATTGGCTGTCGAGCAGAGCAAAGGCGGCTTCGATTGGTTAAAACTGAAATATTTAGCTTACATCAGTAAATTCATGTGGTTCACAGAGCACATGTGGAGATTTGCACAAGACTATTCATTATCCGAAGGCGGTATCGATTTATTATTATAATACGAAGTATTTACTATTTTAATAGTGCAATGTTGCTTTACAATATTTGAGTGCTAAACAGAGCTACTTATTCTCAACTTCCAATGCTGCAAGGAGCTTAGCGTACACGTAGGAATGTGTGCTTCCGAGGGCATAATATTAATATGCGTAATACTCTGTACTCTATAGTTTCTGCAAGACTAAATGAAAACTACAAGTGTTTTACTGTAAACATATTACATTTATCTGAGTGTTAGGTAACGGACTGATCAACATGTATCAAATCGTAGGTCATGTACAGCAGAAGCTGGTCGTAAGAACTGGCCGGAAGAACAACGCTGTGTTAATAAACGTTGTCACTTGATCCATAAAGATAGATGGTTTTAGATTGAACAAAATGAACCCAAATGTGTTACTGCTGTAAATCGTTGTTTTCTAAGAGTTGTTTAGACAGCAAAATCCGATACTACTTGGCTGGCGGACGTGTCGCCGCCAGGGGCGTAGGATACGATTTTAAATGAAGCAGTAAGACAACATCAAAACACGAGAGGTGTTAATTATAGTTGGTTAAGTAGACCCCATAAAGAAACGCTGATAAATTTTAAGCCTGAATGACGTTTAACCATCCTGGAATCATCGCTACACTATCAAATAAAAAACACCGCCGTGAACAATAACAACAGCAAGCAGGTGTTCCAATAATAACATTGCAATAATATTATCACAGCCCTTAGAAATAAGATATTGTTCTTAACAGCGAAAAAAAAATAAACTGCAGCGAAAATAAGTTTTCCATATAAAAAGGTTGTTTTAGTTAAAAACACGGAAAAGTAAAAGAAAAATAAAATGGGAAAGACAATGTGAAAATAAGTTATTGAAAGTGATATCTGGCATCTCAAAAATAAATAATTAATTGTATAATATTGTATTCAAATTCTAAAACAATGATTAATTTGGAACACCTGACAGCGTCTTGCGACGCATTATCCAAATGCTTCAATTATAATTGGCACAGTTTAATGACTACTCTGAATCAGCACAAAATGAGCACTAAATGCATTAAAATGTACAAAATTGACTTTTTTTAGCTTTCATTGAGTTTGGTATGAGAAGTGATCAATCTTTAGTTACTTACAAGATTAAACATGCAGTACAAGCGGGTAAGTAGTGCAAGCTGGACAACACCACTACTATCTTTTGCGTTGATGTGAGCTCAGTTTCACGGCTTAGAAGCGGCCCGTCGTATCGAGCACAACGCTTAACTAAATATATTGTGTAGCGTTTGTTTAAAGGTTGTTTAAAGTGCAGGTAGTTTTGGGTGGAAGATAAAAATTACAGTGATAACCAGCAAAAATAAAGAGGTTGTAGTAAGAATCATGATTCAAGATCATTAGAAGAAATTATTTCTGGTCAGGAAAGCTTGGTGCTGACCCGAATTAATGAAATAAAAAATATCCAGGCTTAGCGTTTTTTATATTGATCCCACCGAAGCGTAGCGGAGGCGGGAAGGCCAGAACAAGTAGAGCTAAATCTAAACTACCGCCGCGTAGCGGCGGCACTCGGCTAGTTAATAATAAGGACAGCCTGGATTTAGTGACATCTGGACCGTATCCGGTATCTGCTGAGTGTTCAATAGTGACACCGTCGAGTCTTTTGCACCTTGGAGTCACCGTACATCAGGTGACCGAGTGTTCGTCGCTTGAGCGTCTTGACGGCGCCGCATCTTTGTTGACGGACGATTATCCGACTCTGGAGAAATCACTACACCACGGTTCCTACATGGCATAATGATTGGTTGCATTGCTGAAACCTCTTCGTCGGTCTCCGTATGTTTGCTGCTGCTTGCTTTTGTAGCTACAACCCCACGTGACCATAGCAGTATGTTAAAACAAGCCTTTTCAATAAATTACATTTTCAACTTTTTCTATTCTGCATTCCTGACTTTCTTCCGCGTGATATTCTGCCGCGTCGCTTGATCCTGCGTGACCTCTGCTCAGCTTCGTCTTAAGCCATGCAAAAAGCCCCCACTTTGCTTGCGCTCTCTTTTTTTTCGCACTTGCACTTCAGTTCCCCCGCCATTTCGTTGAGCCTAAATATGTTGCATTCATCAGCACGAGCATCTAACAGCTTCATCGTTTAGTATGAACGCACCGGGGATTCGTGCTCAAACTTGCGCTCCCTTCGGTTTGAAGCAGCTAATACGTAAACCAATGATAGAGAGGCTCCACGGCATTCAAACTCGAGTGAACTGCGGCTCAGTGAGCCGTGAATTTTACATTGCGGTACAAATTCACGAAGTTGCGGAAGGTGCTGAAAGCTGCTTAAAGCTACGGTGCTGAAGTTTCTTAAAGTGAAGCTGCTATAATGAGTGAGGGCTCGGCCACCATCACAGTCGACAAAACCATTGCTTAAAAAATGTAGAGCTACGCGCCATCATCGCCACGACCGGTAGATGAATACGCAGAACCTTCAGTACAAGCGCAGTGTAGGTTCTGCGTGTCAAGCTACCGATCGTGATATCTTAAACCACTATATCGTGCTTGTGTTTATTGCGTCGTTCGCGTGATGACATTGCTACGATATGTGTCATAGTGTGATTTCATATGACTATTGTTGATCGACACCTTTTGGTGCTTCGTTAATCTATCATCAATGATAGGAAGCTTGAAAACCTGGCTTGGATCAAAGCAGCCACAAGTCGCTAAAGCTTCCAAATACACATTAAAAAATGTTGGGGATAAAAAAATGTTGTGAAACCTTGATATATATATATCAAAGCGTTTAGGCTACATATTACAGTCTCTCGCTGTATTTCCTGTGTGACGGGGTCACATAGCACCTTGCGCTAGAGGAAGTTGGCTTCCAAGAGTATACAAACTCTCAATGAACGGCAGTTCACAGGTCCCTTTTTACCTAAAGGGAGCGGGGTAACCAATATAAGGTAGGTTGTAAACTGAGTATATTTATAGGTAGGCTAAGGTTGAGTTAAATATACAAACTATAAGTCACCTATAGAAAAGCAATGGCATCAGCCAGTGGTTGGCCTCGGACGACCTTGGTACCTTGTACCAAATATCCCGAAGTATGACGTGTCACACTTCATGTAACTAGGGGTGCACCTAGGGCTACGTACCCCGTTACATCCTCCCCCACTTAGGTTCGGTTTACCGACCAATCAGAATGAAGAAGTTTACGTCACAAACTTTCATTTTCAAAGTCGGAATACATCGACTTGGCCGCGCGAGCGCGGCGGAGGCTCACTTCACAGTTAGAGCCTCGAGCAGCAGTTTGAGCGCTCTTCTTCTTGGTCTCCGCATCAACCGTTACCATACCCCGTGGCACTGCGAAGAGCGGTGCGAAGGCACGCTCCAGGGCTGATGTCGGAAAGGCGCAAGCCAAGAGCACTAAGCCTCACGGCAAAGGCTCGGCACTCCAGGAGGCTACTAAGGTGGCCTCCGAGGCGATCGGCTCAGCTGGTGATGCGGTTCTGGGCAAGCGTACGAGCAAGCGCCGCAGTCCGTCACCCTCGGCTTCCCCAGACAGCCGTCTGAATCCTCGGTTCGCTGAACGTGAGTTCGACTCATGCAGGGAGGACGAAGCCGAGTCCGGGAGAGCGCACGATGCTCCTGTGGGCCCTACGGGAGGCACAGCCCAGTGCCCAGTGAGAACAAAGACGACAGCGTGCAGTCGCTCGCTAGTGATCACGGTGATCACAGCCCCAGGACGTCGGTGCGCTCTGAGAGCCCGGCCGTCAAGGTTAAGGGCACTCCCAAAGCTGGCGACGACGAGGAGTAGAAACCTCGCAAACGTATCTCGCTTTCCAAGGGTCTTGCGCGGGCTAAGGCTAAAGCCGAAGGCGTCAAGCCCTCTAATCAGCGTACGGCTTCAAAGTGTCCACTCCGCGAGGAGAAAGAGACTGGGTACTCCCATCGGACCCTCTTCGGTCCCTCGGATGAAGAGAACGAGAAGGAGGAGGAGGAGGAAGAGGAGGAGGGTGCTATTTCCCAACCCCGGGAGATCACTAAGGACCTCGACCGGCAGCAGGAGGACTTCCAAGCTGCCCAGCGTACGCATGGGGGTTCGGTGGTGGCACCCATCAGCCAGGAAGCTGCCATCAACTCAAGAGGGTATTGGCCTCCCGAGGAGAGCTCTGGGGCTGACCTCTTCCTGGAGCTTCTCGTCGCTCCTCGTGGACTTGTTGGTGGCCACACCTGTAGGGGCGTTTATGAACGTACCCTTGTCCAGAAGAAGCCGTTGTTTGCTGCCAACTTGGAGGCGGCTCGGTGTGTGCTTCTCGCGCCACACCGTATCCCTCTTAAGGAATTCATGACATGTCGTAAGAATCCCGAGAACCGGGGTGGTCTCTACCCTCTCTGGGGCTACCCCTGGGTTTTTTTCGAGAGCTGTTTCAGCTGGAACTCATGTGAGGACATGTTCTGGGCTTGGGTGGAGCCTCTCAAGTACTCACCCTCGGAGTTACGAGAACTCCATGAAGATCAGCTGCTGTCCCGCATCCTGAACCATCGTGATCTTCGTGTCCGGCTCGCCCACATGGTCAACAAGCGCATGCTGCCAAGGGACATTCTGAAGAGCGCGGCTTCTAGCGCTCACGATGAGCGGGGGTACGGAGTGTCGTCAACGTCCGTACCCCGTTCGGGCAAGAAGCCTCGGACTACTTATGAAGCTGCCGCCGCTTCTGTTCCCAGATTGCGACAGCCTTCGGGCAGTCAATCAGGAGCCGTTCAATTGGCTCCCTCTCGGAGTGGTCATAACCCCTCCACTTCACGAGGAGATGTCGCTTTACCGCGACGCCGTTGCTCCTGGAGGATCCGCTCCACGTGGTAGTGGACTTCTCCATTCCGGTCAAGCAGGGGCGGAGGTGCCCTCGTACGAGTACGAGTACTCGGCGCATCCCGAACGCTACTGTCGTCCGAGTGCTTCTCCTGCGGGTCCGACACAGGGCCCTGAGGTTGACCGCCTTCGTCAACGTGTCCTCGTGCTTGAGATTGCACTTGGCCTTGGGATTGGCGGTGATGCTGCCGCCCAGGCCGGCAATCAGGGCGAGCTCGCTCGTCTTGAGGGCCGCCTGGACCTGTTGGAGCATGATGTCGCGAGTCTTGATCTGCGGGTGGACCGACGGGCCTCTTCATCCGATCTGGACGAGGCCTTCCGCATGATCCGACGTATCGAGGCTCTGCCGCCACGTCCGGAGCCGCCTTCGGCGCACTCCCACTCGTACGCGTATGGTGCGTACCCGGCGTACTCTACGTACTCGGCGTATGGCTCCGGGGTCCGGTCCTACGGGGCCCTCCTGCGTACGGTCTTGACCGCAGCCTTGCCGTTCAGACCGAGGCTTGGGTGCCTGCTCCGACGCCCTCGCCGACGTCTGTGGCCGGCCCTCGCGTCGAGGAGCTGGGCCAAGGTGTGTCTGCGAGTCAGCAACCCCCTGCGGATCAAAGTACCGCTTAAGACGTCCAACATAGATCGTCGGGTGCGTCGTCATTGACTTAGGCAGGTCGATGGTGTACGACGCACCATGCCTGGCCAGGACTGCGAATGGTCCGATAAAGTGGTGCTTCAGCGTGTTGCTGCCGACAGAGCTGACAGTGTCTAGCGGTAGGTTCATCGTGTTTAATAGCACTAAGTCCCCCACTTTAAATACACTTAAGTTTCCTCTTCCATGTTTGTCAGAGTACTCCTTTTGTCTGTCCTGGGCCGCTGCCATGGCAACGCGGACCCTGCTGACAACGCTCAGCTTGGTATCCACAAAAGATTCTACTTGTTTCCGCAGTGAAACTGGTCTCACATGCGAGACCTGGGAGGAAAGGGCTTTCCGATCCTCTCCCCCACTTAGAATAGAGGCGTCAGTGTCTCCTCGAAGAGTGAGAGGCACTATGGGGTGACGGAAGCCGTTCAAATAGAATGGCGTGAACCCCGTGGACGCGTGACAAGCATTGTTGAGTGCAAACTCAACAACTGGAAGCTGCGCCGACCACGTACGTGGTGCGTCCGCGCACACATGTCCTCGAGCACTAGATTGACGCGCTCTGTCTGGCCATCAGTTTTTGGACGGTCCGCAGTGGACATCTGCAGATGAGTTCCCAGTAAAGGAAACATCATTTTCCAAAACGCAGCCATGAACCGCGGGTCTTGGTCCGAGACAATCGTCTCCGAGAGACTGTGATAGCGGAACACGCCATCGACGAACAACTTTGCGGTTTGTTCGCCCGTAACGGGAACGGGAACTGGAGCAAGATGTACCATCTTGCTCAGCCGGCACACGAACACCAAAATTCCGGTGTTGCTGTGTCTGTTGGCGGGAAGCCCAAAGATGAAGTCAAGATTCATCGGCTTCCAACAGTCAGCCGGTACGGGCAGGCTCTGTAGTGGAGCCGAAGGGTGCCCTGTGGGTTTGACCCGCTGGCATGTTTCACATGTCTTCACGTATCGGGCGACCAACTTGTACATGTGGGTCCACCAGAAGGCCTGAGAGACCGACAGGAAGGTCTTCTCGCGGTCCAAGTGGCCGCTGGAGGGCGCGTTGTGCGCGTCTGCGAGGATGTTAAACTTCGGATCCTCGTCGTTGGGTACGACCATTCGTGGAGGTTCATTGGGCTCCACCCGGTAATAGAGGAGGCCATCCTTCAACTCATATCAGTGGAGCCTCATCGTCCCGATACGCCATGCGTATCCGATCATATAGATCCGTTGATGTGGGCCAACTCGTAGTCTGGACGAGAGAGGGCGTCCGCAAGCACGTTGAGCTTGCCCGGTTTGTACTCGACGCGGAAGTTGTACTCCGCGAAGAAGGACAGCCACCTCGCCATTCGTGGGAGAGGTGAGGCGATTTTGTCGCCGTCCTCATGGATGCGTGGTCTGTGTAGATCACGAAGGGCCGTAAGCCCATAAGGTGAACCCGAAACTTCACAAGGGCATACTTCATTGCCAGGAGCTCTTTGTCGTAGACAGGGTAGTTATGCTCGGCGGCTTTGAGCTGCTGGACTGGAACGAGATGACTCGTTCATGGCTCAACCGTGTCGACCTGCAGCAGTGCACACCCGATGGCGTAGTCGGAGGCATCGCAGACGACGCTAAACGGCTTCGTCTCGTCCGGCAGGGCCAGGACAGGGGCCTCTTGGAGACTGGCATTGATGCTGTCAAAAGCATCCTGGTGCTCTTGGTCCCAGCGCCAGTCGACGCCCTTCTAAAGGAGGCCCGACATGGGCTTAGCAAAGCCCGCGTACCCCGCGCTGTACTTGTGAAGGTAGTTGGCCAAGCTCAACCACTTTCGAAGATCCTTCTGGGATCGGGGCGTCGGCCATGCTGCTATGGCCTTGACCTTGTCTGGGTCAGCCCGAACGCCCACGTTGCTTACGAAGCAACCGAGAACTTTAATCTCTGGTGACGCGAAAACGCACTTGTCGATGTTGGCGTAGAGCTTGTTCGCTCGCATTACGTCCAACACTCGACGGAGGTGTCCTAGATGCACCTCCACGGCCGTATTGCCTCCCTCGGCACGGCTATGGACGAATATGTCGTCGAAGTACGTCTGTACGAAGGCGCGCAGTGGCCTGAACAATTGCGTCACCAGGCAGTTTAATGTCGCCGAGGCGTTAGACAAGCCCTGTGGCAACACGAGCCACTCCCAAAGCATGCCGCTTGGGGTGCTCACCGCGGTGAGAGGGATGTCGCTCTCGCGCATCAGGATCTGGTAGTATCCATCTACCAAATCCAGCGCACTGTACAGTACGCTTCCGGTCATGTTGTTTAACAACACATCCTTTCGTGGGATTGGTGTTTGGGCCGGCACCGTCGCGTTTTTCAGCTTGTTATAAGCATGAACTAGACGCCACGTTCCTTTCGGCTTCCGAACGTAGAAAGTCGGCGTCGATTGCGGGGACTGTGACTCCCGCACCATGCCTGTCTTCGCCTTCGCAGCGAATAAGAAGCATCAATGACCTCGCACTGTTCGCGCGGGCGAGGCCATTGCCTCGTGACACAGTACTTTGTGCCAGGCACAAGATCGATCTCATGCCGTACACCTCGATCTGGTGGGAGCTGGGTCAGTGGGTGTTTGTTCACCACGTCCGCATATTCCGTCACCAAAGGATACACCGGATCCTTGGGGTTCTTAAGGATCTCAGAACCCAAGCGCGTCTGACGCTGCTTGTGTAGGTCTTCCCGGACGTTCTCGTCCTGGAGAGAGGAGGAGTTCAGCTCCTACCGAGTGGTCTCAGGTCTCATGAGCACCATCTCGGCACCTTTCTAGCCTTGAGGTTGGCCAGGAAAGACTCGACCGTCATCATCGAGGTTCAGTATCTCTGCAACCTCTGGCAACGGCTCCAAGTGGACACCCGATGCCTTGATGGGTCAACCGGTCTCGCCATCAAATATGTGATAACACTCTTCCACCTGCCTTATCGGAGGAGCCGGGGCCCTGGACTCCGAGTCGCTTGTAGCGACGTCGTCGTCGACGGCGACCGTGACGTGGAACTTTGCTACCCACGTCTGGGGATGTCGGAGCGCCGACATCTGAGGCACTCGAGGCCTCGTGTGGCACTATGTTACCCACATAGAAAGCGTATCTGACGTCTTCCTCTTCAGTAAAGGTCTGGGTGACCGTGTGTGGAACTCTGTTACCCACCTTGAACACGCTATTACCAGCGTTCGTGACAGCTGCAGCTGTCTGTGGAACTATGTTACCCGCTTGTGGACCTAAGTTACCCACTTGGCTAGCGCCTCCTCTGGGCGCCGCCACCATCGAAGCGTCCTCGGAGTCGTCATATACGTCGACGACTCCCAAGCATCTACTGGATGCTTCGGTACCCTGGCAACCCTTGCGGGCGCCCCAGGTCTTGACAGAGGTGGAAACATGACTCACCAATGCTCGCCCGACTTCGCAGGGCGGCTGGCAACGATTGCCTTGTCTCGCCAGTCGATCCAGGTCTCGTGCTTCTCAAGCCAGGGCATGCCCAGGATCATATCGTAGGGATCCCTATCGAGAGGCGTAAACTGTTCTGGGCTGTCAAACTCTTCAAACTTGACGGCCATATCCACTGGCCGTTAGACGTTGGGGACAGTGACGACCCTCCCGTCGGCCAGTCGCACTGACACCGTCCCGTTGCCTTTGCTTTCTCTCAAAGCATCGTACAACTTGTTGCGATTACGAGCTACCGTCTGGCGGTGTGCGAAGTTCTTTGACGCCCCAGAATCGATCAAGATTCTAAAGGGGTGATCCTATCCCCGTACACATCCGTGTTCTACGAGCAACCCGCCGCTGCTCTTCACCGATTCGAGAGTGCGAAGACTCTCAAGGGCTAAGTTCCCGTGGTACGCGCCACCCGCGCACCCTTCACGAAGCCTTAGCTCTTCCCCAGTAGGGCGCCCCGCCCCTACTGGTTTCCGGTGCACAGCTGAGCCCAGGATGTGAAACATCCAGGGGATGTCGCCTCCCGCGTGTACACTCAACTCTTAGCACTACCGCTAAGGTTGGAGAGTGCAAAAGCAACACGAGGTTGCTCGGTCGAGATCAGAGCTGCATCCATCGCGAGCTCTACCCCTCGGACCTAGAAGTGTAGGTTCTCACCTTCCTTCCCTTCATGCGGCTTAACCTTCAGCCGTATTGGCTTCGGGTGTGGCGGATTTGTTTCCGCCGCCGGAGCCTGCAGGTTCTCCCGCACATGCGTGATGAGCCCCTGCTCGTAAGCGTCAAACACATTGACGCGCTCGAGCTGCTCGGCCGGTGTTGACACCACCAGGCTCTGCAGGGCCTCCATCCCGAAGATGCCTGTCATCTTCCGAACCGACTCGAACTGTGAGTCGTTCAGATGGGAGAAGTCGTCCCTATCCGTGGCAACGAACTTTAAAGAGGTTCAGGTAGTCTACCCGCGTTGGCATGGATTGACCAGCATGTGCTACCAAGTGTGACGTGGTCACACAGCACCTTGCGCTAGAGGAAGCTGGCTTCCGAGAGTATACAAACTCTCAGTGAACGGCAGCTCACAGGTCTTTTTTTTACCTAAAGGGAACGGGGTGACCAATATAAGGTAGGTTGCAAACTGAGTATATTTATAGGTAGACTGAGGTTGAGGTAAATATACAAACTATAAGTCACCTATAGAAATGCAATGTCATCAGCCAGTGGTTGGCCTCGGACGACCTTGGTACCTTGTACCAAAATCCCGAAGTATGACGTGTCATACTTCTGAAGTGTGACGTGTCACACTTCATGCAACTAGGAGTGCACTCAGAGTTACGTACCCCTTTACACCCTGAGCCCCAGTGTCAGAAGTAAGTACTCTACCCAAAAGTCACACACCAACTCGACTAAGTACGGTCACAGGATTGTCAAACAAATACCTGCTGCATATAGCATTCTTCAGTATGTTTCCTTATCTAACACTGTAAAAAAACGCTCAGTCACATACCTAGCACATACGGATCTAGCCCACTGGGTCTACCATAAGCAGGCTAAAATTGGTTTCCGTGTCTGGCATTTTTAGTATATCGGTGCCAAATCGTACAAGTATCAAATACTTCGTATTAACTAAGACAAAAATATTAAAATATCAGCCAAAACGGGAGATCAAGAAATGTGGTTTTTGGTCATCTAACACGCCATATTAAGTGATAGAACACCACATATGGGAGTTGATTTACCTGCTTTTTTTCAAAAGTATCGAAACCTTAATTGTTGATCATACTTTGTAATACTAATTGTTGATCAAACAATGATTGTATGGTCAACTATTAGCTATTTAAGTTTCGATATTTTTCAAACTCTTTTTATGTTGAAAGTTTCAACTTGAAACTACGGTGTAGATCGCATCTAAGTGAATTTTTCCAGGCATGGAAATTGTGGGTAGAACTCACAATACTCTACAAGCCGTGTTAGTAGCCAGCCATTTAGTATCAGGTGCTGAATTTATGGAATGCATTATAACGTTCTACTTCAAGAAGTACTAATCTACTTTCTCAGGCTTTTCTTCTTCTCAGAAAATTTTACCGGGTTTGAGGCGTTCACTTTTCTGGCAGCTTTCCTCTTTGAGGAGTTAGCTGACAGTGCTACGTTATTCTTCTCTTTTATTTGGGGCTGAGCCCGACTCGCCAACCGAGAAATCGCCGGAGATACTGCCACTATCGCTGCTTGTTTCTGCATTTGTAACCGTCGAAGTCGCGCTCGCCGCATACGCTCCGCCACCGACTGATCTACATCGGTAGTTTCACTATCATCGCTTGAAAGTGATGAGCACGAGCTGATCGAATACTGCGGTACATCTGTAAGCCCTCCTCGTGCCCTTTGCAATAGTCGAGGAGGAAGCTGAGCATACGCGGGAGCCTGTTCCAATCTCTTAGATATTCGTTCCTGAAGAAGTCGAATGTCTTCATGAACCTTGCTAGTGTGTCTATCGATCAGGACTTCTTCCGCTATAGCGGTTGCTTCTGTTGGATAATCGAGCCCATCAGATCTAGTATGTCCACCAACCGGACGTACGAGACCTGGAGATTGCTTAGAATATTTGAGCATCGCTACGGAGCGAGATCTGCCAGTAGGTGCCGTCCCACGCTGAGCTTGCTCCAAATGGGTATCCTGTGGCTTAGTGCCTGGCTGTGCTTCATGGTGTCCTCTGCACTGTGCCACCATACGATGGTCTCTTCTACCGCAGTCTTCTTGGTTACTATGTAGATTATCGCACTGCTCGTGTCCAAGACGTGGGTCAAATAGATTCGACTGAGAGGTTGACTCCGCATTGTTAATGCGGTGAGTCATGTTTAAAATCAGCTGATTCTTCTCTTGCAGTAGTCGACTCAGCTCTGCATTCTTCACTTGCTCTTCCTTCCGTTTCTCTTCGATGTTTGTACATTCAGTCCGCAAGCGTTCGTTTTCACGTTCGTGTGCTTGTTCGTGTTCGTTCATGGCTTCACATGTACTAGCAATCCGCTTTTCATACTCCTGGAGACGATTCGCTGTATCATCTCGCTCGGTTTCTCGTTCCTTCAAGTGACCTCGAAGTTCAGCTATCTCTCGTTCAAGCTCCTTCTGCTTTTCAACCGTGACCGTCATCTCATCGTCATGCACTTGAGCTGTATTCTCTGAAGCAGCACGTAGATCCTCGTTGACTTTTTCCACTCCAGCCACTTTAGCCTTCTCAGCTTCAAGTTCTCTCTTCAACTCGATCATTCGAACTTGTTGCACTTGGTTCTCCTGAGCAAGAGATCGATATTTGACGTTAGCATTCTCTCGCTTTTCTTCTTCATCACACAGAGCGTCTTCCCACATCCGTCGCTCCTGTTCAATAGCAGTTCTTGCCTTTTTTAGCTCAATCTCAAGAGAAGCGTTTCTCTTTTCACAAAGACGTAAACTCTGCTCCAAGTCTACAACTTGCTGGTTATCACCCTTGGAGCGCTCGTGAAAAATTTCAACTTGGTCGGACAGAGACACAGCAGTGTCCTTCGCAGCCTGGAGATGAGCCTCCAGATCGTGCTTTTCGTGAACAGCACTGTCGTAAATCTGTCGTAACATTTTCAATTGCTGGTGTAACTGAACCACGTAAAGACTTTTCCATTGTCGCCAAACAGCATTGAGAACCCCCTGCTTCCGTTGAAGTGACAGGAGTTGGGCGTGCTGCTTGCAGCGCTTCTTACTTGAGCTGTATCCTCTCCAACTTCGTGAAATTCGTCGGAGAAGTGACCATTGCCGCCGCTTTTCGGCATGTGCTAGCATCCTTGCTCGTGCCTTTTGCACTCTCACTAATCGAATACCAGCTCGAAAAGTGTCAAAATGACGCTGGAGTGTCCCGTACTTGTTGGTCTTGGCTCTCTGCAAGTTGGTATGTGCTCGCTCTTTCCATACACACCACGAAATGCGTAACAACTTAATGAAATAATGTTTTAGAGCTTTCGTAGAATCTTGCGTATACTTCCGCTTGGCCATCGAGAAATATTTCCAATGCATCCACAACTTCCGAAGACGCCTACGATTCACATAGCGCTTGGCCAAATTCAAAGACCGTCTCGACGTTGCTTGCTCAGATGCGGTAACATGCCACGCACAAAAGAAATCTTTAACCAAAGCAAGTTTCTCTCGATGAGCAGCGTAATTTTTACTTAGAACTCGCCGACGCCAATCCACCCAACGTCTCCAAATTCGCCGACGTAGCCTGAGTTTACACAGCCTGTCAATCTCGATCAACTTGCACCACTCACGGAAGTACAGACGTGTCTGTCTGCATTGTTTTCGGTACTCAAACTGCGCTGCCCGTTCTTGAAGAGGCCTAGCAACGGAATACAGGAACAGCTTCCATTTCCAAAATACCGTTTGTTTATTGATACGTCGAGAATCCTGCCAGCGTAAATCTTGCACTTTCCTGACCGTTCGTTTGTATCTGGTTGTACGTTTCCATTCACGGAAACACGCACGGTGAAGGTTGTGTATCATACGATCTCGCTGTTGGTCCAGTAATTCTCTTTCGTGCTTTATTAAAGCAGCGCCGCTAGCCCATGCGCGAAAAATACTATCGAGAAACCGAGTTTCACGCATCATCTCATTGCGCCTTGCGATCACACTCACTCTCGTAATATTGGCCCATTCGGAGAAATGAATTCTTCGTATTCGAAGTTGCTGCTTCCTCAAACAGACTCGTAGTTCTTGTTGCATCCAGATTTTACGTCTCCATTGCCAGAAATGATTGTGTTGGACGATAAAGCAACGCTTCCTTCGAACATGTCTGATCTGTTGAGACCAATTGTAGAATCGGATCCAGCGGATGAAGAACCGCTTGAGGATCTTCGGTGTGGCAACAGCCATCGTACGTTGAGCCATCTCTTCTTTAAGCGCCTCACGCTCATGAAGCTGTTGAGCCAGTGTCCGTTGATAAGAAGACAATTTCCGCTGAACACTGGACAGATTGTTCCGGAGATCTAGCTCTCGTTGTTCCGACTGCATTAACGCTCGGATATACTTCTCTTCTCGTTGCTCGAGCTCGTGCATCCGGCCCTCACTGAGCGATATCACTGGTTTTATCTGCTCAGGAATGCGTGGAGGTTCCGGTGCTTGGGCTGGTAGAACGTGCTTTAATGGTTGAGCTGTAGCTAGTGGATTGGGTGGGCTCTTCGTGATAGGGATATAGGGTTCTTCGTGACCACGACGTGCTCGACGAGGTGACGAAGAAGCGTGGCTGATAGCACTAATGCTAGTCATATCTAGGTCTTCCCGTGTGAAAGCAGATGATACACGGCGTTGACTATAGTTGAACTCGCTTGTAACTTCGGTATCACCGTGACCTCTACTCATCTCGTGGCCACCATTGTTGAAGCAAGTTGAAGACTGTTGTCGCTCACCAAGATGCCTATGAAATGAAGAACGCTGTTTCTCGATGAGTCCCGGGGGTAAGGGAGCATTGTCTTGCCGTTCCATGGAGTACACTCGTTGAACTTGTGGTATTCTGCTCGGTAGAGAAGCTCGCGATGCTTTCTGAGGTAAACAAGGTGCTGAGTCTCGTAATCTGAAACCTTGAATCGCCTCACCGAGAGATTTATTCGCGAAATCTCCACTGCGAAGATTCGCCTTGCGATCTCGGGGGTTGGACGCCGAAGTTTCTCGGTTGTGCGAATAGTGACTAGCTTCTGCTTCGCTCACTTTCGTTGGCTGGTGTTGTCTTGGATGTCTCGTAAAGGCTGGTGGTGGAGGCAGAAATCTCGGATATGCGGTTTCTACTCCCTTTTCCGAAGTATCGGGGTCCTGCTGCTGCGGTGGAAGTTGATGCTGACTAGATCGTGCATCACTATCGAGAGAATTCCGCCTTTCACGAAGATGTGATCCCATCTGAGCGTGCGCTTGATGTTGGTTTTGATGAGGCGGCGGCTTCATTTCCAGCTCATCAGCGTTTCGTTCCGTACGTCGACCGCCAGCCATTTTACTCCGCTGCCTTGGATCCATTGAGAGGAGTTCTTTCAGGTATTCTACCATCTCTTTGCGGTTCTTTTCGCAGATCGCAAGCAGATTGGCAATCGTATTTTGCTGTAATGCGATCACATTGGCGTAGGCGTCTTCCCATGACGCACAATGCTGCTTTATGTCGTTCGAAAGACCACCTTTGCGCTGTGCTCGTGGGGAGGACCCGTTCGCTAGCTTAAGCAAATACTCCGTCGCTTTCACTTTCGGATTTTTAGCTAGTTTTGCATGTGTGCGGACAATAATCGTAAGCATTTGCACCTTCAGCGCTTCCTGCTCCTCTTCAGATAGTGCATCTTCGTACTTCCACAGTCGCAAGAACAGTGACACATTACAAGCGACGTCGTTCGGACTTGGTACGCGATCAAACCTCCCAGCAGCAACTCCTGCCATCACGCGTCCATAAAACGCCTTGTGCAACGAAATCAATTGCGCGATCCGTTGCAGCTTTTGAATACCGAAATGGTTCTGCGAGACCATTCCTCTTAAAGCGTTGTCTTGTGCTGCTACATGAGGCGCTGCATCTCGTTCTTTCTTGGTGATATCGCTATTATCCAAGACCTGCAGCTTGTCAAGCATTGCGATAATCCGCAGTCTGTAGTTCGGCTGGTCACAGAGCGGATTTCCCATCAAATTGAGATTCCGGAGTTGTGCGAGATCATTCAGTATTGCCACCTCCTTCTCGGACGCGATCAAATTCCCACCCACGGACAGCAATCGCACAGCTGAAAACTGCTCGATGCCTTCGAGCGATCGCAAGCTGTTCTGGCTTAGGTACAGTGCTGTGACGGACGCACTCACGGTTGGTGGCACCCGACCCAGCACGTGAAGGCCCTTACCCACCGCATTCAGTCTTGCACCGTCGCACATCCGCATGCCATGCTGCTTAAAGGCATCCCCTAGTGTCTTCTGCGACTGGAATGGGTTCGTTTTACCTCTGAAAGCCGCATCGTGTTTGGGTTTACAGGGCGTTGGGCGTTTGCCCGGTTTCTTGGCGAAAGATCTGTCAGATATTTTAGACTTAGGAGGGTGCCGCAATGCAAATTGTCGAGTGTAGCTGGATATAATAGGTGGGTCGGCCATCTTGCTCTATCTAGATAGCCGTAAGTGGTCCTGGAAGCAACGCAGCATGCAGGAAGGGCACCTGTGACTTGTGCGCACCAAGGGGCGTCATGGTAACGGAATACAAGAAACAAAGGGCTCAGACTCAGATGTTTGCCATTCGTGTAGACCACATCACGAACAGAATAGAATCGAGTACGGCATTCGCTTATGTACGAGACTATTTTTGACGCTAAAAAAGGACTAAAATGAGGGTCTCCGACGGTGTTCGCTAACTTCATTCCTCACTCCAGTTCTCGATTGGCATCCCACGAGCGACAAGCGCAACTCTCTCTCTACTCTCTCAAGTGACCCACAGCAACAGCAGCATGGCTCGTCGTCTCACTAAAGTGCGTATCTACTGTGTAATAGCCGCCAGTGAATCTTCCACCACTAATGTCGATCTGCCTGCAGGAACTCGCTGAATTTGAAAAGAGCTCCCCCGACTGGTGCACGGTCAGCGCAGTAGACGACGATCTTATGCACTGGAACGCAATGCTTGCAGGCCCCGTACGCTATAGTATCTGCAGCCAGTTTTGTGTAAAGTTTGTTGGGCTCATTCGTGGCCCTGTGCAGGAGAATACACCCTACTCTGGTGGCGTCTTCAACTTGGACCTGCAGTTCCCTAGCGAGTATCCGTTCAAGGCGCCCAAGGTGCGCTTCCTCACACGAGTCTACCACCCCAACGTTAAGTCACAGTCGGGTGAGATCTGCGCCGACGTCATCAACGAGGTGCGTCCGGTACAGATTCCTTGAGTGCGAAATGATACGTTATCTGATCTTAGTGTTGTTTTGCTGCAGAACTGGGGCCCGACACTGAATGTACTGCACTGCCTCACAGCCATCAAGCAGATCTTGGAGCAGCCAGACATGGACAACCCGCTGGAGCCTGAAATCGCGAAGCAAATGCATGAAAACAAGGCCGATTTTGAGAAGACAGCGGAGGACTGGACGAAGCAGTACGCGTCCTAACTCGATAAGTACTGTAGAGCATCGCAGGTCACAATTTACCCTAAATCAGGTGATTTTTTAAAGCATTTTTTTACTTTATATCGTCAAAATTGTTTCAATACCCCTGGGGATGAAGACGTCACACGTCTTCCTCGTTTTGGGAGCGCTGCTAGCGACACCTACAGCGGCTTTTGGGCGACGCCAGCCCATTGACAATGAGCCAGGTCCCCCTGCTGTGCTTTGGTATGCTCCTTTCCTCAGTGGCGGCGGCTATTGTAGTGAAGCGCACTCGTACGTGGTAGCCGTTGATGCCGCCTTGGGGAAAGGAAGTGTATCGTCCTCAACCTCAAGCGGTGGTCATGGTGAACCGGAGACTGCACAAAATACCGGGATTAATTCACCATTAGAGAGACCCTTTGAGCTGCTTATCACACAGCATGGAGACTCGCTTAACCCGTCATTTATCCGAGATCTGCCTAAGGACATGAAGGCCAAGCTGGAGCAGCATTGGATCGAGGAGAGGGACTTTTACTGGCGTTTGAAGTATAGAAAAACTGCTCTGGCAATTTGTCACTCGGAGCCAGGAGCGTGGGAGCCTGCGCACTACATAACGTCCCGTTGTCCTCCAGAGGGTGCACTCTACAAGGTTGGACGCACCATGTTCGAGACAGACCGAGTACCCAAGGGTTGGCCCGACCGAATGAATAAGATGGATGAGATCTGGGTACCTACCAAGTTTCAGGAAAAGATTTTCGTGGATGGAGGAGTAAGACCCGAAGCGGTGAAAGTCGTCCCGGAGGTGGTGGACGTGGACTTCTTTGACCCTGAAAAGGTGGACCAAGTGTACGATCTGGCTAGCGAGACGGCGTTTGACCTGACAGAAAAGACGACTGTGTACTTGTCCATTTTCAAGTGGGAAGAGAGGAAGGCTTGGAGAGTGCTGCTGAAGGCATACTTCCAGGCGTTCACGGCGAGTGATGACGTTGTTCTCGTGTTACTGACGAATGGATACCACACGACGTCGTCGTCGGCCGATGACTTTATGAATGTCATTGAGGAGTTTGCTTTAGAAGCAGTCGGCAAGAAACTACTGGAGTTGCCCCATATTCACGTGCTGCCACCGCATATCCCCCAAGAGGACATGCCGGCTTTGTACAAGGCTGCCAATGCGTTCGTTCTTCCGTCACGTGGTGAAGGTTGGGGCCGACCGCATGTCGAGGCCATGGCGATGGAACGTCCTGTGATCGCTACCTTCTGGAGTGGCACCACTGAGTACATGACAGAGGAAAACTCGTACCCGCTCAACATTGACGGCCTCATCGAGGTAAGCACAGTGAGACTGGTAACAGGTCTCCTTGGCAATGCCGATTGTCATTTTTTCTTACCCATATTTTTTTTTGTTTAAACAGATAAAAGAAGGCGCGTTTAAAGGTCACATGTGGGCTGATCCTTCCGTGAAGCACCTGAAGGAGCTGCTACTTCGGATCAAGGAGCATCCAAAGGTAAGACGCACGAAGAAGTGTTACTTTTTGTCGATCTGAAGTCCTTGATCTCAACGAATGCCTCTCTTTCGCAGGAAGCGGTTGCTAAGGGCAAGCAAGCTCGCAAAGACATGGTGGACAAATATTCCCCGGAAATCATCGGAGAGATCGTCCTCGGACACATTTCTCGAATTTTGGAGCATGTCACGGCACAGGACGAAGCTGCCGCTGCTCATGAAGAGCTATAGATTGATCTTTCGTGGCTTTATCAGACCAATAAATCAAATCATGGCTGTATGATAATGTTGTTCTACTGCTCAGCTGCACAGTCGTCAACGTAGTCCTCTTGTGTCAGCCAAGTTCGATGCAGCCAGAGACCTTTTGTCGGCGCAGACGGTCCAGGCTGGACTTCACCAGCGAGAACCTGCTGCATTCGGGACGCAGGTTGTGTACCCTCGCCTATCGGCCGTAATGTTCCGATGATTCGCCGTACCATGTGCCGCAAGAAGCCATTGGCAACAAGCTCAATGCACACAAAGTGTACTGGCGCTCCTTCGTTTGCTGGCTCGACCTTCCGCTTCTTGTGCTCACCAGTGGCTACAGCTTTAGTATCAACCACGGTACTGTTGCCTGGTTCGCGATACATGTCAGCAGCGTCAATAATTTCGCCACTACCAGAAACTGGGGGGTCCAGAGAGAAGTTCACATTGCTATCGTTCATATGCATACATGTACGCACGACATCAGTTAGCTGCCTGAGTGGCACGTGAACAACGAGAAAAAGCGGGTATACCGTCGAGCAACCACCTTCGCCGACATGACTGTCCGTAATGTTGTCATATCCTCGAACTTTGGCTTTTGTAGTCCCTGCGAGAACGGTCTGAAATCATGCGTCCCCTCCAGAAACCTGGTTCGACATAACCTGTCAGTCTCACTCTGATACCAGAAAGCTGTATCAAGGCTGAACCAACAACTCACTTCAACGCATCACGAATCCGCTGAATATCAAGCCTTCTTCCCAGGAACCACGAGTACTTGCCGAGCTCTAGATCTGGTCGATGTCCTTGTTGCAGGTAGTAAATGTACTTCTTGTAGCGCGATCGAATTCGCGACGGACCCGTCGTTGGTACCGTCACACCAAGCACCGCCACTCGACCAATGTCCAACCTACAATAGCACCTCTCATCAGTCGTGATCTTTGTTTTGCATTGCCTCAATCTACGCTATACTTACTTGGTATTGACACGGTCCTTCAGTTCGTCCATAGTCATAGGCAGCTCCGAATCGAGGCGGATGAAGCCGAATTGCTACAAATACGCATTGCGCGTATCCCCTTTAGTTCAAGCGTTGATCCAATACCCCGACAATCACCCCTTCTCTTTTCCAAATCCACATACATAGAGTGCGTGGGTGCCTGCATCCGTCCGACTGACTCCGGTGACGTTGACGCGCTTAGAGGTCCCCAAAGTCTCCGTTACGGCAGCTTCCACCACTTCCTGCACACTGTCGTGACCAGAGCTGCTTTTGGTCTCCTGCTGCTGTCGTTGCCATCCCACAAAGCCCGTCCCGTAATACGCAATGTGCAGGCAGTAGCGCCAGCTCGTGGGCGTTGCGGCGGACAAGTCAGACTTGTCCGGCGATTCCATGGTCCAAGTCTGAACACCAGTGATACACAAAATAAAAGTTTACTTTATTAAAAAAATCAGAGTTGGTCGGTCTAGTAGAACCCTCGATCGGCGGAATGGCCATCTGCGAGCATGTGAGCTATCACCCCGTTGCCATGACGCACCGCCAAGTCCAATGCGGTGGCGCCTTCCTGTCGATTTGACAAAACACAGTTACATGTATCCATTTAGTCTTGGCTAGCTGAAGTCAAAAGTGACCTTACCGAGTTGGTGTAGGTCTTGTCGGCTCCGTGTCGTAGCAGGATCCGTGCAATGTTGTCGTGGCCGAAGAAAGCAGCTTCGTGTAGTGCACTGAAGCCGTCGGACTGGTATCAGAAAACCCCTCATTAGTGGTGGCATTATTGCAGTAGGTGTGGATAAGTGTTGGCGGCTGACATCTCTCTGGTTAACGTCAGCTCCTCTCTCCAGCAAGAACACCACGCAGTCATCACAACCCTTTTTCACTGCAGCTTGGAGTGCTGCGTATCCTTCTTTCTGCACGATATGGGCGTTAAAAGCAACAACTGCACGATACTGCGGTTTAACCCACGTCGGTATCGTTGATTCGAGCGCCTTGTTCAAGCAGTGCCGCTAGCTCTTTCACGTCCCCATTCCCTGCCGCAGCTACCCATCGATGTCATCATGAAAATAGTGTTTCAGTCTTTGCTATTTGGATGCATACAAAGTAACCTGTAAAGAGCTCCTCGATCTTCACGAAGCTCATGGTCGATACTTCCGATTGTAAAGACAGAGACGCCTGTTTCATTTCGGGAAAAGGCGTCAGCTAAAAAGATCGTCACCATGAGCGTGATCGACCCCGTTTTCTTTGACAAGAAGTTTAACGTGTCGCGCTACATGCTGCGGTATGTGGTCGGCGCCGCAACGGACGAGCTTCGCGACCAGCAGCTCCAGAAGGTGCGAAAGTTTCGTGCCATGGCCGACAACCAAATCGACGGCGTTATCGACCAAAGTTTCGTCAACTTCAACACAAGTCTCGCTCGCTTCACAACCATCGCGAACCAGCTACAAGGTTCGCCACCTCTTCTCGATATAACTCTACCGCAGCCGCAGTCCGTGAGTGTTCTTGTGTCATTTTTCCCTTTAGAAACGCGGAACAAAGTACAGGAAATTCGTAAACGAGCTGCTGATGGACGGACGATTCTAGGCTCCAAGACTAAAAACTTACGCGAGTTGCTGCTCCAGAAGTACGAGGCTAAAAAGGTGATCGACATTATCAATGACATCGAGTGCATTGAGGCTGCACCGGCGAAGATTGACGCACTTTTGACCCAACGGAAGTTCCTCGAGGCAGTTGACGAGTTCGCAAGCGCATTGGATTTGGTCTTTAGCGAGCAACTCGTGGCCTTCCACGCCACCACAGGATTACGCAACGACCTGATGGAGTGCAAACAAACCATCGAAGATCGACTAGTTCAGGAGCTTCAGAGAGCTGTATACCTTAAAGGAGCGTTTGCCAACATCGCATCACGGACCAATCAGTACTCACTAGCAGCGATTGAGAGCGAGCTCAACAGTGACGTCAATCTCGACCAGGAATTCGACAACCTTATGCTGGTCATGCGCAAAGCTGATACTGCGGACCAACACCGAAAGAGCAGATTGAACAGTGTCGCTGTCGCTCCATTGCCCACTAACAACGTGTTGCGAACTGCTGTCAGCGCCGTTAAAAAGTGAGTTTAATACTTGCGTTGAGGGGTTACAGCTGCTGACATCACGTTCTTGTCGCCAGACTGCATCGCGAGCGAGAAACTATCGGTACGATCAAGAGTTCCATCGAGCATGAGCTGGATGATGTAGTGGCAAAGCTGTCTCGCCTCTGCCGAGGCATCTTCAACAGTAGCAGTAGTACGTCCTTTGCTAACGCGTTCACTGAGGCTACGTTCGGCTTGCATGACAACTCAAACGACTTTGGCACGTTCTTGCGTCTGCTCTTCACCGTGTTGCGTCGCGTTGCTCAGCGCCACTACCTCGTCTCCATTTACTTCGAAGCGGACGGGGATAATTGGGACTACGGCATGTTCGAGGTCATTACCAAGATTGCCGGTGTACTCGAGGTGACGTGGATCATCAATGCGTCGCAAACATGTTCTAAGCTCACAACTTGCTATTTATAGACGGTGATAAGCGAATATCTCGACGGAGCTTCCTCGCCACAACCAGCGACGCGTGGTCCGTCGTCGCTGTCCTCTTCTGACAGCGAGGCACTGTTCAAATTGAGTCGTAACAAGCCAGCAGCCACGAATCCGTCGGGCGAGGACAACCAAATCGGTTCACCGACAGCAAAACGCAGTCGACTTGTGTGTGAACCGAGCGTCTTCCACTTGCCTGAGGTATACGAGGAGCTGCAGCGCATCGGAAAAGATCTCCAGCTTCTCTTCCGTGCCAGTTCTCGATCAGGTGTGAGCTCGCCGACCTCTTCGTTGTCCGGATTTGCAGGTTTCCTCAACACCTTCATCACACAGAAGTGGGTCCCTAAGGTCAAAGCAAAGGCTCAGCATTTCCTTGCTGTCAAGGCACGAGGCCAGACGACAGTATGCCGCCTCCCCATTCCTTCCGACACCAGCTACCAACCACCCAGCATCGACAGTTTGCTGCACGTGATCGAAAACCTTCGCGAAATGATGCTCAAAATGCCGACACACGCGTCCGACCTCGCCAGCGTCCTCGAAGCTTCTGTTTTGAGCTGGCTGGAAGAATGCGCGGCCATCGTGCGCGATATTCGCGAGCAGACGCTCAACCACCAGCAATTGCAGACTAAAAACGTCACCTACGCCGACCTGGCAGCCATTTTCCACGAGTACGAAGGGTATCAACGCGCTAAGCAAGACAGTCCGATCCCTTTTCGTAACTCGAAGGTGCAGCCAGCACGATCGACGAGTATCGGAACAGGTTCCAGTCGAGTAAGTGCCGAAGAAATGATTGCCGCAAGAGAATTGGAGCTTGAATGCGACCTCTACGATCCAGATGCCTGGATGCAAGGCCCCGATGGGCTACTCATGGACAACGCGCGAATTGGAATGCTCGGTTACGCCAACAGCGCGTGTGATCTCATTGCAGTGTACCTTCAACGTGTAGCAGGAGGTTCCGAAGGGTCTAACAATGCTCCAGTTACCTCGCCAGCACTAACCATGGCGCTACAAGCTGCGAGCTGGCAGTGCAGCGCTCTAGCTGACGAATGTCTTCTCTTCCTGCGTCGTGAGGTGCGTCTGCATTGTTGCTATTACCTCACGCAGCTCGTCTCGCTGCGATTTGACATGGAAGAAGGCCTGCCGACAATGGCCCAGGACAGCGTACTGACGCTCAACTTGGACCTGTCATCGATCGAGAACGCACTGCAGCCATATCTGGCCAGCGACAAGATGACGCTTGTGTTTAATGGAGTCGATGCGCTGCTATCCCGCCTACTGATCGGTGACCTCGCGCAGATGACAGGCTGCGCATTTACTCGTGGAGGTGTCCAGCAGATGCTGCTCAACATTGGAGCTCTTCGTCAAGGGCTCACAGGCACTCTATACTCGTATCCTCGTAACGGTACGTCGTTGTCTTCTTCGGCATCAATGGCTTCGTCGTGTTCGTCGGCTTCTCGTTTGGAGCACGCCAAGCGGTACTATCAGCTGCTCAATTTGTCCGAGACACAACTTGAGATGTTTCTCTTGGCAAACCGCGGCGCATACACACACGACGCTTTTCGAGCGCTCTGGCGCGTTAACGCTCCCCATCGTCCACTCGCGAAGGGCAGCGTCAATAAACTCGACAGTCTTCTACGGTAATACGTCGTGTAAGGCTGCAAGCAGGAGCGAACAGCTTCTAAGCTTCTAATCCAATATTAAAACGCAAAACTCGCTTACGACGTGAAGTCCAGAATTGTTTTATGAACTCCTCTCATCTATAATCGTTGAAAGTACGAATCCGCGTCTTGAACATCCGCGTGCGAGGCAGGAAGGTTAGTATTTGACGGAAACAGTGCTCTACTAGCACTACTCGACGGTCGTGGCGCTCGCGTGGACGTAGCCGCAGCGGCAGTGGCTGGGTTAAATGCTTCGCGGCTGTTGAGAAAATCTGGTAAGGGCGGAAGTGAGCGATGGGCTGGTGGTAACACGATCGGTGTACGCGGTGGCTGCTGTTGCTGCTGAACAATTGGAAGTATTGCTAGCGGTTTGTTGGGCAGCGGCAAGCTGACAGACGGCATGATTGGCGTGGGTTGGGGAGGCCTAGTAGCCGCCGCTGCCACAGCACTAGCAACCGTTGGTAAGCCCGGGGTCATGGTACTTCCTGGTCCTGGCATCGAGAACAACGGCGGTGGCGGGGTTGCTAACAGCAACGATGACGTCGCGGGCCTCGCGACCTGCTGCAAATGAGGCAGCGACGGGATACGTTCGTGCTGGAAGGTCCTTACCCTCTCAATAGGCGGCGGTGGAGGCAGCGTAATCTGTACACCGCCACCGAACGGCAACCTGTTCTGCATCTCTCTCTGTCTCTGCTGCTCCTGATGCTGCCGCAGCGTCGGCAGCTCCGGCGCCAGTCTCAAATGCGGCAGTCGATCTCTGTCGGCCACCAGCGGCTGCAGCAATTGCAAGTGAGCCGGCAGCAAGTCCGCATCTTCCTCCACCTGCTGTCTCTTGAGCTGTCGTCGACGGTGTCGGATGCGCGAACGTTCGCGTGCCCGTAGCTCTTCACGCGCAATGTCGTCTAGATTATGACGACGCTCACGCTGCCGCTCGCGCTGTTTCTGGCGAATATCCGCCTTGGCTCGATCGCTGAGATTCTGACGTCGAACTTGCTGTCGCTGCCGGTTCTGCGCACGTAGGCGGTCGCGTGTCGCGTCGTCCAACAGCGACCTACGTTTACGCTGTCGGCGCAAGTTCTCCTGCCGCTGGAGATCCGCTACAGGGTCGGAAGCACTGGTCAATGACCGGAAATGACGGTACTTCGCTGCTCGCCGGCTGGCCAGTCGCCGCCGCCGCTGCTCAGGTGATTCACGGGGAGGTGTTGCATACTGCCTGCATATGCTCGGCGGCGTGTCCATTTAGAAATGTGCTAGTTTCTAACGTTATGAGTACGAAAGATACAAAAAAGGACGATAGGTAAGATTCTTCTACCGACCTATACGTAGTACTTTTAATACCGGTAGTACTTCGAAGTACTTCGTACGTAGTTCAGTAGTTTGTGCGCACTTGACAAGGCGAAAGCGATTTTGAGCACCTCTTTCACTTGTTCACACGTTAGATTTCTTTTATGCAGCACGCTGCATGCGACTAAACAGAGGTTAGTTAGTGGAGCATTTTAAAGTTGGAGCCGATGCCATTCTCCACCCTCATGCACCAACTCGCTCGTCGGCCAGTACTTGGGTTCGAGCTTGAGTGTGCTGAGACGGTCCTTGCCACTGAGGTCCGTGTATTTGATGCGCACCGAGTCACTGCCTGATTTTGCAGTAACGACGCTCAAGAAATCGTCGATGCTTGTAATCTTGATACCGTCAATTTCCTTGATGCGACTAGTGGGCGGCGGGCCATACCGAGCAGCCGGGGATCCCGAGTACCGACAGGACACGTATATGCCATCCTCCAACGAGATGCTGCGTTGCGCAGACACAGAAAGCGGTGGCGCCTGTAGTAAGAGACCTTGCCAGAAAACGATGCGGTTAATCTCCGTGCGCTCCATGAAAAGGGTCTTCACGTCTAGTTGCATCTCGCGTCCATCCCGCACAATAGTGAGCTGCACCTCCGGCTTCTGCGTACAGCGCTCTACCTCGCGGAAACTCGTCACGATCTTGCCGTCCACAGCGACCAAGATATCGCCGTTCTTGAGCACATCTTGGGCCTCTGTGCCACCCCATCGTCGTGCAACACTCAAGATAGTTCGGCGATCCGGCGCGTCCTTCTCCAGAATCTCGGCTAGAGCTTGGCCGAGACCAAGCTCTCGAGCCTTAGCCAAACTTAAGTGTTCGAAGTCAACGCCCAGGTCGTAGATTTTGGGTGTCACTCCACGCATGAGAGGTGCTGCGCTTTCCATGATCAGATCCATCGGAATACCACGGTTAAATTGACTTTCCACTTTGGAGCTACGACGCTGCTGCTGGAATGAGAAAGAGGCCCAGAACGCACTCACTTCGCCCTCGTCGCTGCAAATAACGCCGCCTTCGGTGCCAACAACGTCCTGCAGAGAAACCATTTCGAGATTATGCTCCTGGTACCGCGGTGGGTTGGGCATGGGCAATCCAATCCACTTCACACCAGATACGATGGTCTCGCGAGACACAAGATCGGAATGGCCACTACGACCCACACTGCTCATGAGACCAACAAGCCACACAGGATCGGATGGCACCAGCGGTTTAGAAGCCACCTGACAGCTTTCAATGGGCGTGGACCCAATGAGCTTCGGATCGTACTGCACAATGGCGAAGTTATGCACCGGATGGACAAATACCACTTGAGCCGGAACCATGATGGTGCTGGCGAAAGTCACCATGGCATCGCCCATTGAGTCGGTCACTGTGTTGCGGTCTACAACCACTAGCCCTTTCGCCGCATCGATCACAAGCCCTGTGCCTCGGTAATTCGACGTCGATAAACTGTTCACGCTAAATGGTCTGTCGAAGTCCACCGTAACTAGCGACCGCGCAAGCTTGTTTTCCACTGGGTTCTTGCCCGGTAAGGTAGTCGTTGAACCGATCGGCTCCTCTTCGGCTGAGGTCTTGCTCTTTTCAGCATCATGTGCAGAACCGTCTTCGCTGGGAGGACTAAAGTGTTCGCAATGCCATGTTCCCAGCTTGTCGTCTCGTACATACTCGCAGAACGGGAACCACCTGCGGTCCACATGCACAACCTCGACTTTTTCAGACTTATCGGTCAACTTCGAAAACTTGACCACGATGCGATCGCGGTCCTTGCACTGCTTCAGATAGTTCTTGAGTGTCTCGAGATCAGGTGTCTTGGTGCCATTTACAGAGTGAATGATGGAGCCGCGACCAATACGAGAACGTTGAAGGAAATAGCCCGGGTCTGCAACGTACGGAGCTCCAGGGCTCATCGCGTGGTTTCGAGCTTGCTGGTACGACAACGGGTTGATGACAGCACCACCAATTTCGATGAAGCGCGACGGAGTAACGAAATGCAAGTCCTGTACCTGCACCTTGTGCGTTATCAGTTCCCCTGAGCGTTCGATTTGAATCTCAACCTACGGGAAAAACGCGGGGAATGAGTCAGCGTGGTAAAGCAACTTAGACAGAAATAAAATATCTACCTCCTCGCCAACATTGTCGTCGAGTATGGCCTCCAATGGCACAAACCGCGTGATCAATTCGCCGTTGACGCGTACCAGTACATCACCAGGCTGCAGTTTGTTGCTCGACGGGCCTCCGGGAATCGTTTCAGCTACTGTCAGCATTCCTGTCTCGAGTGGGAAGGAGGTGCGAACGAGCCCTTCTGTGGCGGGATTAACACCGAGCCGGCGCACCTCGTCGAAGGGTTTGTAGTGGAAAAGCGCTTGAATAGTACCGCGAGAGACCTCCCTACCTTCTCGAATTAAATCGAATGCTCGCTTAACTCGATCGAGGGGCAGATAAAAGGAAGCTGATGTGCCAATCTTGCCGCCGGCATTAAGAGCAATGGCGTCACCATCATGGTTGAGCACAGGGGAGCCGGATGAACCGCCGGTAGTTCCTGACGACGCCTGGTAGTAGAACGTGTTGAAGTCATTGTAGCTGTTGTACCCGTAGTTAGGTGCATCGCGATCCAGACGCGCCAGTGTACCGCTAGCAATTGCGAGCTTTTCAGCAGCATCATTACCCACGACGCGGATGTCCGTCCCAACGGTAGCCTTTTCCGGCTCCAAACGCAAAGAAGGCACCGACATGTGCTTAACATCCTGCTTATCAGGTGTAAGCTCACTTAGCAGAAAAACAAGAGGAAAGTGAGCAGACACAACGTACCGCCGGGTTGAACTGGAAAAAGCCAAAGTCGTGAACCGGATCTCGGTAAATCGGGATCACCCGCACTTCCTCATTATTCTGAAAACAGCCTCGGCATCCTGCACAAGCGCGCAAACCCCAAGAATTATCATAAAGTCAGCAACCTAAAGCAAAATCGCCATCCAAAACTTCTTTAACCACCGTACAATGGGTCCAGGTCCCACGACGTGGCGGTTCGTCAAAATGATTCCCTTTTCCGCGTCCACCACAAAACCCGTCGCGGATCCGTTGCCCGGCGACTCCGTGTCAAAAAACTACAAAAGCCAATCACGTAATCTCCCTGTCAATAATTGTTGACGTCACCTCGACAACGTTCTCCATCCTCCTACCTTGGGCGAGTTGAGCTTCAAGCTCACAATGGCCGGCACAACGCGCTCGAGCGTGGACTTCCAGTCCTGCTTGTTCTGGTTAGCCTCCGCTGCCACCAGCTCCGCGGCGAGGCGGTCACTCAGCTTGCGTTGACGCTCGATCTCCTGCTCGCGCTGCTGCTTCTCCTGTTCGCTCTGGCGCCCCGTCGACACAAACAGGTAGCCAACGCCAGCCGCGGCGAGCGCCGCAGCCGCCATCTGCGCATTCTGCGTCGCTATATAACGCAAAATATCTCAATATCTTAAAGCCCTCGAATGTGAGATCAGGCCACGTACTTGGAGCTGATGAGGAGGAGGTGGAGAAGGGTCGCGTCAGTCCCAAGGGAAGCGTCTGCAGCGCTTGCGGACGCCGATACAGCTTCTGCGCACCCCCAGCAGCGGCCCGAGTCCGAGGCAGCGGCGCCAGTGAGCGCCGCGCCGCCGTCGCACCTGCCTTCCACATGGTCGACTAGGGGATGGCAAATCAAAGAGTGAATGTCGAGTTCAACTGGTCCTGGTCTTGGTACCCTTTATTTGACCCAATCTCTCATAAATGCCCAATTACTTTATCGAAGGCGATATTATTCGGCCCAGGACGACCATGTCGGCGACCATGCTCAAGAAGATGCTGCTGGACGCGGCGGCGGCGCTCAAGGCCGAACGCTTCCAGGAGGCACAGGATGCTGGTCGTCGAGTGACGCAGTTTGACCCTAACAACTTCCAGGCCTTCATGTGCGTAGGACTGGCTAGCTTCCAGCTGCAGGAGGTGCGTCGTCCCGCATTTGCCAGCGTATCAAATGCTGATATTACATTTGTCGTTGCTGAAGTGGGAAGACTGCGAGGAGGCGTATCGTCGCGCTGCAGATCTCAAGCCGGACATGCCTGCGCCGTGGAAGGTTTAGAGGACAGATTTAAAATTGTTATTGGTGGCAGGAACTGAGCTTACAATGGCTTGCAGTATCTTGTGGACCTGTTTGAGGCGAAGAAGGACGCCAAGAGCAAATTGGAGCCGCTTCAGAAACTTGTGGACCTAAATTTGAGGTGCTGCAACTAGGAGAGACGGGATGTGGGATCTTTTAGCTGATGTTTTGCGGTGCTCTGGCGGCTAACAGAGGCAAGAAGTTGAAGAAATGCCAGAAATGGGTCGTAGAGCTGGCAGCAACAGCAATGGAGTTGAAAATGCTCCCCAAGGTTTGTTGTTTGCGCCAGTTAAGCACTCTACGCAAATGTCTTCCACCATGTGTTTTTAAACTCCATAATTTCTGCCTTTTGATTTGTCCCGGAGCAGGCCTTCGACTCTGGTACTCCACTTGTGGGGGAGCAATCTGGAGATTCGGGTCAGCTCTCCTTGGAGAAGACCCCAAACGACGAACTACCAACTGCACTGACAATCTGGTTGGATTTGGTGGATCTGCTACAGGTAAGGTAGTATTTTGCCCAGCAAGGCAACGACCTATGCTGAAGTATGGTTGTGACGTGTGGTACAGCGTCCTGGCTTCAGTCTATCAGAATGCTCTGGCAGCTACTCCATGGCAGACATCTCGAGTCACTTCTTTACTGCTGCTTCTCGTACCGACTGGACAACCCAGAACAAAGAAATCGACGCACTTCGACCTCGAATGGACGTCGCGATTGCATTCTTCATGCGCTTCCACCTGGATTTCTTGAAAACTTCAAAAAAGAAGCCTGCTCTTCTGAAAACGCTGGATGCGTTGGCCATGTCGATCGTGGAGTGGTTTCCCGAATCCAAGATCCCAGCGGAATTCTTACTTCTCCGCTCTGAAGACCAGGACACTCGTAAGTTTTTAGTGTTGTTGCTTTCGTTGCTGCTATGGCACTAAGCACAACTGTAAATGCCAGCAATTGGGCTGGAAAAGGCCAAGAAGATTGCTGTTCGACTGTCTGCGAGTCACCCGAAGAGTCCTATGGCTCTTGTGTTCCGAGCGATCGAGTGTTTGCACGTGGGGGACAACAGCCAGGTGAGTGCTGAATACGCTTCACTGTCTGGTATTACGATGTTGACGATTGCAAGCGTTCTCTGTCTGAATCAGGCTCGAGAAAATTTTGTTGAAGCACTCGCAGGTTACTCCTCTTCATCCTTTCAAGAGTGCGCTCTTTGCATTCGCGTTCAAATCGAACTGGCGTCGATTGCGCTGGCTGCTCGCGACGTTGATGGCTGTCTGAATCGTTTAGCATTGGCAAGAAAGGTAGTGGCTGACAAGTCAACGATGCTTGGGTCAGAAGGCCCAACTCCTGCTCTGTAAGTTGTGCTACGTGCGCTGTATTAAACTTCGTTGCCTAACATGTATCTGCACGATACAGATATTCGGAAGTTAAGGTGCAATTCATGACAGCAACCGCACGTGAATATTCTGCTGATATAGATAAAGCTCTGGAGCACTACCGCAGGGTCATGGAAAACGACGATATTATCTTCACGGCTAGGGCAGCAGTTGCAGCAGCGGAGCTTTTGGCAGGAAAGACAAGAGCGGAGGAGGCCCTCGACATCATCGACTGTGTCTCGTCGTCTGACGTGGAGGATGAGCAAATGAGTGCTGTTGTACTCTGCACGCGCGGGTGGCTGCAGTTCCAGCTTGGTGATCTCCAGCAGGCTCAAGCATTGCTAGAGACAAATGCGAGCAAGATCTCCTCCTCTGATGCTTCTGCTAGAGGTCGAGCACTCAAGCGATTGGCAATTGTATACTGGCATCTTGGAGGCTCTCACCAAACTGCCAAGACGGGATGTTTTGGCCATCTACTGCAAGCAGCCAAGTTGACGCCATCTGACGCAGAGATCTTTTCCTGGTTGGGAAAATGGTACCTGGAAGTCGCAAAGGATGTTCTGCGTGCTGAAAAGTGCTTCTTGAAGGCGCTATCGCTGTCTCTCACCGACAAGCTAGCAGGTATGGCTCTGAGCGACCTGTACGATCAGCAGGGGAAGTACGAAACAAACGTCAAATTGTGGGAGCGTGTGACAGAGGATCAAGAGACTGCCCCCACCTGGGCACTTCTGCGACTGGCGCAGCATCTAGTAGAGAAAAACGACGAGACAGCAGTGGGGAAAATGCATCTGGTCCTGCGCAATGACCCTATGAATGCTCGTTACTGGGTTATTCTGGCGCATGTTTACCAAAACTTCGACAAGCAAGTGTCCGCGCAGAGATCATATCTGAAGGCTATTGAGCTGGGTGAAGAAAGTTGGTGCGTTCGCTGTGAGCTGGCTCGTATCGAAGGATTATTGCTGCTCTTTGATGATGCTCTGGAGCGTATCAACCCTGTTATTACCGGCGAGATGGCGGATAGTGAACCAGACGTTACGGTGGCTTCCATGGTTTACTCTGACTTGCTGTTCCAACAAGCTAAGTACTTGTGTGCCGAGGGGTTGTACGGCAATGCTGCTGCTAATCTGAAGGAGGCATCACGGATGATGAAGGGACTGCCGTCCACCTCTCCTCTTTCAGGGTCCGTGGAAGCGTGCAAGTTGATCGGTGATATTCATTGCTTTGCTTACTACTTGTCGCCGAACGATTTTTCAAGTGATGGGTCCAGCTGGGTAGAGTTTATCAGCGCGGGACGGAAGGCGTATGAGGCCGCCGTCCTACTTGCCGGCAAGAGCGTAAATGAGGCCCCTGGCGTTTCTGGCGCAATCGCTGCTGAAAGATACTACGATGTCGGTCTGAGTTACTGGTACGAAGCACAGGCTCTAAGCAGTGTGGGCAGTATTCCTAGTTCAGCTTTCTCAGGTGAGACAGGACTCGATGCAGACTCTTCTATCGTAGCACTGAAGGCGAAGGCGTCAATGAATTTCAAGCTGGCTCTTCAAGAGGGTCCTGCATGCTCGTTGGCCTGGAACGGGTTGGCTCTAGTGTCTGACAATCTGCTGGTGAAGCAATTTGCTTGGACACGATCCATTCAAACTGGCACTAGCAGCGACGCCACCTGGGCCAATCTGGGTATGTTCTACCTCACTCTGGCTGATACTGTGTCCTCAACGGCGTCCTTGGCACAAAAGTCGTTTCTCCAACTGCAGAGCATGAACCCAAGCAATCCGTCCATATGGAATGGGTATGCAATGTTGGCTCGACGACAAGCTAGCTCAACAGTTCAGCAGAAAAAAGCGATCGAAGCCTTCGACTGCGCGTTGGAGACCGGGTTGGATCTGGATGCTTTGCTTGGTTTGAGTATGGCATTACTTGATTTCGGAGTAAGTGTTGGTGAATCAGTCACTCAAGCCCCAGAGCACGGTAATGAGGTGGTGATGTTCTGTCTAAAAAAGTACCTGGAGCGGGATCCTTTCAACGGACGCGCTTGGCACGCCCTCGGTGTCGCTCAGCATCGACTTGGATTGTACACCGAGGCTTTGGCATCGTACACCCGCGCAGCTTCGTCAACGCAGGCTACTGATGGACTTGAATGGAACAGGTTGGTGACACAGCTTGGCGAGCTCTCCAGTACACCCCAGTGCACTACCACGGAAGAATTAGCACTCTTGCAGAAAATTGCCGCACAAATAGACTCATCGTCAAGTGAGACCTCAGCACTGCGGGTTATCGTGCAAGCGCAGCTACTATACCGCCAGTCGAAGGGAGGTGAGGCGTTGGATCAACTTCAGGCGCTGCTGGAGCAAGACGACTCCCAGTCCATCCAAAGTGAAGTGGTTGCTCTAGTGGGCCTCTCGATGGCGAGCTTGTCGATGGACGAGTTTACGCCTCAGGCCGCTGGTCTAGCTGAGGCATGTAAGAAACGTCTCCTTCTATCAATTGATGACGCGGAGTCACCTCTTACCACACGTGACTACCTGAACTTGCGTCTGGTTGAGCTTCATGAACGATGCGTGGGCGCCGAAGACGCCTATTTGACCCGCTTGCAGGCACTCTCACAAACTAGCGATGGCGCCAACTCTTGTACTCTGGGGATGCGACTGGCCCTTGCAACGATTGATTCTGAAAGCCTTCAGGTGTCAAGTTGCCTTACGGAATACTTGCGCTCAAGTGCCAGAAATGTGCC
>NW_003303755.1:1008769-1010063 GCF_000142945.1 Phytophthora infestans T30-4
GCACCCTCCCTCGACGCGCTCGTGGGTCTAGTAAAGGCTGGTCCAACCGATACGAACAGGTTGTGCGTGGATGCTCAAAAGCTGATCCGTGCTCAACCCTGGAACCCTCACGCTTACATTCTGGCTGGAACGAGCGTCCTGAAGCGCGTGAGTCTAAGGGAGAAGCAAGCATCACACGACCAAGTTCTTCGCCAACTGTTGCGCTTGTTGCAGCATGGATTGGCTCTTGCTGTTGGAAAAGATTATGACACAGCTCAACTAGAGTTGCTGATGAGCTATTGCCACGTTAAGCTTGGTGAGCAGGACGAGGCAATTGCATCCTCGGAAAAAGCGTTGAGCCGGGTGGAAGCAGGCAAGAAAAGTGGCGCCTTCGTGTCGTCAGTGGACATGGATTTGTTGAAAGCTCGTTTGCTCTCGATCTCAAGTCCAACGAAGGCTATCGATAAGTATTTGGGTGTGATTGCCACTGTCGCTGCGACGTCTTCGGGGCGATTGATTCCGATCCTCCTTGAGCTTGGCGGGCTGTACGAACAATACCACCATTTGGATGCTGCTATTAATCTGTGGAAGCTTGTGGCCTCGTTAACGGCGACCAAGTCTGTTAGTTGCACCGATGGCGATGACAACATGAGCAGTACTACAACTGCCTTGAGCAGCAACAGCGATACGGCGGCGTGTTTCTTGGCTAATTTGCGACTGGCGCTTATTCACGGCAGAAAAAACAACGTGAAGCCGGCTTGCAAGCACATTAAGGTCGCACTATCGCTCGCCCAAGCTGGAGCAGACTCGAGCTCATCAACTGTCGCTGCGTTCGTGGAGAACGTTCTCACGAACTAGAGTGAAGCCCACGGTTTACATGTAAATGCTGGCAGTGTTTCTATTCTAGCAAGCGGTAATTGATTCTACACGGTGGCGTCATGGGGGCCTAGTGCTTGAAGCATGAAGTACTCTTCGTTCGGTAGTATCAGCAGAGTGTAGTTGTTGCTGCCATTACCCAGATAGCCGTGTTCTCGTCGTTGAGGCTCGCCTTTCTCTTTCTTGCCTTTGCTTGTCTTAGACTGCACCCAAGACACGAAGACATCTGGGAAGCCCCATACCGTCACAGCAGCCCACGGCAATTCGGCATTTTTGACAGAACGCTGCACCTTCTCCACAATAGTCGAGCAAAACGGAGCTGCCAGCAGACCACGCCATCTGACCGTCGTGATCTCATCGCCTGGCACGCTCTCAAATGAATCAGGGATACCCGTGAACGTCGACACGTACTCTTCTAGCTTCTGTCTCTGCAGCAAGT
>NW_003303755.1:1011156-1012677 GCF_000142945.1 Phytophthora infestans T30-4
CCACCATGAACACGGCGCCACCATCCATCAGATAGTCGCGAATAAAGGTCGGCGACAGAAACATGTCGACTGACGCCTTGATCTCGTAGTAAAAGCCCGTTTCCCATTGCAGCGATTGCGCGACTGCTTTCCCCTCCTTGGACGGGAGATACACTTCGAGCTGCTGGTTGAAAGCGTGTCCGTTGATGACGCTCTTGTGCCGAGACCCACCGTGCGAGAAGTTCGAGTGCCATACAAGTAGACGAGAAGAAGGGTGTGCAGTATCTAGACTACTTTGCAGCAGCGCACCGGAGCCCTGGAGCCTGGCCCGACGCTGCGCATCGTTTCGACGAGGCTTCTTGCCTCCACTCACCATGTTCAAGAATATTAAAAGCTACATGAATCGGATTGACATAATGTGCGCCACATAAATGAAGATGTGCAACGTCGTCAATCTTTGCTCAAATTGTAGCAAGTTGCCAAGTGGTGCGGCTTGGGGAGTCCAGCAAACCCGCGGTGATTCAGCTGAAGCTGTGGATTCCACGCGGCTGGTTGGATGCATTTGAGGCACGACAAAGTCCAGGTACAGTAGAAGGAGATGGAGGCTATTGGAATATGGTAGAGAAAAGCCCGCTGGTGCCGATGGTCTCTTTGAAGAGCCTTTCGACCTTGCTCACCTCGACAAGTCCAGGTTCCCGACCGGTAGCTCCGATAACGGCTCCTGCGCTAAGCTGAGACTTGTGTTTTTTCTTCTCAACATTTATATTATTGGTCTGTCGACGAAAACAGAAACGTTTTCAGCAATTAGTTCTTAAAACGAATATCCTGTTGAAACTAACTTGGATACGTCGTTTGGACATATTGAAGACACTTCACTCGCCAATTGCACAACGGCACCCGGTTAAGCATCGCGCCCATTCGTACGCCACAGTAGTCAGCAGCCACAACCACTCTGGTCAACGAGTCCAGAGAAAGAAAGCATAGGGCTGGCCATTTCTCCATCGCTTGGCATCTGTCCTTTGCTATTACTGCGCCAGTGTCCGACGGTTTTCTCCTTCCTGCCGGCGGTTCGTTCTTGGCCGGCACTCATTCCGCGTTGTTGGGCCACAAGTCCGGAGTGCTCCCACTCTCCCGCGTGGATTTTTTCATTCGTCCTCTTGATAAATGCAGCCGTGGTCGGGCGGCCGTCGTGAACGCTCGTCCAGCGTCGTGCTGCTGGGCAAGCTGTCGGCTATCGTGCGGCGTGGCAGTGTATTCCAGGCCGAGCCCGAGGACTTGCGGTGCAGCAACAGCAGCTACAGCAGCAACAACAGCGAGGAAAAGGAGAGCGATGACGACAGAGCGACACAGCGAAAAGACCGACACGCGCGGCGCCGCAGCGTCGGTGCGCCCACGATGCAGGCGAATATGACCATGTGGGACCCCAAAACTAACGGCCGCGGCACGAGTCAACGGCTCCAGTTCTATCCGGCACGGCCACTAGTAGCGGCTGCGTTGGCAAAGCCGTTGAGTCAGGGGGAACTGATGCGAAGAGCGACGCTC
>NW_003303755.1:1012777-1013997 GCF_000142945.1 Phytophthora infestans T30-4
CACGAAGAATGTGCGTTGGTCGCCCTGAGAATCCAAAATCATAGCAGCCTTAACGTGAGGCACAGCCGAGTCCAAAAGCACTCGGAACGTGCGTTTACGCTCCTTAGCAAGTGCATTCAACGACTTGAGCATGCTGACGGTCGTCTGTGCCACCTGCCAGCCAGTCTTGGAGTATCCGTACTGGATATTATAAGTCTCCTTGGTGTCGATACCTGCCAAAAGCAAAGGGCTTCGGTCCGTACCAATGACTTGCAGATCGTGCTTCTCTCCAGCAGCACTCACGAATAGCGAGACTGTATACCTGCCAGTGTTGGCTCCAGCACCACTCACCGACTTCACCAAGTGTGGTTTGTACATGAATGCCCAAACTCACTTTCCGCTCCCACAATATCTCCCAGATCCACCACTCTTAAACGCCAAGAATGCAGCTCTTGGAAGTCTCGTTTGGAAGTCCCCCGCTCTTAATTAACACTTCTGATCTTCCTCCACCAGGGAGCTGTTTGCTGCTGAATGAGCCGAATCTGGTCCTGTATCCGTCCAGCCATCCATTAGAGCCTGTAAACTTCTGTAGTGCCTGCTTCACCTTGTCTGGCAACGCCGCATAGGGCTCTTGAACGATCTTACAGGCCAATTCCATGGCCTTATGCTGCAATACGGTGCCTGTGAGCTTAGTATCAGGGCTAGAAACCTTCACCTCCATTCTCCACTTGTGCAGACACTCATCCAGCACTCGCAGATCGTAAGTGCATTTTGTCGTCTTCCTCTTCTTCTTTGTAGCGTCAGCCGAGTCCGTCTCCGTGCGGATAAGGTCTTCCTGTCTGCAGATATTGGTGATCGTAGTGCGCCCCACACGAAACTTCTCAGCCAACTCGCGGTGCGTGAATTTCTTGCTTGCTGCGAGGTCGACCACCTCGCGTTTCTGACCGAGGGTCAGACGCATGCGGCGACCGAGAGGCAGTCCTGAAGTGCTAGATGCGGCAGGACGCACAACACCATCATTCTGCTGCGGCGGTTGAACTGGGGCCTCGGAAGCGAAAGTGGTTAAAGCGGAGACGTCAGGAGGCAGGAGCTGCTGCATCGGTTGTGTTGGGGCGCGTTGGTGCTTCCGCCCTGTGACACTCAATTCGTCGGCCATCAAGAAGTGCAGGAACCACAAAAGGGAGGTGTCGGTACTTTGTATTTTGACTTGGTTTTTCAAGGGAGGGGGAAGAACACCGCAC
>NW_003303755.1:1016908-1018738 GCF_000142945.1 Phytophthora infestans T30-4
CCACTGAAGATTTCGGTAAGCAAATATCAAAATGCTACTGTTAGCGCTAGTTTTAGCAGAGTCATAGTACTCTGTATAGATATTGACCGATCGTGCAACTTGGTTTGCAACAGGGACCTGGTAGGCTGATATCCAAATGAAGTCACTTGATGGCTTTATATGTGGCAAGACGGGTATTCTACAAAGTTGAGTGTGGCAACGTGATTTCTTTTGGCAAAACCTTCGACACGTGGGACCAGTTTGAAGCACACTTCTAAACATACCAGCGGCGGACCCACCAGGCACGAATACCTGAGCTGTGACTGTTAATTACTTGAAATATGCCTTTTAACGATGTACCGCCGGATATATTCATCAATTGTGCTTCACAGGCTTGCTATAAACATTCATCTTACTATTTAATCCGTAACGGCACTACTTCTAGGATAAAACCGGCGTTAGGGATCATCGTTAGAGATGCTCTTGATTCAGTCGCGCACGCTCTTATTCAAGAACCGAACACAGCCTAAATAGTGCGCTCCGTCTATAATTGAATATTTTTAAATTATGGATTTTGCCCTAATTTTTTTTTGGATCGCTTTGTGCGGGGTAAGATGGGTTAGTGGTTCTGCTTTATGAGGTTCACAAACTCTTGTGAGCTTGTTCATCGTACCTGTCTGTGTTTGCCATCACGCTAGAGCAACCCGCCACTTGTAAAGCGACCAGCTTGATCTTTTAAAGCTCTGAAACTCCAGCTACGAAGCTGGGCTTAGTGCGTTACCAGTACTGTGACGGGGTCACACAGCACCTTGCGCTAGAGGAAGTTATCTTCCGAGAGTATACAAACTCTTAGTGAACGGCAGTTCACAGGTCCCCTCTTTAATTAAAGAGGGCGAAGTGACCTAAATAAGGTAGATTGTAAACTGAGTATATTTATAGGTAGGTTAAGTTTGGGTTTAATACAAACTATTAGCTACCTATAGAAATGCAATGTCATTTAACCCTTCTACACCGGCATTACGGATAATCCGGAATACAATTTATGGAGGTGTTATTATTCCGGGATCTCTGCTTCGCAAAATCTGTCATGTTATTTCCACATATAGGTATATGTATACATTAACTTTGGTAGGGTAAGCATCGAACCCGTGACATGATTTTTTGCGAAAAAAGGGTTTGGGTTACTGTATAAGAATCCACAAGGCCGGGAGCCGTCCATTCCAAAATCAGCGGCCACCCAGACAGACCAACACTCTCAAGATGGAGAAGCCGTTCAAGCAAATTTGGAGAGAGCTGACCAAAAAAGGCTGGAAATCCAGACGGCTGAAGGGATTGAGCGTCGAGTACACCTACGTACCACCCGAGGGAGATGCAAAGGGCGTTGAAGGTGTCGACTACTTCGTTGGTACGCTACCGACTTGTATTGCTGCGTTGAAAGTGCCTAACTGTTGCTGTGTATACAAAGGTGAAGTGAGTCTACTACGCTACTGCCGAAGCCAACGATGGCTGGAGCTACCTCCTCTACCAGCTTCAGTGCTTCCTCTCCAGACAGCAGCTTCTCTGGAAAGTGAACTACTGACTACTGTCCCCACTACAGGAGCCGGATTGGTGACTAATCATGAAGCGACTATTGCTACTTCTACGGTAGCCCCCCCTCCCCCAGGCCCAGACAAACCAACTGCTGCCGAGAATGATATCGCTAATTCCGGGAAGACCTCAAATGGCAAACGGAAGGCTAGCTCGACAGGAAGCAATGCATCGAGCAAGCGGCGCCGGACTGGTATGTAATCGCCTGTCCTGGTCTGTCTGTTTGTGCTACGTAATCACGTATACGATTATACAGGCAGCACT
>NW_003303755.1:1022618-1023656 GCF_000142945.1 Phytophthora infestans T30-4
CCACCACAAACGCGTTCTTAACCCTAGCGAATCCCTCCGGCCCAAAAAAGGAGGAGATTCGAGACAACTGCTCCTCCAGCAGTTCCTGTGCAGCAGCATCCGTTCCCCGTGCAGTCGAAACGACCGATTTCGACGCACATGGCTTCCGCTTTAGTGCAACTTGGCACACATACTGCGCCGCAATTGCAGCCGCCACGCCAACACCGAACGCGGCCACGAGTTGGCCACTGCTGCTCACCGTCTTGACCATCGGATTGATAATTAATTACCGTACCAGTACGTGACATGTACTTTAAGTAACAAATAAATACCGGTACGTCGTATTTTTTTGCTGAATGCAAGTCCAGTATTCTAGGTAGAAAGTAAGCAGTCCTATAAGAACACAAAACATTCGATGAAAGTTTTGAAATCGATATATCGGTAAACAAATTCCATGGTAGCCACCATGAAAGATTTCGGTAAGCAAATATCAAAATGCTACTGTTAGCGCTAGTTTTAGCAGAGTCATAGTACTCTGTATAGATATTGACCGATCGTGCAACTTGGTTTGCAACAGGGACCTGGTAGGCTGATATCCAAATGAAGTCACTTGATGGCTTTATATGTGGCAAGACGGGTATTCTACAAAGTTGAGTGTGGCAACGTGATTTCTTTTGGCAAAACCTTCGACACGTGGGACCAGTTTGAAGCACACTTCTAAACATACCAGCGGCGGACCCACCAGGCACGAATACCTGAGCTGTGACTGTTAATTACTTGAAATATGCCTTTTAACGATGTACCGCCGGGATATATTCATCAATTGTGCTTCACAGGCTTGCTATAAACATTCATCTTACTATTTAATCCGTAACGGCACTACTTCTAGGATAAAACCGGCGTTAGGGATCATCGTTAGAGATGCTCTTGATTCAGTCGCGCACGCTCTTATTCAAGAACCGAACACAGCCTAAATAGTGCGCTCCGTCTATAATTGAATATTTTTAAATTATGGATTTTGCCCTAATTTTTTTTTGGATCGCTTTGTGCGGGGTAAGA
>NW_003303755.1:1026063-1060341 GCF_000142945.1 Phytophthora infestans T30-4
AAACGAGAAGAATGTCGCTCAAAAAGCAGTTATCAAGAATCTGACCAAGGCGTTGCGAGGTCAGCCAGCTCGGCGCTTGATTTGCACGGATAGCTTCTACACATCTGTCCCGCTTTCGAACAAATTGCTCTCTATGGGATTCTACCATGTGGGCACTATGCGTCGAGACCGGCTGGGGTGGTGCAAGCAAATTGAGTTCACGCAGAAGACAAGACCAAAGAGTATGCAGAGAGGAACCTATCGTATTGCTCAGTGGCGAAACCGGCCTGAAATCGTGGCGTGTGTGTGGATGGACAGCCAACCTGTACGATTTCTAGCTACTGGGTGCTCGACGCAACCTGATAAAGTTTCTCGGCGGGAACCGGATGGCTCTATCACAATGGTACCATGCCCGCGCTTAGTCGTGGACTACCACGAAACGATGGGTGGAGTGGACGTCCACGACCAGTTGCGCTTGCAACGTTACTCAATCCAGCGGTCGGCTCGAATGCGGAAATATTACAAGACTATATTTTTAGGCCTTGTTGACCTTGCTTTGGTGAACGCGTTCGTCGTGCACAAAATCGCCAAGCAGCGCCAAGGGAAATCCGTACCAACACACGCTGAGTTCATGCGGCGGCTACACGTTGACCTCCTGTCGCAAACCCGTGAGGATTTTCTTCCGGAAAACAACGGCGAAGAGCTGTTAGCTGCTCCGGTGCCAAGGCAGCCACACGCCCTGCAGCAGACGAGAGAGAAGAACGGGCAAAAGAGTAGGCAGTGGCTGTGTAAGGTGTGCTCCGCGTTGGCAGGACCGGGAGTACGGAGCTATGAGAGCAGCTACTTCTGCCGGACCTGTTCGCTTTCCAAGAAGGGCCGTGTGACCCTGTGCAACAAGGCGCGACGGCTGGAGCAGGGCAGTGAGCTTACGTGTAGCCAGGTGTGGCACCAAACGTGGCGCAACGGTACTGCCGTCCCTCCCGAGCTGCAGCACAAGATTCGCTTCGTAGCGAAGCGCCGCGTGGACGACGGCAACACCGACGAGGATTTTTTGTAGGATTGAATGAAAGTGTGTTGGCTCCATGAATGATTGTCATTTTGGCGCGAAATTCGTTTGCCCATCCGGTAACTATCTGAGCATTTTTGCAGGGTTATATTAATTTAGAGAATTTTGAGCGCTCTTTGTTCACATGCCGTTTTCGTAACAGCGTTCTCAGCCAATCGTAAGCTCTCACTTGATGACGTGTCCCTGCAATAGGCTTTCAAAAAGATATTTAGTACTGTTTTTATCGTATACGTTAATTCATATGCTAATTAATACGGATAATCCGGAACAATTTTCGGGGTAGAGGGGTTAACCAATGGTTGGCTTTGAACGACCTTGGTACCTTGTACCTATTTACGGTGTAGTTGTAGGTTCAAGTCCTACTAAGCCTGATTAAAAAAAATTATTTATCCCGGAGTATGACGTGTCATACTCCTGAAGTGTGGAGTGTCACACTTCATGTAACCAGGGTACACTTAGGGCTACGTACCCCGTTACAAGTACAATACTTCAAAATACTTTTGTATATGCAAGTGAGACTATCTTTACTAAGTAAATCCTTAAATTTCAGCGCTTCGCTGTAGTGAAAGGAAAAAAGTGAGTGAAAACGAAGTTAACTGGCATGGAACGTTTGCCAGTAAGCATAATATCACGCGGCTTCATATTTAAATCCAGCGTATTGATGATCAATAAGGAGCTTACATTCTTGGCACCGTGGAAAACGCTGAAGCTCACAATTCTTCAGTCGGTGCTGCGAACAGCGTTAGAAACGCGCTATTGCGTTTGACGTTTTGTCATCTTGAGCCAATAGACAACGTAGCGTCATTGCCCGTTTTAACTTCACCTAGATCTACATCTTGACGAAACGGTTTTTATCGAGCTCCTAGCGAAGTGACTTGAATTCAAAATAAAAAAAAAAACTTTTCTGGATCGCGAAAACCTGAGCGCCATCGCTCACGGAAGCAAACCTAGAAAAGCATGATCGGGCAGGCATGCCGGTTGTTCCTAAAGCCAACGAGAAAAATTAAATCATCAACAGCGACCAAGTCAACGCATCCGCATTAGTTTAGCTATCATGACCAAGCCTGTGGGAACAAAGGCCATTCTTACCTAGTTGCGCTCGCCAAATCGAAGACACACGTGTTCTATAAGATTCTGTTTTAACTCATAATGAAGTGCTTCGTCTTCGATGGCTCAAAGTGCGTTTGCAATTATTGTTACGGAACACTCGGGTGCAGCAAACTGTTTATGCGGGGCTCACCCAGTTGTCGTCCAAAAGATTGTCATGATTCAACGAGCTGAAGGGTAGCTCGTCCTCAATGATCATAATGTGGAGGATAATGCTAGTCAGCTTCACATCGTTCGTTGCGTTCACTTTCCATATCTTGCACGGCAAGGCTAGAGCTCGAAACCGCTGCTGGAGGACTCCAAATGCGCGCTCAACGTCTTTCCGCACTGCTTCTTTCTCGGCTGCGAATCTCTTCCGCATGTTGCCTTGCGGTGCGCTAATACTAGACTGAAAATTCGCCCAGATCGGGTAATTTCTATCGCCTGATCGTACGTTGCTCTATTCACCGTAAACTTCATCTGAAGCAAAACACCATTCACCAAGTCGTTGAGCAAGGGAGACCTCTCCAGGACATTCAGATCATTGTTTGCTCCAGTCATTCCGTAAAATGCGAGCCAAATCCACAACAACCGGGAGGCAACAGCTTCAAAAATCACAGTGTACGTCTTCCCTTTCCCTTGAAACGCTCCTTGCCAAGCGGTGGGCCAACTTTCCAGCTCTAATGCATGCAATCGAGTCTCCCAGACATTCCTGGAAACTCACGCGAAGCGTTTTCTGCTAGAAAGTCTTCAAGGTCATCTGCCGTTGGCATCCGCAAGTACCCTGGTCCCAGCAAGCGAATTACGTTCTCGCAAAAGATCTTGAGAGTTTCTAGAATAGTCGACTTTCTCATGCGTATTAGCTCGTCGAGTAGAGCTGTCGAAGCTCCATACGCAAGCATGCGCACAGCACAGGTAACCTTCTGCTCTGCAAGTAAACCAGGGCGCCAAGTTGCATCTGGTCTCTGACCAAAATAGTTTCTCTTCTCGTCTTCCACTAGTACATTTACAATCGTCTCAACGATGCTGCGGCGCATTCGAGACCGCCTACGGAAGTCTTCTAACACAAGCAACAAAGAACGGTGCGCTGAAAACACTAGATATGGGCTAGCAAACCGAATTTCTCCCGTACGGTCGTCGTATGTCGGGTTTGTACCAAAATAATTCTTCATCAGACGCTTCTTTCCAAATCTTGTGCTCACTCCTTGTCTTGGTCTTCTCTCTGCAGCAGAGCCTCCATGCCGACGCTTGGCTGGGTTGGTACCGTCCTCTTCCATGTATTTGAGATAGTACTCTTCGTCGGGGTCGTCAAAATCGTCAAGTTGCGGCGCGTAGCCCCACTCCATCGTTTCTTTCTGCTGCAAAAGATAGTTGATGTGTGGTGAACGGCCAATTAGATAAATTATTATTGTTTAAGTTCTTCCGGTGGGAGCATACCTTCTCATCACCAACTCAGCATAATGTTTAAGGTCCCAAACACCACGGCCAGTCTTATGGTTAAGTCCAACTGCTGAAGATGCTCTAAATACCAAAGCAATCGCCTTTGAATTGGTCACTATCGACACGAAGAAGACCAAGCAGAAGCGCAAGGACTACATAATCAAGGACACACTTACCGTCGTCGCTGAGCATAAAGAAGACGTTGCTGGCAGCAGTTTACATGCTCTCCGTAGCTAGCATGCCGTTGCGTCGGGGGCACTACGTGGGTGATGTGTTTTGTAGTTAGGAACCTTTAAGTTCGCAGCTCGAGGTCGCAGTTTCGAATCCTGAAGAGCCTTGTCAATGTACTCGTCGGTTTTGCTCCTGTAGAAAGGTTGAAAGTTCCTGCAACGTCGATAGGTTGTCGTTTGTTGTTCAGATTGGGCAGAATTTTCACAGCGAATATGTTATATCGCCCTCAATGCCGTGATTTCATCATCTTCACGTGCAGGCGTACGCATCATTCAGGTATAGAACTGGTGTACGATACAGCCGTGTTTTCTTTCGATTACACACAAATTTCCTCCCATGATCCAACACGATCTGATCGCTCCACGTACCCGCTCGATTCACGTCAGTCACGATACCGTTAGGGGGACGGGACTGCTCTTCAGCGAAGAGAAGATGTGTGGTGGCATAATTTCTTTGGAGGTAGTGAACGAGGTAGTAAATTGTTTGAGACTTGCTCGAACTTTGCGCAGTAAAGCCTCGCATGAGCCTCTTGTAGCGGTGGCTGTCTAAAAATTAGGCTTAAAAAACCTTTGTACTTGGTCCATGTTTGGAACGCTACGGGGCTGTTTGTCGTGCGATTCGATTAGATACTCAACATTCTGTATTAGCTCACGGCAGGTCTGGGCAACATCATAAGGCAGCGACGTGCTGACGTCTGGCGACGCAATATGAGTTGCTTTCGTTTCTTGAACCGCGCCAGCCGTCTCGCTGAAACGTTAAATTTATACATCGGGATCCTTTAGCTTCTTTTAGATGTTCTGAACTTGCAAACGAAGGTAACTACCCTTCACGCGTAGCCATTTGACACTCCTGTCAAGGGCCCAGCGGTATGTGTGTGGAGGGGTGCGGGGGGGGGGTTCTTCCATATCGACGTGCTTGGGACCGCGTCCTTCGAAATTAAAGCGGCGTGTGATTCGAGTTGCGAACTGTTGACCCACGGAGGCATCCTTCAATTGTTGGCGATTCCTGGGCAATGGACTCTAGACTGGATGTCAGCGCACACCCGGTCGAAATTAAAAAGGGATTTGAGCCCTGTGGCTTGGTTCCTATAAGGAGCTGTTTAGCGAAGCCAAGCTTTATAAATCTCTGAAGAAGTCCCTTGCTCCGAACTTGGATATAGAGCGCTGAGATGGATCGTATCAGTACCTGCTTAAGCAGAGTGATGACCGTGAACAGCTAGGCGCTTCAGCGCCGGAGTAGTATCTTCCCGATACTTTAACGACAGCTAGAGGGGTTGTATGAACAGCCTAAAAAAAGTTGCCTTTGTGGACAAAGCAACATAATGCTACAGCAGCTCATTTACCGACACACCGCACAAACACAGCTTATTGGCACACTAAATTTACACGGCTTATGTCTCATGTGGCAAAAGGAACTGTAGTAGTACATTAGCGTCAATGGAGGCAATATGCTCCGAAACAAATTCCAGCATTTTGTAGCCTGAAAACTGCTGGGGTCATTGTAAAAAAACTGAGTTAAAAATTGCTCGTCGCCCTTTTAGGTGGCTTACATCCTTTTGCTTTCTTCCATGCTAAAAACCAATTGCAACACACGCTGTCGAAAATGTTTAGTATTCCTAGCACTTACTTATAAACGTAATTTATAGCCTTTTTTCTGCGTCAACAAGTATTGTGCTTTGCAAAGCTTTTGTCGTTTATCACTTGGGTGGGTGTTTGATTTATAATAAATCGAGGTCGTTGTATATATCAAAGTTGTTATTATGCTTTACAGATGGAATGTCCATGCTTAGATCGAGCATGGTCGGAGCATAAAACCACGCGTAAAAATGAGATGGGAAGAGGCAGGCATCGATTTGTTTTATCTGTGATCGAATTACCTTCTCAAAACGGCAAAAAGGGTTGATTTACAGAATATCGATGCGGATTTGGTGGTTGATCGATAACGAGCTTTTTGTCAATGCTCACAAACTTTGAGTATTGATTGACAAAAATATTCTCAGTCACAAAATTTTAAATAACATTTAATGTTTTTTTGTAAATACAGTGTTTTGCCTCAATAAAGAGCATCTGATATACATGTATATGTCATTTAAAAGATAAATGCGAGAATACAGGGAGCCAAAACAAAAAGACAGTGATTTGACGCAAGATCAGCTGCATAAAAATGGAAGGCTATAATCTTCTGGGTGTTCTTTTTTAGGGGCAGATTACCATAGCGTAAAGCTGCCGACTCGGCCGACACCGGCCGACGCCTCGGTGATTGGTAAAAAATAGACTGGTCACACAGAAACGCTTGGTTTTATTCTTAGTGAGGCTATTTAATTGACTGGATGCGCACCAAACCACTCGTTGTCATTTCAGATTTTTCAGCAGCAACGAACAAGCTAACGGTACGTAACTGCCTGCATTTACTACAGCTACCTACACCACTATCCAAAATCCCCCGAAGCTCTGATGGTTGAGCCCGGCCGAAAGGCCAGTGGAGCTGGCTCGAATCCATCCGGGGGTATCTTGATTACTTATTAGGTTTGCTACCAGGCGTCTGGTAACTCAGCTAAGCATACTGTAGTGCAGTGCTTCATACACTACCCATAAGTATGCTGTACGAGCTATCTAGTGCTAACGTATGTAATATATCTGTTTTCACCAACATGAGTGTCTATTTGTCGTTTAGGTTGCCGGGAAAATATTGTCTTTGACAGCCTCATCGTCAATGAAGGTCCTGAGCACAAGATCACGGCGGTCACGGTTAAATTGCGTAACCAGCTCCTTTGAGAAGTTCTCGCGAGGCTCCAAGGTCAGCTCCCAGTCTAACAGGTAGTGTGCCCTGTTACCCATGACTACGCGCTGCAAAAGACGTCGCACTCCGTAGGCCCCGCGCACTTGAGCCATAGCTCCATCGGTTGGAGGAATGAGCCATTCTTGGATGCCGTCCAGCTCAACCAGCCCACGCTTCTTCTTGTTGCTCCTGGCCTTGCATTTTCCCGTCAATCTGAAGAAGATTGCGCCGAGAGCTTCCGGTACACGGTCTCGAGTACCGCTTGTCTGGATCATCGAGCTTCGTAAAGCACGGATGGACGCGTCCATAACGCATAGTTTGGCAGCTTTTGCAAACGTAATGCAAAGCGTCTTGAAGTCACGATAAGTGATGATGGACTCAATAGACAGCATGCTGAATGTGATAGTTTGGCGGCGAATTCCAAAGTGCTTTGTTTTTAATACTTTGTCTGTAAATTTGTATGGTTTGGTTGTTACTGAATAACTGGACAGGGGAGCTACCAAATAACTGGCCTGTTACTGAATAACTGGCCCGTTACCAAATAAGTGGCATGTTTTAGAATAATCGATCACGATTGTTACCTATTAATGGTCTGTCACAAAACGATCTGTATGTATAAACCCGACAAAAAGGTACCTCCCACAAGTTACTCTACGATTTCTGCGGTGGGGGTGAATAGGTTTAAAAACTGCGGCTTGATGGAAACCACAACAGATCAAGGTGTAACGGAGGGGGTTACAGCGCGTCGGTGCACATCGCTGACGCTAATGCAGAAGCTCGAGAAACTTATTGTCTGGGATGCTAGTCCGGAATGAGATCCAGCACGAGCCGCTCGCGAGTTGGGTGTTAGCCGAGGTGCTCTCAGTAGGTGGAAGAAGAAGTATCCGGATCCCTCGCGCAAGAAAAATGATTTAACACTCGGCGATGGAGCGAGGAAGAGAGCGGTAGGTTGAGGGAAAAAATAAACGGAAACCTCCTGCTTTTGAACCAAGGGTGTTGGAGTACTACGATACTTGTCTGAGAGAAGACGGCAAAGCAACGTACCACGATGTTTTTTACGTACTGTAGCACCACCCCTGAGTTCCTGTTAAAGGACTTAGGCGCTCAAAAGGTGTATGTGACGAGGTTCATCAAGCGCTACAAACCGTCGCCAGCGGCCCCTTGTCAACAGAAGACTCCCTGTGGTAGCCAGACTACGGAGCACGTCAAGCCACATTCAGATACCAGCGACGAGCTAAATTCGGGGGGAATATAGCCCTGCGTATCTGATGAAAGCAACGAGCTGGTTAGCTCGGGTGTTATCAGCGACGGGAGACGCCTTCCGCTAAACAACATTACTGACCGGAACAGCGCTATGCCATTCCCTCTCGCTACGGCCAATGTCAGCACTGCCAAACCGAACAGCTCAATTGTACAACGAACACGTGCGAAACAGTCACTCGTTAGTGTACCGATAGAAGATTTTGAGGCGACTCTGCCGCCCCCTCCAGACTCTGCAGATAACGATGTTGGGGACACCGCCACCGGTACACCTCCAGTGAATGATAATGGCGAAGGTACAGTCAATTTAGATGGTGAAAGTGTTGATTGTAAAACTAAACACGATGACGAAGAAGACCCGACATCTGATGACGACGAATACGACGAAGTCGAGGACAAGGAAGACGACGAGGGTGATGACGATGATGAAGATGATAGCGATGCAGAAGACGATGAATCTGATGACGACTACGACGACTATCCGGAGCCAGATGAATCAGATGACGACGGACCATTGGCAGATGACCATGGCGAAGAATCGGAAGTTCAATATGCGGGGCAGTGTACAAAACTGTTACTGGTTCTAAGCCGATAGCTTCTAGGCGTCAGCGTGTTCTACTCGCAAAACGCAGAGGGGCAGTTTTTTTCTTTTACAGTTCGCAACCTTGACACATCGATGCTGGGAGGAGAACGCTCTGTAAAAGTTTTCAAAGATGATATTATGACGCTCAAACCGTTTGGCTGGCTTGCTGATGTGGTAATCGACTATGCCATTTACAAGGGCATATAATTTACTGAAGGAGCTGTGAAACTTTATCGGGCATCGCTTTTCAGTCAAATCAAGCAGGCGAAGAGCGGTTGGTGAAAGCAGTTTCAAGGATGTCAAGAAGCTGGTTGACAAGATTGACTGGGATCTGTATTTTGCAGTTCTAATTTCGGTTTGGGGCGATAAATATTGGAGCTTTCTTGTTGTTGAAGAGCCCGCAAAGCCATCAAGACGCATGTTTCACGTTGACTCTTGCGTGGGATTGCATGTATCTAGCCACGTATTCGGCATTGCAGCGCAAATTTTGGCTACAGTCTGTGGGGTCGCCTCTGATGGTTCTGCAACGACATCCGTCTGTGAGACTCACCCGCAGCAAAAAAAAACTCCGATTGTGGGGTCTACATGTTGTATTACATGGAGAAGATCGCTCTGTATATCACCCAAAACAAGAGCAAATCGATCCAAAGCGAGATAAAAAAACTGACGTCTGGATTGAATACTAGAAGATCGGACAAGCTCCGCATTAAAATGCATCAATCGCTGAGCAATCTCACCGGTATGAACAACTAGTCAGCTCAGCAGCCTTTAACAGTGTTAAGTTCACAAATATATATTTTGAGTTGCTGTATATCCAAAACGAACGCGTTGTAGGTAGGTGAGTGTAAACATTATTTGGATTTAGACCACTTATTTGGTAGTGAGCCACTTATTATGTAATAGATGTGGCCAGTTATTCAGTGACAGGCCAGTTATTCAGTAACAGGCCACGTTTTGGTAACAGGCCACTAATTTAGTTATAGGTATCTATGTACGTACAAACAAGTCTTGCGTTTCACACGGAGCTGGATCGAGGATTGCTTCGATTGCAACACGAGCTCGAGATTCTTTTATCAGGGCATCCAACTTACCTTTCATGATAGTATTTTCGCAATTGCTTCAGGACGGAAGATCCACTCTTGCGCTTAGCCCCATGCGCTACGAAAAACTTAAGCATGTTCTCTTCCGAGTGTTGCCCCAATTCGGGTATAGCTTAAAGCCATTTTGCAGGGAAAGCTTCATGTAGCTCACAATTTGCTTGTACGCTGATTTTTTTGCCGGTTCTCGCAGACATCCCAGAGCCGCGGCGTCTTGGTATACCACACAAACCATATTGCTGTCGGCCACTTAGAAGCGGACTTAGAGCCACGCGATTGGGTCTTGCTGGTGTCACAGTGTTGAAATAGGTAGTTCCCGCCGCTTCTCCCGCTGTCCCGGGCTCAGATATGGGCATTGACACGGATATAACTCCACCGCTCTGAGCTTGTTGTTTCTCCAGCTCCGTCACCCGTTTAGCCAACGCTTGATTCATCGCTACCAACTCGCTAATGACGCAAGTTTTGTGGTTGATCAGCGCATCTTCACGCAAAACATTTTTCCGCCATTTCCTTCTGGGCCGTCGCTTTTCTTTATCGTTTTACGCTGAAGCTCAGAGCTCCATGCCAACACTTGTGCTTTCTCAATGCCAAGTCCTACGAGAATTATGCGCATTCTAGACACGTATGAACACATCGGATACCGTTCTAGAACCTCAGAAAATAATGCTGGATCAAAGAAGCCGTGAGTACTTCGATGACACGATCACTTAGCCGCTTACTGGAATCTTCGGCGCAAATACTCGTCTGGAAGAGGAGATTGGCAATACAACGGGCTTTTGCCCGTGTTGTGGAATCAAACCACGATAACGTTGGAACCTGGGGCTTTACACTTGCTTCCCATCCGCTCAGAACTCGCGCAACCTTCTGATCCTCACTTGTGGTATTGAACACATACGCGAATGCCTTGTTTGTAGACGTCACGTTCCATAAATCACGGTCGAAAATCCACTGGGCGCTTAGAGTAGCATCGCCGCTTGCATGCTGGGCATTACCGCGGCGGAAAGAATGCGAGGTCAAGTTTGGGGTAGGATTTGCTCTTGCTTGTGCTTCGCTCGCGGATTTGACAATGCGATTGACATACGCGTGTATCTTCATGTTATCATCATTAGTTTTCCGCTTCTTCGTGCGTGGCTTGCTGGAAGTCTCGGGGGCCGTTTCTGTGTCGTCTCCGTCACAGGCTGCTAGTGCTTCTGCTACAGGGATATCTATAGAGGTAACGCTTCTCTCTTCGTCTCTGGTAGCAAGTTTGGGATGATCCAGTAAACGTGAGCTTGGTGTATCTTGCATTACCAGGACCATGGTGATCGCATGTAGCGGGCAGGTGACGAAAATCACTTGATCAGGGAAGATCGATATACCTTGCTCTTCCGATGTCTTCACGCGTAACAGCCTCACAAAGACGACTCCGCTAGCGCTTACGGTGAGGTTGCTCCTTGCGACGAAACCTAAGTCTGAAGCGCGGCCGAACGCATACCACATCAAGGCAAGGAGTGCAGCCTCTTGGTAGTCCTTAGAGCTCGCAGCATCAAAATACAGACCGTCCATCAGAATACGTAGATCTTCCTTCGTGCACGCCGGCGCTCTTTTCGTAGTACCACCTTCGATGCGCTTCAGGCAGTGCCGTTCAAGAGTCTGGGCCATCTTAAGAAGCTTCTTCTCGATTGAGGCTCTTTTTTTCGGGTAGGTGTCGAGTAACCAGTTTTTGACGTGCCGGTAGTAGCTGAGTTGCGAGCTAGCGCCTTCCCTCCTCGCCCTTCTGCACTTGTAAGATAAATCGCGAAGCGATCCATCAGCTTGACAAACTTTGCCCCAGTCATATCACCTAGAAGAGTGGCTGCGATATACTGCATATTGAAGCCTTCGGCCACGAGGAAGCGAGCGAACGCATTGATAGCTGTCTGTTGCGCACGCTGGGAGTTGGCCGGTGCAAGCTCATACTGTTTTGAAGTTTTTTGTCGGTCAGAGGGGAATATCCAAACGATGCTAAAACATTTGATGGTTTCTATACATCCTAGCGCATATTTTGTACCTTTGCCGACATTATATGTCGGCACAACGTCGGCAGCTTTTTCACCCAACCCTAATAACTCGGATTTGATAAAATAATTGCATCCACGACTTGATTGGCTGTTTATCAAATATCAGCTCGATACGACCGCTGAGTACTCAGATGGTAGGACAGAAATAGCTAGTGGTTACAATATGAGCAAGGGCATGAACTAACGAGTCAAGCCGATGAAATGAGTCTGCGGAAGCTGAAGTGGCGAGGTATCGGCCGCTTGGAATTGCTTGCATGGCTCAACGAGTTCCTCCAGACCGACTATACGAAGGCAAGGAATCATTTTGATTACGAAACCTCTTTTCTTACTGATACGTACCTTGGTCCGACTGTGATACTGTCTTGGCAGATTGAACATCTCGCAGATGGCATCGCGTATTGTCAGATCTTTGATGCCTTGTACCCAGGCAAAATAAATCTGCTGCGACTCAATTTCCGAGCTCGAATCGAGACAGAGTACGAGCACAATTTCAAGGTGCTTCGGCGTACCTTTCATCTATGTGATATCCGAAAGGTGTGTTCTATCGATGTGTCGGAGTAATATCGTAGACTGTAGTCTTCTAATTGAAGCGTGTGGTCACTATATAGGAGATTCCCGCTCGAAAACTTGTCCAGGGTATTTTTCAGGAACATTTTGAGTTTTTGCACTGGATCCACGACTACGTTCATCGAACCTATCCCGATGCTGTCCGTTCTTACCACGGCTTCGAGCGTCGCCAGGAGGCTCTACGTCTGTCAGATTCAGACGTGAAGGTCAACAACACAAACCTTATCCCAAAGTATTCGGTAGGCACGCTGCCAACCTAACAATGCCTCTTTCCATTATGATACTCAATTCACCGATGCTCGTAGAGTTCACTGAGGATGCGTCAAGAGGGTTTCAACGAAAAATATGCCTTCGAACTAGACGAAGTAAGAGCTACGAAAAGCCCCAGCATCGATGAAATATCTTCGAATGTGGTTCTTGAAGACCAAAAGATGGACCCAGTCCCATATGACGACGAAGAATTCGGCCCGATGGATCCTTCTGTGCAACTTGTTCGGTCAGAAACTGGAAACATTTCTCCTGACGTAAATTCTCACGCGTGCGTGAAACAGACATTCATTCAGTAGCACTCTCAGAGCCAAGGTTGCCATTACGAACCTTGAAGAATGCTTTGATAACATTGACACCAAAAAACCGTATCAGTCAAAAACTGCTTCTAAAGAGGACTCAACTCGGCGTCCAAGTTCTCGATCAGAAGTAAGCAGCTGTGGACGGAAGACTAAAACTAGAAATGTGCTTGCGTTCAAAGATCCAAGGGAGCCAGACCCGATGATGTGTCGATATATATATGACCTGGTACGTTCACCATGGTCGAATTATAGGTACTGCTATAATGATCTCCTCTCGACTCTACTTTCAGATCGACTGCTTGGAATCGGAGCTGTTTGGACGCATGAAAGACTTGGTAAGGATTTGAACATACACAACGATCTTCAGGGCTTAACGTACACCATTCCAACAAACATGCAGCAATATCTGGAGAAAAACGTCGAAACGCTATTATAGTGGAGGTGCAACTGTCGAAGCAATAGTCAAGATCAGTCACACGCTGACCGCGCGGAGCTACAAGTAGACCGCCTGTAAATTGCTTCTGGAATACTTTATATTGAATGCGATCAACGTGATCTTGCGTTTTATTGCGGACACCGTGCAGCATTGATAGTTTAGGATACAAGACACTAAGCGGCTATCATTGTGATGTTTTTTCATCGAACCATCGCAACAATTTCTTTAAGCACACCAACCCAAACTGGAGAAGTTCACAGCTGCATTTAACAGGTAAGAATAGTCAGATTCATACCTCGCAAGCAAAACAGCTCAACTGCTTACAATTTCTGACAATTGCTTTGTACTTTAAGGAATTCGCAACATTTTTATCAATGCCAGAATTTTACTTCTTATCCGGCAGGAGCACACCGTACGGGTAGTCACCAGTTTGCAGCGAAAATGTCGCGCACAACGGGTTCGCAGCAGCAGTCTCGTTGTACACATCGCAGTCTGTCTCCGGTTTTATCGCGATCACGTAGTCTGTGTCCTCGGCTACCAACTTGAAGCCACTGCCGATCTGCGGGTAGTACACGCTCCAGTCATCTGCGGTTAGTGTGAAGCTCACAGTCTGAGACTGAGCAGGTTCCAGGCTGATCTTTGAGAACTTCTTCAACTGCTTTACCTCGGGCACCGAAATTGAGCGATATGGCTGAGTGAGGAACAGCATCACAGTCTCCTTGCCAGCCATACTGCCAGAGTTCGTGACGGTGACAGTCACGTCGATAGAGTCGGAGCTGGAGGTGACGTTGGTCTTACTGAGAGTAAGATCAGAGTAGCTGAACTCGGTGTAGCTGAGACCGGTACCAAAGTCCCACTGCATCTCGCAGTAGCGCATTGAGTTGAAACGCGGTGGTTGTAAGGTGTCATGACGTTACCGGCATCCTTCGGGTAGGTGATCGGCATACGACCACTGGGGTTCACTTGCCCGTAAATGATCTCAGCCATGGCCTTGCCTCCTTGTTCACACGCAAGTAGACCGTGGACCACGGCGTGGACGTTCTCCGAGAGGTCGCCAAGCAGACGGGGGCGGCCTTTAAAGAGGACAACAATGACCTTGGTGCCGGTGGATGCAAGCTCCTTGACGTACTCAATCTGACCGGCAGGAAGAGCAAGATCGTTAATATCTCCGGTCTTCTCGGCGTACGGGAGTTCACCGATGACAGCAACTGTGTACTCGGCCTTGCTGGCGTGTTGCTTAGCGGTAGTCAGGTTAGCTGCCGTGTAGTTCCCATCAAACTCCAGTCCATTGAAGTAGGTCACCTTGTCGCCAACGATCGCCTCCAGGCCTTCCTTGACCGAAATGCCGTTCGGGAAAAGGTCGTTACCAGTGTAACCAGGCCATCTAACGCTCCAGCCACCACACTGGTTGCCGATGTTGTGAGCAGAGTGGCCAGTCAAGAACACAGAAGACGAGCTCGAGATGGGGAGTGTGTTGTCGTTGTTCTGGAGCAACACAATCGACTCGCGAGCCATCTCCAAGGATTTTTCAACATCAACATCATTGCGAACCTTGGCAACGTCGTCTGCTCCTGGGATGGGGGTGTCAAATAGCCCCAACTGCAGCTTGGTCTTGATGATGCGCTTGGCAGAGTCCTTGAGTCGGTTGAAGTACTCGGGGCTTTCCTCGAGCAGAAGTAGGGTACTGTTCAGATACGCGTCATTGAATCCCATGCTCATATCGATCCCCGTGTGCACGTAAGACATGCGAACAGCCTCGTCCCCTGTACGTGCAACGCGGTGGTACGAGTTAAGCGATCCCATTTCGCCAAAGTCTGTGACGGCAAGTCCGTTAAGGCGAGATCCTCACGCAGTAGTTGCTGGAGGATCTTGTGGTTGCCAATAGTGGGGACGCCGTTAATGGAGATGTAGTTTTCCATGGTTGTCATAACGCCAGCGTCAATAGCTGCCTTAAAAGGTTTCACAAAGTAGTTGAGTAGATCGAAGTCCGAGATCTCAACGCCATCCTTGTCGTGGCCCGTTGGGGTTTTCGAGTAGCCCACAAAGTGCTTCATGCATGCTGCAGTCTGGTTGTTGCTCTGCAGACCGCGAATGACAGCATCTCCCATCACCGACACGAGATGAGGATCTTCTCCAAAGGTTTCGTAGGTGCGTGCCCACAACGGGTTGCTTGAGATCTCGAGAATAGGGCAAAATATCGAGGGGATTCCAGCAGCCTGCGTGTCCTGGCCAGTGACGCGACCCATTTCGTAGACCAAGTCCGGGTTAAAGGTGGCGGCGCCGTTGATTTGAGCGCCGAACAGAGTAGTGTTCAAAACGAAACCAGCACCGTGGACCGAGTCAATGCCGAAGATCATCGGGATGCCATCGTTCTCTTCCATGACGATCTCTTGGATGCGGGTGATGATATTACGCCACTCGGCAACGTTCCAGCCAACGGCGAAGGTGAGTTCGTTGGGGCCGTTCGTGAACGGTGTGGTCAAAAATGACCCGACATGGCGCTTGGCGTAGTAGCGCACCAGGTCTTCGTTCAAGGAATAATCCTCGTTTAGCAGAGAAAAGACGGCGATCTGCGCCAGTTGGCCAACGACTTGGTTTTCAGTGAAGTTCTCGACGATGGAGTTGGCTCGAGCGTCGAGGTCGTCGGCAGAGGTAGCCACGAGTCCCACAGCAGCAATGCAGACTGGGAGAAGCCACTTCTTGAGCATGGTTTGCTTGGAGTCTCTTGTGCTCTTGGTGGTGAGTTTGGAAATGAGCTCAGGAAACCCCACCAAGCAGGCTCAGTGTTAGCCCACCACAGTGATGGGCTAACACTGACAGTCAGACCACATCCTCATGCAAAAGCGTGATACCGGTACTGTAGTGTCTTGCATACCTCCGCTCCGCTCTTGTCGTACAGTGTATACGCACGTACACGCATGGACCAACACTGTTGGCAACAGCGGGAACTTCCCGGGGAAGCGCCTCGCTTGAAGCGGAAAAGCAGAGTAGCCGAGAGTTGCATTATGCAACTTGCATTTCGGTACTGTAGCTTCAACTTTGCCGCGTTATGCACATGGCCGCTGGGGCCAATGATTTAGCAAGAAAAAAACTAACCGAAAAATAACGTTTTTAAATCAATAGAAATGTTCATTGAAGTTAAAGAGAAAGGGCATGATCAACAAAAAACGAGCTGTAATGGGTCACTGGATGGCGCTATTAATAAAACCCGACTCTTACGTCGTTGACAGGATGCTATTAATAAGCTCAAGAGGGGCCCTCCGTAGACCTTCCAGTCCATTATACCATATGTTGCTCAAAATGACCGGGTTTTAGATCAATAATTTTTTTTTAACGTTTTATTTTTTTTTATTCGTAGACAACCAATCAATATTGTAGTTTAAGTGGGAGTGCGTAGCCTCGGATGAGCTTGCAGACAGGGAGGACTTCCGCGCGAAAATCCGGGGTGTACCTATAGTTCTTGATCAAACGAGATGAGCTCGAATCGATTTTTCAATTTCTAACTACAGTATTATAATAGTATTGAAAAACATGTATCATCGTTAGAAAACTGAGCCTGGAGCAGATTGCTTGTGGATTGTTGTTCTCGCTTGTCCGTCGGGTCTGATGTTGCATCTTACAGCATATGTACAGTAGAAGTGTTTGTGCTTTTATAATCGTACTGTACTATAATACGGTGTGCTTGGTCCTTTTCGCAAGTCGACAGGAAAACGCATCCATGTCTGCAAGTTCATGCTATGCTCGCTCAAGTACTGAAATTCAAGACAGCTGACATGTTCAACAATGTTGAATCAGCTGACAGCCAACTTGACTGAACGTACATGTGCTGTCTACACTGTAGAGTCTACAGCACACACGTTGTAGACATAAGTGGCCCGGTGCCTTTACATGTACTGTATCAACTTGATATCAAGGAAAGTTTTCTTGAATGGAGATCGCTGATGATTAGAAAGTGGCTTCTACTTGAATTCTTGATGGCCTTCAACCACGCTATCATCGACGCTACTGCAGTGACTGCAGTGCAGTGCAGTCAGCTACACTTACATGATCCAGAACGAAATAATATTTCGCAAATACTACTGTACATGTACTTCAAAGTTCATGTACCAGTACAACTCATTGCACTCCGCGTTTTGAAGTAGTCGACTGTAGTCACGTTTACATGTAGCTTATTTGTCTAGCTATGTCATGTGCGGAATTCAAGCTCGGTTCACATCATGCGTAGGAGCGACATGTTGCCGGCCTTTGCGACGGACTCGATTCGAGCTGGCACATTTCCATTGTAGGAACGATCTCAACATTAGAAACTGCAGGTTGCGTCTTTGCAATTCTTTCGTCGTGATAGTCAGTGATCGTTCCTTCTCCTTTAGATCCGACTGAAGTTTGCGTTGCTTTTGCATTGCTCCTCTCAACGAGCCGACAGCGTCTTCCAGCAGTTCAATGTTCGAGTCATTGAGGCTTTGCTGAGACTTTTCAGCTCGTATCATTGAGCTGTTTGAGCTTGTTACACCTGGTGCCGCACTAGCTGAATGGAAGTTCACAGTGTTAGACGATAATACTTTCTTGCCATGAGTCTTGCGAACGGAATTGGAGCCGAGAGTCTGGCTGAGTTTATTCACTGAGCGAGGTAGTCCCAGCGAGTTAAGACCCTCTACGATCCCCTTGGAGGCTGAGAGGAAGTCGCGCGACTGGAACACCTGAGCTCTCGCAGAAGGCGACAGAGCTTTATACGCCGTGGCGAAATCCCAGGCGGCTTCCACAACGCTTTGTTGACCGGCAGAGCGGCGCTCCATTTCCTCGATGAGGCGCTGGTTCAAGCCCACCAGGTCCTTAAGCTCAGCACACCTCCGCTGAACGGACTTAAGTTGCTTGTTCCGTTCAGTGTACTCTGCGATTTTACGATCCACCGCCACTTTCCAGCTGGCCACTTTCGTGTTAATTTCGACCAAATAGTCCGTTAACTCGTCAGCTCCACGAGTCTGCGAGGACTTTGCTCGCTCGGTAGCTCCCCCTTTGTCATTCTTTCGTGCAGGTTCGCAGAACTTACGCACTAGTTGGATGCAGTTAGCCAAAGCCATTGTCGTAGTGGGTGAAAACGAGGGCCGCAGAGGGCCATTCGCACTGGCGTTTAGCTCTGCTCGGTACTTCTGTACTCGAGCTCGATGTTTCCAGTTGTCGAAATATTGAGTCTGTTGACTTAGCAGCAGTTTCTTTGACTGTTGTCGAGCTAATACAACGCTGAGATATTGCAATTTGTGGAGTTGTTGATTCTCCAATTTAATTTTCAACTTGTGCCAAGCGAGGAGACGAGTGGACTTCTTGAGGTGGTCGACAGTGTTGAACGACTCCCTCAATTGAGCTGTAAGGTCGTTATTCGCTTGTTTGGTTGAGTTAGCCACCAAGCACTGCACGAAGAACTTCCACTTCCAGTGCCTCAAGTCCATCTCCAGAGCATCTATTGTCTCTGCTGCTTGAGTACCGTTTCTTGCGATAGCTTCTAGCCATTCTGGCTGTGAAGTCGACATTGCAAAGGCGGAAGTACTGCTACTTAGAAAGTCTTCATCTTGTACGACAATTTGTGGTGACGCTGGCTTCGGAGCGACCCGACATTCGCCTTCATCCGACGCCGAGTCGTCCTCCCTCGCCACTTTGCGGGCAGCTAAGTGCGATCGCAGTGTCTGATATCGTTTCTCCACTGAGCTCAACTTCTTCAACGCGACGTTAACCCGTTCTGAAAGCTGACAGAAGGAGCGCTCTGTTCCTCGTTGACATGCCATTAGCATTTCACGGAACGCTCGCTGCTGCAACTCCGGACGTGCTTGCAGTGTTTGGACCAGTTTGACTAGCGCCTTCTTCTCTCGTTCCATCGTGCGATGCTGCTCAGTTAAAGACGATATCTCTCCCTTGAGAGCCGCTTCATTCTCGATTCTATCATGAGTCTGTGCTTCACTATCAGCTTGGAGTTCCTCGACCGATCGCTGCAGACTGTACTGCTCTTCGGACAGACTCTGGACGTCGTGCTCCAACGCCTGCTTGTCTTCACTTAGCGTGTTGTACTTGTTCATCCACATGAGCATCGTTGTCTTGGATTCTGCCAGCTCTTGGGACAAATCCTCGACCCGCTCGCAGCTCTCTCGCTGCGCATTCTCTAGAGCTGCTTTCTCGTTCTTCAGCTCCTGTTCAAGCGATAAGCATTGCTGTCTCACAGTGTCTAGTTCGCGCTGCGTTCGCTCCATCTCTGCGTTATGCTGAGTTTCGCCTATGTTCTTCGCCTCATTAGCCCCCGACAAGGCTTGCTCCAGCTGAGAGTGCTCAGATTTAGCCGCTGATAGCTGCAGTTTTAACGCTTCAACCCTCTCCCGAGTCTGTTGTAACTCACTCAGTTGTAGTGCTGACGCTCCTCTCTCCACTTTTTGCAGACTTGCGAGAAATTCCTTTCCCTGTTTTAGCTCCTCAAAGCCCTTTTCAAGACGCTGATTCTTCCTCTTACACTCGTCGAGCGTTTGTAAAAGCCTCTCGATTTCTCCAGCTGATCGGCGCTTCTCCACCTCGAGACCGCCGTAACTGCGCTGTAATTCAGATAACTGGATCTTCAAATCGGTAATTTGAGTTTCCTTCTCCTGTAGCTCGGTGATTTGTGCTGCTCCATCCTGCTCCTTCACGCTAAGTTGGTCTTGCAAGTCCTTTAGCGCTGTATCTCGGTCTCCCACCATCGTCTCGCAACGTCGAGCAGTCTCATGTAAACTCGCCACTTGTTTCTCCAGCTCAGCAGTCGACTGGGTCAGATTAGTGTGCGTGTCATTTAGATCTGTGTACTTCATTGCAAATGCTCGCTTCTCGCTGGCTTCAGCGTCATATTTTCCGACAAGGTCGTCGAATTTCCGCTTCAAATGCGCTTTCTGCTCTTCTAACGCGTCCAGCTGCTCTTTCAGCACGCGAATACTGCGTTCACAAGTTCTTTGTTCCGCGTCGCCTAAATTCTGGAGCTGGTGCTTTTCCTGCGTCAGATCTAGAATCATCTGACGCAGTTCTTCCTGCTTCTGCTTCGCTGATAGGAGCGCAGACGAGAGTGCAGAGTTCTCTCGCTGCAGATGGCCCCGGTCTTTTTCAGCTTGAAGCAGCGATTCTTCGTCTGTTGCGGCGTGTGCGCGTAGCTGCTTCACTTCCGATCGGAGCGCAAGAAGCGACGCGGAGTTATTACGATCATCTTCTTTCGCATTTTCTGCGGGAAACTTGTCGTCCGTGAAAAGTCTGTGCCGACGGTGCTGCGAGACAGCAAAGACGAGGACCAGTCGTCCTTGTCATGGCTACGAGTGGACTCAAACGTCGACTTGGAGCCATCCCAGCCTCGTCTCGCCTTTCGAGATGAAGCTGTCGAGTTCTCTAACGCCTTCTCCAGTTTCTGGATGTGGTCGTGAAGAATATCCAAGTTCTTGTCGTGGTGAGAGGACAGCTGTGAGCGCAGTAGACCGATCACTTTGGCTGGTTCGTCGTCGAAAAACGACGCAGAACTTGCGTCGGAGCTGCTTTCCAAGCGCTTGAGTCTCTCGTTTTCTGCTCGTAGTCGAATGATCTCCTTCTTCTGGTCATCAATTGTCTCCCACGCAAACTGTAGCGATGCCTCATTGTTAGCTGCCGAGTCTGCCTGCTGTTTCTTCTGCGGACTCTCGACACCCGCCACTTCCTCTAAGAAATCCGTCCTTAGCATCAGCTGAAGTTCCTCCAATTGCTGTTCATCGCCTGCGCCGATACAAACTTTACTGCGAACCTGTCAGCCCAAGAGGTTAGTCGGAAACAACAACCCAGGCAGGAAAATAAGTAACAACCCACGTACTAGTTCCTCGTCTTTCTGCAGATGCACGTGCAGTTGACGCATGATCTCGACACTTTCCACTTCATCCATCACCATTCTCTCCTTCTCCTTCATCCGCAGCTCCATTAAACTCACGAGAAGTTCCTGTACGATCGCTTCAGCCACCAACAATCGTGGGGATTGGGCGCTCCACTCTTCCTCTTCTCGTCCTCCATAATCTCCCGAAGTCTACCCATACAGAAGTCCAAGAACACCATTAGCCCTCTTCCTGCGTCTCTTTTTCTAATTGCCATCCTACCGATCGTTTGAGTCGTCGCATCCGCTGCTCGCAGACCTGAATGACCACTTCGAACAGGTTGTTGCTGCTTTCAGAGCGTCGTCGACTGCGGCTCTTCCTCCACTCCTTGGACGCTGCTACTCGAGTGCTCATCATCTCCTTGCGTTCAAGAAACTCAGTGATCTGTCTTAATAGACCCAGCAGAATGTCACGACCGCGATCTTCAGGTGACGATGACGAGCTCTTCGAGACTGAGAAGGGCGACACATCCTGGTTATCCACGACGCGCGACGAGCGCATCCGCGCGCCGGAACGCGACAACGAGCGCTCCATCGCTGGTCTACAAGCCGCTTCTTCTTGCCCACTGTCCTTCCCGTTGCTGGTAGTTTCGCGACTGAGCCAGCGAAGAAACCTCCCACGCGTCCGTTGGTGATGTGGTACCACCAATCCATACGTACGAATGGCTCGACAGTTTCGACTTTAGTGTGGATGAAGTAATGTGGATTGGATCTGGTAGACGACGGAGATGTCGAAGGTGCAGAACTCAATCGGCCGCACAGATCCGACGGGCTGTCAGTGGAATGATGGAAGTCAAGAGTATTGCAGGGCCATATATCAATGCTGCTTGGTATTGCTTGCATTCATCAGGCCCACAGCTCTTTTTTCCCTTAGGAACGTGGTTGTCAGTTACCACTTGTAGTAGCGGCATCATATGAGCTGGCCAGCGTGCGCGGCCCACAGCTATTGATATGTGACGATGGGGACAACAATATCGAAATTGAAGAGCTCGAGCACCGAGTCTTATTAATTAATGAATCCCAAAACTATCCGATCGAAGCACGTTTCCCCAATCCGGTACATGTAGTGATTCCCGAAGCTGCAGTGACCAGTAAAGACTTCACTACGGCAATGTATGTCACGTCTTACTACGAAGTACGTACGTAGTACGTTGTGTCATGTACCTGCAGCTGCAGCCCAGCATAACATTACCGTGATTTAAGGAATTTGAACGAGAATCAATTCGGAAATGACGGCGGAATTTGCTCTTGTGAAGTTTCTCAAGCGCTAGAGGAGGGTCTGGAAGCAAACGCAGCACTGCAAGCTGAAATTTTGCAGCTGAGAGAGGTACCGGTACTATCATTTGAATCAGGTGTTGCGAAATAATCATTGTATTGGAATTTCAATACAATATTAAACAATAAATTATTTATTTTTGAGATGCCAGATATCACTTTCAATAACTTATTTTCCCATGGTCTTTCCAATTTTGTTTTTCGGTTTTTAAATGGAAGGCTTATTTTGGCTGCAATTATTTATTTTCGCTGTTGATTTCAGAAGCACAGTATCTTATTTCTAAGGGCTGTGATAATATTATTGCAATGATATTATCGGGACATTCAAATTTTGAATGTCCTTATTTCCCTTCTTCACTAAAGAAGTGAAGTACATAGATAAGCACTTCTCTGAAAACTAGCAGCCCCAGATCGATTACCGGTAACACAATAAATCAGCATTTACACAGTAATGCGGTTCACGCGCTCGGTCTTCTTGGCTTCTTCGATGATGCGAATCTGCGGAATCACCTCCTCCGGGTTCACCAGCAGCTTCTCCTCTCCACGGATAGCAGCTGCAATGTTCTTGTAGTACACTTCATACGAGCCGAGTTTGCTAGGAACGACGCGAGTCTCGCCCGTAGCAGCGTCCGTGAACTTGCCGTAGGTGCTTTGAGGCTCCTGGCCCCAGCCTTCATCGTCAGGACGCTTTTCAGCACGCAGGGCGTCCTCCTGTCCGTCCTCGCCGTACTTCACAAATGTTCCCTTGGTGCCCACAACAGTGTACTTAGGGCCTGGGTTCTTGACGAGCATCCCGGCGGTCAGGATCACCTCCCGTTTCGAAAACTTGTTGTATTTGAACTCGAGACGGAAGTAGTCGTCGTTCTCGGCTCCTTCACGCTGGATCTGCACGTCGGACACGACCGAATCGGGCTCACCAAAGAGCTGCAGCGCTTGGTCCGTCACGTGAGCGCCCAGATCGTAAAGCACGCCTCCACAGAGACCAGCCTTCTCCTTCCAGTAGCCTTTCATGCTGGGACGGTAGCGGTCGTAGTGGGCCTCGAACTTTTGCACTTCTCCGAGCGTACCGTCCTCGATCAAGCCTCGTAGAGTGAGGAAGTCGCTGTCGAAGCGGCGGTTGTGGAAAATCGAAAAAAGCACGCCGTTAGCCTTGGCGATACCGCACAGGTCATCGGCTTGCTGTGCCGTGACGCACAGCGGCTTGTCCACCACCACGTGGCGCTTGGCTTCCATGGCCTGTTTAGCCTGCTCGAAGTGCACGGTCGTGGGCGTGGAGATCACTACGAGCTGCACGTCCGTGGCCAGTAGCTCCTCCATGGAGCGCACGGTCTTAGGTGCGGGTGACAGCACCTGGCTCTTGCTAGTCGAGCGCTCCAACACGTGTGTGAGCTCGAACTGGCCCGAGCTCATGAGCAGCGGCGCGTGAAACACGCTGGAGCCTGTACCGAAGCCCACGAGACCGACACGGATCTTGGCAGCCATGGATATAATAGTAGTGCTGGGAGTGAGAGTGCTGCTTGGTGTGCAAGAGGCACCAAATTCCAAAGTGATCTCACCTGACTCAAGGTCGCAATTGCAGAGAAATGAACGTCAGGCGATCATGCTGCGATTTGCTTTGAGGGCAAGTTTCACCAATTGCAGCACAAAATTTGTGCTGCAATTTTGCTGGTGAGACTGCGTCAAACAAAATGTTACTTATGAACCCAAGTACTGTTTGCTGGACCAGCATCATTTAATGAGCGACGTGAGTGACGGTCGTCTACCTGTACATGTAGCAGTACAATTACCTGTACATGTATCACGCAATTTTCGACTTCCCTGCAGCTTTCGCTTTTCATCATAAACAAGCGAGCGGCGAGCTAATGCTTACGAACAAGCCACGTTCGCAATCAAGGACGGGTAGTGTACTGCAATCTTTGGTCCTTCAGCTTTGATACCGCTCCTCGACGAATGTAAGCTGGCAAACGAACGGTTCATTCTTATACATCTACCCGAACCATGTCTAGTCCATTTTCTTCGAAATAGCCGTAACGCTGAGCTGACCTGGTCATCGATTGACGAGCCATTCGTTGCATAAATTGATTCAGCTCGATGGAATCGTACGCAGCCTCTTCAACCTGCGGAGTCACCTCTGGCCAAATTGACAGACTACGGATGCCATTCTCCTTCTCGTGCTTGAAGCGCTTCAGCATCCGCGACGCGTACGCCTCCACGTCGACCGGGTACAAGTACACCAACACAAACTCTGCGTAAGGACCAGCAAAAATTCTCTTGATCAGTGCAGCGTCAGCAATCGCTCCTTCGACCACAATTGGGGTATTAGGATATTGTCGAAAGAAGGAATGAACATTCGTCACAAATGCGTCCATGACAGGAGCAGGTAGAGCATTTTTGTAAATCTTGAACGCGGAAGGGAACCCGAAAATGCAATACTTAGATTAATACATCGATGTGAGCTGAGAAAATTAATAATTCAATTATTTGCAAAACTTCGTAAGTCACGATTGTAGTTCAGAAACATTATCATCTCGAGCCTGGCTGGAGACATTCGCTTCCGTAGATCAGACAACACCAGCTAAGCGAGAGAGAAGAAGCGCTCACACTCGTTAGACGTTGGCGGGATGTACGCGACGTCGACGTAGTGCGCAATTGCGTTTCTTGAACGCCGCTCTCACAATAGAACGCTCTTCGGCGGCTCTTGAAGACGACCGTTCGAGATCAGGCGACCTAAATTCAGCGCAGGCTAATTTTTCCGCGACGTTCAGCGCGTCCCCACGCTGTGACTAGACCTTACTCAAAATTGGGGTTGTTCTCGTTGCTGGCAGCCATAAAGTAATAATTAAATTAAAAAATTGGGATTAATTTTTACGCATATTATTTTTTCGGGTTCCCTGATTCCCAGTACTCTTCACCACTTCATCCAGCTCCAGTACTTCATAACCTATTAATCGACTTGACAAGTACGTTTTCCCAGTGCCGCTCTTCGCTGTCAGGAATACATACTTAGGCTTCAGCTCGTTGATGCGCACGATGGCCTCCTCCATCGATGCACCAACAGACTTGTCTTCTCGTTTACCAGCATTCATATTCGTTTATGAAGGTAAAAAAAACTGTACTCACAGCATGTATACAGGCTCTCCAATACCACTAAGTACGATTGTATACATCGCCATGAGTACATTTCATCACTTAGTCTTCCTGCCGCATTGCGTCCTTCGTCTTCACGTTGTTCGGGCTCGGTCCATGACCCGAAAGAAGGGAAAAAAGAGAGGTGCGCTACTCTGAATGAGTCGTTCTCATCCACCGACGTAATTTCCCGCTCAAATTTGTCCATTTGTTGCGTAGACGCCCACGCCGCGACCCAAGACTCACCTGCCACGTATGATGCCGCCACTTTAGCCGAAGCACGCGATCTTCAGGCCCAAGAGCTGGAAGTACTGCAGGCTATATACGACTGTGACTTAGTAGCGCAGAGCTCGACGCCGCTGTACTCGTATATCTTCGCTATCCGGTTGCTGTGTGAGGCAGCTCCAGGCTCCGCCACTACAGCCGAGGTGTTGCTGCACTTCGACTTCACAAGGGCCTACCCGCTCAAACAGCCGCCTAATATAACTGTGGAAGCTAAGCACGGACTGTCGGATACTGAGACGCAGAAATTACAGCGTGGAATGGAGACACTTGCGCTTGAAAAGGTCGGAGATGCCGCGGTTTACGACCTCGTGGTGTTCGCCACAGACTTCATCCAGGACCACCTCAAGGACCAGTCGTCGTTCTTTGATCAAATGATGACGCGTCAACAAGACAAAGAAACTAAGGAGAAGATGGCCGAGGACGCTCTGATACAGCAGCAGGAGGAGCACGCCAGAGCCAAAAGCGAGGAAATTCTGGCTCTGATCGACGCCGAGAGGAAGAAGAGAGAGACCATTAAGAAGACAAGACGGAGGAGGAGACGACACCGATCTAGCATTGATGGAGAGTACGACGGAAGCGACGGAGAGAGTCGAGACGACCTGGAGAGCATGTCGAGTATCTACGAACAGCAAACGGAAGCGAGCTCGAAGAAGGATGACGCCAGTTCGTCAAGTCCATCGGATTCAGACTCGGATACGTCCGATTTGGATGCTGCAGCAGCTGCGGAACGATACCATTCGAGGTATCATGGAGACTTCAAGGAGCTTGGACTGCTGGGACGCGGAGGGGGAGGCGAAGTGGTCAAAGTGCAGAATCGCCTGGATCGACAACTCTATGCTGTCAAAAAAGTAAAATTGGATCCGGATGATAAGACGATGAAGAAGAAGATCTTGCGTGAGGTGAAGACTATCTCGCGAATGCAACACCGACATATCGTTCGGTACTTCCAGGCCTGGATTGAAGGCGAAAGTGGAATGTCCAGTGACGACGAAGAAGAGGACAGTGATTTAAGTGATCAAGAGAGTGAGCTCAGTGACGCGGTGGTAAGCCTGAAAGAAGATTTGTATGGAGAAGCAAGTCTGTCGTCCGATGGATTGGGGCCGATGACCTCTACAGACGAAGATGAAGACGACTGGTAGGGTACGATGGGCAGCAGTACAGGACTGTGGTCGACGTCTCGCCATGACAGTCGCAGTCTCCGCAGTAATAGCCATTCATTCCATTTTTCTTCGCATCATTTAGCGTCCGAGAGCTATCCAGACGATGGATTCGAGTGGGAAACGCTGGAAGAAGCTCCAATGGAAGTAGTTGATGACTCCAGCGAAGATGAAGACGACGGATATCATCAAAAGGTATTACCACACAGAAGCCCCGTGCCCGAGAAGAAGCGGAAGTTTGAAAAGTTGTACATCCAGATGGAATATTGTGAAGGTAATGCTCTCAGAGAGGTGATCGACAAGGGTGCACTGTGGAAAGACCCGGACAAGATCTGGACGATGTTTCGTCAAATTCTGGAGGCGCTCGTGTATATCCATCGGCAGGGCATCATCCACCGCGACATCAAACCGCCCAATGTCTTTCTTGATTCGAAGGGAACAGTCAAGCTAGGAGATTTCGGTCTAGCTGTTCGGCCTCCCAAGGTGTTGGAAGATGACAGCAGCAACGACGACTCCTCGCCACCCGGGGAGACTGCGACTGGCGCTATTTTATCCGAGTCAACTGGTTCTTCAGCTGCTGAGCTGTATGGACGCTTGAAGCTCGAGAACTTGGAGAGTACGCGAGTTGTCGGTCGATCAAGCGTTCAGAATAGCAATCTCATGACGACGATGTCGGCGGATGTGGGTGACGGGAACATTACTGCTGGAGTCGGTACTGCATTCTATCGAGCGCCAGAGCAGGAACGAGAAGGTCAGCGATACAACCAGAAGGCAGACTTGTTCTCTCTTGGAATTTTGTTCTTTGAAATGTGGTCGCCGCCATTTACGACGTTGATGGAGCGTGCACAAGCACTTACCGGTCTGAGAGAAAGACACGAGCTTCCGGAAGCTTTCACGGCCTCGGATGATGTAAAGAAGATTATCCTGTGGCTTTGTGAACGTGATCCATCCAAGAGACCAAATGCAAAGGAGCTGCTGGCAAGCTCCTTGTTGCCTGCCAAGATGGAGGTCGAAGGATCTTATCTTCGTGAGGCTCTAGATACACTCGCGAATCCGCAAGGCAAGTTTTTCGGACAGCTTATTGATGCGCTGGTCTCACAGGAACCTCTCAACCACGTCGACTACACGTACGACCACTTGGAATCGGTCAAAATGCGCAGCTACGAGGCCCAGTTGCGCACCAAAACCTATGTCAGGAATGTGCTACAGGTTCGTTAATGTCGTTCCGCATGGATGCAATGTGGGGTTCAGTCTGACCATAAACTTGTCGTCTCTTGTTACAGAAAGTGTTTGAGCGTCATGGAGCTGTCGAAATGTCGACGCCACTGCTGATGCCTCGACTTTCGGAGCAGACCTTTAACGGCATCACTCTTAACGCTCCACCGAACGCATCCATGATGTTAGATGGAAATGGCGTGTCGGTGTCGCTGCCGTTTGATTTGACTGAGAGACTTGCTCGCTTCGTCGCACGACACAACGTTTTACGGCTGAAATGTTTCCAATTCGACCGAGTCTATCGGAAGAGCGTTGGTGGCGGCCATCCACGAGAGTTTAACGAGTCTGACTTCGACATTATTTGGGATGATGGAGGTTCGTTCCGTTTCTTGGAGCTGGAGGGATTGGAAGTCGTGTCGGGCGTGATCAGAGCGTTGCCCAGTCACCTAGGATCTTATTATCTGCGATTTAATGACGCTCGAGTGACGCGCGGTATTCTCGATCTGTGTCGCGTTCCAAGCAGTGCACGTCGCGAAGTGCTACGTCTGCTGTCAAACGAAGTGTCGTTCTACGTGCACGCTCGTCCTCCATCTACGCAAGCTCCTAGCTTGAAACCGAGTCGATGGAAGTTTGTTGCAAAGCGCTTGAAGCACTACGGCGCGCCACCAAGCGTTATCGAGGCACTGAAACCTTTTTTTCTCCTGCCAGAAGACTGTCTGACGTCGCTGGATATGATCGAGTTGGAAGTGCAGAAACTGTTTGCAAAGAATCGAGCTCTAACAACGCGTGACTCGACCACGGATGGCGATGCTGCAGACCGAAAGCAGATACAAAAGCGAGATGCCCAGCTACGACGTGTTGTGAAGGACGTGATAGAAGGTATCACGTCGTTGCGCTTATTGCTGCAAGGTATGCAGTTCCTCCAGCTGTCTGGTCCAGTTTGTACACGATTAGACTTGGGGCTGAGTCCGCGTCCTGAACGGTATTCGTCAGGCTTCATCTTCCAGGCTATTCTACTTGAAGAGTCCACAAATGGTGGTAATAATGGCGGCAAAATTGCATCGTTATTAGTGGCAGCGACAGATAACCAGATCATCATTGCCGAGGGTGGACGCTACGACGCTCTGGTTTCACGTTTCCAACTGACGACTGCTTACGCAAAATCTTCTGCGGTTGCTGCCATGGGGGTGCGCTTTGCTATTGATAAGATTGTTTCGTTACTGGCAGAGTCCATGGGCTCAACGCTGTTGGAGTTAAAATCACCAGCTTCGGAAGTATTGACGGGTGGCCGCAAGGTCTTGATCTGCTCAGCTGGTAAGGCGTCCGATACGATGCTGTTCCGAATGCAGATTGCCATGCTCTTGTGGGGACAGGGCATTGGCGCAGATTATCTTCACCCAGAGCCGCTGCACTTGGAAGACTTGGAAGACTACTGCGCTCAGCAAAATGTACACTGGATGGTGATTGTCCAGAAGCATATGATTCGAGATAAGCAGCAAGTGAAGATTCGTGCAGTGAAAAGCCATTCTGAAGCTGACGTGGTTACGAATGTGGCGTCGTTACCGGAATGTATCAGTGAATTACTGGAGAACTTTGGCAAGAGTTCACATGGCGATACTGCGAACGGTGGTGGACGTGGAAATAGCCATTTTGGAGACAACATGAGCAGCAATAACAGCGGTGGCGGAGGCAATTCCTCGTCGAATGGAAATACGCTGCAGCCAATCTTCGACGTTCGGGTGGTCGATGCCAAATACCAATCACGAGATAGAAACTACCGCAACTATCAGCTTGATACGCAGAAGGTTCAGCGCCGAGTCTCCAAGTGGATCTCGTCCAGCTTCTCGTCGCGAGGGGAGGAAGCCATGAAGGTTTTGTCGGTTGACTTGCCCTTTGTATTGGTACGCGAGATGTCGTCGGCACTGATGGAAGGAGGACACAGCGGTATCGACACTGTATGTGCTAATAATCCAAGGTATCGGAAGCAGCTCAAGTATACCATGGAAGAGGTGTTATCCCTCACTCCGACATCGAACTCTCGCGGTGTAGGGCGTGAGCGATATGTGCTCCTGCACAGCATGGTAGACGATCGATACGACATGATGTCGCTCGCCCCGCCGTCCAAATCTAGTGGTCGTAAGAGATAGACAACAGCAGTCCGAGAGTAAGTATACAGTTGGATGAAGTTGAAGTCTTTGTCAAGTGGCCCACACGACTTTGGAGCAAACTTGTATCTATTCATGGAGTTCTATCAGACAATGGAGGTTGTTGCTGATCGAAGTTTAATTCGTCTGTATCGATCATGAGTACTGACGACGAGTGCAAGTCGCAGCCGCCGGCGTTCGACCTGGCGCTGCATGTCAAGTACCTTGTGGGGCTCAAGAACAAAAAGGAGGACTTTGAGTCCTGTATGACGGAGCACATGCGCGTGAGTGGACTGTACTGGGGCGTGGGGGCCATGGCGCTGCTAAACCGTGAGGAAGAGATGGATCCATCTGAGATCGTGGAGTGGGTGATGCAATGCGAGCACCCCGATGGAGGATTTTCCGGCAACGTTGGCCATGATCGCCACCTTCTCTACACAGTCCACGCACTGCTGATTCTGGCGATGCTGGGCGCTTTGGATCGCATCGAGCGTGACGAATGTGCCAAGTACGTGGCGTCGTTGCAACAACCCGACGGCTCCTTCGCCGGTGACGAATGGAAGGAAATTGACTCTAAATTCACGTATTGCGCACTCTCCGCGCTCAAGATCCTGGACAAACTGGAGCTCATCGACGTGGAGAGTGCCATGGCCTACATTGATACATGCCGCAACTTTGACGGCGGCTTTGGCAACATCCCAGGTTGCGAGTCGCACGGCGGTCACATCTTCACGGCTGTGGGTGCTCTGTCTCTGGGCTTCGCTTTGGAGCAGTATGTGGATGACGAACTACTAGGCTGGTGGCTGTGTGAGCGCCAGTGTGACTCTGGAGGACTGAATGGCCGACCCGAGAAGCAGGCCGACGTGTGCTACAGCTGGTGGAACATCTCGTCTCTCATTATGATCGGCAAACTCGACTGGATCAGCAAGGAGAAGCTCATCCAGTTCATTCTGGCCTGTCAAGACCCCGAGGACGGAGGGATCGCTGACCGCCCTGGAAATGTGGCTGATGTGTTCCACACGTTTTTCGGTATCGCTGGATTGTGCATGCTCGGCTACTTTGACCGTGAAAAGCAGAACCACCCCGAGTATCAAGGCATCCGACAGATTCATCCGACGTTTGCTATCCCCACAGATATTGTAGAGAAACTGCAGTTGACAGCGGATATGGTCATGCCAGTGCACAAGGACTAAAGTGCGGTCCACTATAGGGATGAATTTGCAACGCAGATATTCGTTTTCAAAGGTGCATTTTCTTTCGCAATTTAGCCATTTCAGGTCACGTATCGCGTCAGAATGCCAGTAAGCCAACAACCTGCGTCTACAGTTCCATGGGCGTGGCCTCCTCGACGACAATGCTGGCAGGGAACAGCTCAGTCTTGGAGCTTAGAACATCTGCAAGTAGCACAACACACCCAGGAATTAGTAAACATAACTGGTGTTAAGTGCATGCAATTGAACGTACGAGTAGCTCCGCGCGGGATGTGCGTGACGATGTCCCGGTTAATCTGCGACCGCAGCTCCGACACCTCGTTGGGCTTGATACAGTTAAACTCCTTGACCACTTCCACCTTGCCGTTGACCTTCTTGATTGTCGTCACGTCCACGTTGCTGCCAGAGCCCAGATCATTGAAAATACCAGCCAGAATTGCTTCCTGCACCAGTTTCTTAGCATCGTCCTCCTGGAAACTCAGAATGAAATCATGTCAGACATTGCACAAAACTACCCGCGTCCTTCTCAACATCATACAGTCATGTCGTCCTTGTAGCCGTGCTCGAACACCGACATGGCGGCCAGACTACCCGACCCCATCGTCACAAACGGAAGCTTGTCCGTGCTGTTAAATTTCATTAGTAAAATTCAGTTTAGTCATCACTTTTTTAGAAGCTCCACATGCACCGAGACTGTGCGCGCACCTTCCGTGAGGGTAAATGGTGTAGAGGTGCGGGCCCGTAATGTCCACACCACCAAGCACTAGTGCAGCCGAGACATGACCCTGGTACTGGAACAACATCCGCTTCAGTAGCGTCATTGCCGTCACCACGCGCGACTGCGTGTCCGTGTTCTGCAATCGACAAAACACTTGTCAGAAAAAATTGCAGCAATTATCACTCCAACGAGTCCGACGAACCAGGCGGTGCAGCTCCAACTGCGATGAAATAAGAGCTGTGGTGTTTTCCGTATCGGCAGCTGTGCCAGCGCCACAGCAGTAGATATTGGGCGCGATGTAGTGGATCTTCTCGCAGTTCTTGTCCATCACGATGGAGCCGCCCGTCGAGCGCGTGTCGGCGCCCAGCACCACACCGTCCTGCATTATACCAATGGCAATTAGTAAGCATATATCATTCGAGAACAATCATAACCATTGCGCTTGCCACAGCCTTGCCTTGTAGACGACGCCGACGATGGTAGTGCCTGTCTTAGTGGCCTTCAGCTTCTGCTTACCGCCCGACTGGCTGAACAAGAGCTCATTGCGGCGGCAGTTGTCGAAGTTGAAGCCACCATGTAGCTGATCTGCGGTAGGGAAGGCGTCCCCGAAGGTGTTCTGCGTGCGGCGGAAGTCGCTCATTCTCTCTCTGAAATCTTTGGGCTAAAAGAGCTAAGGGGGGATCTTAGTGATGCTTCGAAAAGAGAGCTCTGTTTGTCCTTGTATTCAGAGCGGTACGGTACTGGAGTACTATCATACATCATATCCTGTGTAATAGAATGGGTACAGCTTTAGAGTATTGCTGATTTCGTCTGATAGGGTTAAAATGAGAAAGTATTTACCGCTGATTGGCTTAAAGCAAAAGGAGTTTTTTTACTGGCTGTGCGTGACGCCGAGTCCCGACTGCCAGTCATTTGCATGACCATAATGGATTCAAGAGACCAGGAGTTTTGAGCCAACCAGCCACACCCAGCGTTGTTCCCACTGCCAGAAGCAAAAGCATTCGTTAACCATGGTGAGTGGCCTGCTCCATGCCTATATTAGGGAGAGACCAATGAGTACAGCAAGGGGGGAGGGCAAGCGAGCTAGCAACTGCAGGGATCGAACAACCAACAGCGCAGTAACAGGAACTCCTCGGATATCTAGTGATGCAGTCGCGAGTACCAAATGGATGCCTTCAAAGCCAATGCGACTCGTGCTTCTCCCTCGCTGTCTCAATTTGGCAGCTCTGGCAGTACGAGTTTGCAGCATAAATGAACCAAGTTGCTAACCTTTTTTCATTGCTGCCACTCAGTCGCTTGTCATCGGGCCGGACTTCCAGCACATTCTGCGTATTCTTAACACCAACATTGATGGTCGCCGTAAGGTGTGGGTCGCTCTGACCGCCATCCAGGGTGTGGGCCGCCGTTTCTCCATCATGGTCTGCAAGAAGGCCGAGGTGGACGTCACCAAGCGTGCCGGTGAGCTGACCAACGACGAGATCGAGCGCGTCGTGGCCATCATCCAAAACCCGCTGCAGTTCAAGATCCCGGTGTGGTTCCTGAACAGACAGAAGGACTTCAAGACCGGCAAGCACTCGCAGGTCGTGGCCAACAACCTGCAGGGCAAGTGGCGCGAGGACTACGAGCGTCTCAAGAAGATCTACGCTCACCGTGGTCTGCGTCACTGGTGGGGCCTCAAGGTGCGCGGCCAGCACACCAAGACCACCGGCCGTCGTGGTCGCACGGTCGGCATCCTTGCCGGCAAGTAATTTTGCTGCTGGGTGACGCTTTCTGGCTATGTTCCCTCGGGGGGAGTGCTTGAAAAGTCTGGCATTTATTGTGGTGGACAATGATCCTTCGCGTGGCAACACGTGGAAGTGACCTAGTGCGAAAATCGACAAGATCGGGAACTCGTGCCGCCTTCTTCCAACAATCCGGACTGCGTTTTAAAGTGTGGCGGTTAATTGTTTGTGTCATAGCTGTGTGCCAAGGGTTGGTTCCTGTTAAGACTTTAAGCAGGCTAGCTTTTTGGATGACAATGACAGATCGCAGCTTTATTTGGAATACGTAATAGCATCTCAATGGAACCTAGCAAAGAAACCGCATGTTTTACATTGAGCCCTACTGTAACTGGGACGATTTTGTCAAA
>NW_003303755.1:1060441-1061919 GCF_000142945.1 Phytophthora infestans T30-4
TAGAATCGTTTCTATCATGCGGACGTGTGCATCTTCCAGTAACGTACGCTTTCGCCTGCTGAGCGTAGATCTGCTCCACTTGGTGCCGGAACTGCTCGCTTTCGGTGTGGTACTTCTGCAAAGCAGCCGTTAAAATCTGTAATGAACAATGGATCACACAGTAGATGCACGTCAGTCAACCACGGTGCAGCTCGAACTGTCGGAAAAGAAAAGCTGTGCTTACCTCCTGCGATATGCCCTGGGTCTTCATCTGAGTCTGTGTCATCTGCTCCACGTGCTCCATGTACAAGTACTGGAATTCCTCCATAGCCTTTTGCACATCGGTGATGCCCTCCGCCCGAGCGTGCGCAAGCATGTCTGCCATGGCCTTCTCCATGCCTCTCACCATTTCCTTCAAAATCACCAGTGTCTTGTCGGCAGTGAGATCCTCAGGAACCTCCACGGGCTCCGGAGCAGGGAACACACTGAGCGGGAAGAACAGCCAAGTAGCGGGTAGTGAGAATCCTATTAGTGTTTCGAAATCTGCAACGCCCGAGCACTCCACACAGAATAGGTGTAAACTTACGATCGCATGATGGTGTTCAGGTTGTCCTGGAGCTTGAGTACCTCCGGGTCCTGTGCGTACTTCTCAAGTGCAAACTCGAGGCTCTGACGGCTCCACAGGCGCTTGGCAACGATCTGTTGCTCGATGCCTTCCATCATCTGATACAGCTGCGACAGAATAGCTTGCTTAAATTCGGCGTCACTCAGCTCGTGGTTGTTGTCCTTCAGGTACTTGCGTACAGCGTTCTCAATCTCCGGTAATTGTTTCTGTCAATTACGAGGCATAAAATAAGTGTAAGTACTCGATCAATACCACTTAAGAGCAGACACAGCACGCGTACGAAGAGGTCCTTGACAGCAGCCGTGAGTTCCGTGAAGAAGAGCGCGATCTCTGCTTGCGGGATCTCCTGGAAGGCCGGTGGCTCCACCGTACTAGACGACGACGCGTCCCACCACATCTTACCCACGCCAATCAAGGCACCCGCGATGGCGATGCCGGCCACGATACCCGTTGGGTCCGCTTTCATGTGTTGCGGCTGGGCAACGAGTGGCGCAGCATTGACACAGGCTTGCTGCACCAGAGCACGTGGAGCGCAGGAAAAGGAGGAGGAAGCAGATACAGTTGCACGTCGGGTGGAAGTGTTCCTAGCCGACTGGCGAAGGTGCTGAACAGCGTGGCGCATTGATCCGAATACCATGATAGCAAAGTAGTGCTTGTCAAGCACTCCTGTGGTTCGCAATTGCGTCACATTGTGGCTACGCAATAATGTGTTTGGCACACACACTGAAGCATGAAGTGAAATATAATACAGTCGCACCTCCAATTTGGCACCGGTATCAGTCGATACCCTGCCAGATTTTATGATCACGCAAATCGGATGCGCAATTAAGGGAAAATGCCAATTAGGGGCCGGTGACCAGTTAAGGGCCGGATT
>NW_003303755.1:1062643-1248844 GCF_000142945.1 Phytophthora infestans T30-4
AAGATTATGCAGAAGATTGAAGTAAATTTTGTACTGAATTAACAAAACAAATATCATTGCACTGGATTTGCGTTTGGTTTTTGCTTTACGTTGTGCACTTATGCCCTGGCACTGTTGATATGGTCCGCCCTGCCGAATTGGAGGTGCACGACTGTATTGAGACCTTTCGCAACCTGTTTTTTGTTGAGTTTCAGTCTTCTTTTGATTTTCTAGGGTGAGCCCTCTCAAATACGATACTCAAACGGAATTGCTTTTGAGCTAACTGGCCGGTTTGCTCAACTCGGATTTGAGCTCACTTTCGTCTTCACAGCTAGCACCATCCAACCTCGTCAATGGTCTTCATAGCACCGAAGCTCACAGCGGAGCAAGCACTTGTCATCATTAGCTGTTTGTTGCTTGCTGCACGGGGTAATCGGAAGCGCTTCCTGCGCACAATGCACTTCCTCATCGCCAGTCATTGCTTCCGTCTTCGAGACCCACCTCCTCGGATCAACACAAGCAACCACTTCGACCCCTCCATGGACGACGCGACGGCACGGACACGCTTCAATTTTACGCTGCCTCAGCTACGATTGCTAGCGACCAAAATGCATTTACCGAAACCAGTCATTATTACCCCAGAGCGTGACGCTGTCCCGACCGTTGAAGCGCTTGCTATGCTGTGCAGAAGGCTGAAGGAGCCATCGATGCTGTATACAGTAGCTAATGAGCTCGGCAGATCACCTGGGGCGCACACGCGCGTCTGTCGCCACTTAGCGGATACGTTGTACAACAAATACAAGGCTCTCCTGTATTTCAACCATGGTAATGTTGCAGCCCGTATTGAGAGGTATTGTGACGCAATTAGAGCCAAGGGCTCCCCGTTAGCACGTTGCTGGGGTTTTGTGGATGGAACTAAGGAGTATGTATCCAGACCAAGCGCTCGTAGGAATCCGACGTCACCATACGAGAACCTACAAAGATCTCTGTATAATGGTCATCCGAGACGCCACTGCTTCAACTGGCAAGCTGTTACAGCTCCAGATGGAAAAATTGTCAGCATATTCGGTCCCGTGGAAGGCGGGCGGCATGATTCGACGATGTTAAGCATGAGTGGTATTTTGGATGTCTTTAAAAATGATGAATCCATGTTTTTCAATGAAAAAGTAATTTACGGAGATCCGGCGTATGGCTGCAGCCAGTACGTTTGCTGTCCATTCGAAAATCCTGGATCAAATGGAGCTATGAAACTTTTCAATTCACGTATGAGCAGTGTTCGCGAGGCCGTAGAGTGGGGATTCGGGCGTGTCAAGATGCTATGGTCATTCCTGAATTGGGATAAAAAGCTGCGAACCCGACAGCCCGCGGTTGGAAAGCTTTTCGTTGTTGGAGTGCTACTAACCAACCTTCATGCATGTCTTCAACCAACAGGAAAACAGATATCTATATACTTTAATTTACTTCCACCATCAGTAGACAGCTACCTTAACGCAAATTAAGAATGACAAAACGTGTCGTATGTTTATAATCCGTTACTGTTTGTCTTTTGCACGTCCGAGAGCGATTTCCAGTAGCTGCAACATAAACTTCTCGCGGTCACGTTCAGCAGCTTGCATACGCTCATCACGTGCGCGCTCAGCTTCTTGACGCTGCTGTTCCAGTTTTAACTCGTGCTCTCTCATTCTTTTGGCCTCGTCCTTCTCGTATTGTAAGCGACTATTAAGATACACATAATTCTCAGGGTTGCCCTTCTTCATCTCGGTGATTGCCATCGCGATAGCCACGCTGCAACTCGCTCTATCTTTCCCACTTTGGTAGCTCGACCGCTGCTAGCCCTGTTCCCACGCTTCTGACTACCACATAAGGAAGTGTAACGGGGTTACATGGTGTGGAGCACACAGGGGTACGAAGTACCCGGAGAGTTAACAAACTCTCAGTACATAAGTTGGAGAGTTAACAAGGTCTCTCAGTACGTTGGCTGAAAGCCACACGTTATGCATTTGATTAGGTTTAACTATGCTAGATAGTTAAAGAGATACATTTACCCCTAGGCGGCTTGGCCGCAATAATAGTAAATAAAACACTTCTGGTTTTGAAGCATAAAAGTTAAGGTATTAACTTTGAGCCCTGGTCTTGGGCTGTAAGTGTCCTTTGGATAAGGAACTTAGTATTAGTGACTCTTTCAGTCGAACGTCTTCCTCTGACGCTAAAGCTACGGCAGCCCCGCTGCACTTGGTAGCACTTGTAGTCAATCCCGCTCCTGAGTCGGTTGACTATATCCTCTGCGAGGATGGAACACCCCGTGTTCGCGAATTTGCCCCCGGCGCAGCAGGACGCGCTTACTAAGCTTATGTCCTTGCTTGGCCCGGAGGGCGTGGCTCATCTTGCATCGCAAGGTCCAGAGGCGGTCACTGCCAGGCTGGAATCGTTCTCCCGCTACGAGAACGCGCTCTTGGAGCATGTCCAAGAGAAGATGAGCGCCGCAACGGCGGCGGCGTCGATGACGCGTGAAGAGTCTATGAGACTGAAACCGCTCATGGTGAGCGTAAAAACCTTCGAGGGGAAGGATGGAGAGAATCTCCTTCTCTGGACCCGTGAGGTCGAGATGGCCATGGGATCGGCCCTGCTCCAGTCTGAGCATCAACGCGTGGCGCTGGGCTATCTCCAGGCTTGGAGGTCGCGCTCGCGAATGGGCACTAACGTGCGGCACGTCTGTTGACGCTGCATTTCCCACTTGGGATCAGCTGAAGCAACAGCTTTCGCGCGTGTTCGCGCCGCCTAATCAGGCGTACCGTATCCGGTCAAAGTTCCTTGCTACCCGCCAGGGTAAGAAGGATTTATTGGACTATGTCCAAGAGTTGAGAACTCTTATCGCCGGAATGGCGGCGGACCCTCTTCCGGAACTGGTCAGCGTGACCGTGTTCATGGAGGGACTTCGTGTGAGCGCAGCTCGAACGGAAGTGTTCCGTGTACACCCTAACTCTTTTGAAGAGGCGGTGGATGTGGCATTGAATGCCGAGCACAACTTCAGGTCGGCGCGACCTGGTTGGAGCGCTGGTAGCGCAAGCTCTTCGAGCGGTCCAGAGCCGATGGACCTCAGCTATGCTGAAGATGAAGAAGCGGAGCTTCTTGCTGCGGAGCAGCGCGCCGGCATCCGCCGATGCTTTGTGTGCAATAGCACTAAGCACTTGAGGGCCTATTGCCCTCTGCGCAAGAAGCGCGAGGCTCCGGCGAGCCAACCCTCCGGGTCATCGCCGGGAAACGGCAACTCCCAGTAGGCGCGGGGCGGCCTACTGGGGAAGAACTGAGTTCTGTTGTGCCTCGAAGAGGTAGAGGACAACGGGGCTCAGCCCCGAAGAGAGCTGAGCTCTCTTACGAGAAGAGTGTGTGCAAGCCGGGCTTGCTGGTCGTTCAAGCGAACGTGAAGGGCTTTGCAAAGCCATGAAGAGTCTTGATTGACTCGGGAGCCTCGGGCAACTACGCCCGTCGCTCCACCCTGGAAGGGAGTCAGCTGTATGCTGAGGCACTGGAAGTGCCAACGAGAGATACGATCTCTGTCCGTCTCGCGACGGGGACACTGGTAACTGTGTCGAAGGTCTCTGTCGACCTTGGAGTGAAGTTTGAGAACTTCGATAGCGTGGAGCGCTGTTTGGTCTTAGACCTGGATGCGAGGTATGACCTCATCCTTGGCATGGCATGGCTGGAACGTCATGAGCCATGGATCGACTGGAAGTCGAAAACGCTGGGTGCGTCGCACCCTGCTCCTAGTGGAGCTTTGGTGAGTCATGAACCCACCTCTGCTAGGAAGCAGAAGCGCTTTTGGCGCGAGCAAGAGGCCGAGGCGGCCGTAGTGCTGGACATTGGTATGTCCGAAATTGCTAGCAGCGAGGTTGCTGTTTGCCCTGAGGGCGTACGTGGTGCGGCACGTTATCCGCGGAGCGGTGCAGGTCAGGTCAATGACCAACTGCTGGGTCCTGGTGAGGACGAGCGCGGAGTGGCGCGTAATCCACTGAGTGGTATGAATCTGGTCGATGACCTACCGCTGCGTGACCCGAGGGTCGCGGTCGACTGCGAGTCGAGGCATCATGGGCGTGGCCCAGGAGATGCAGGTGAAGTGACACCTAGTTCACTGTGTGAAGGTCAAGAACCTCTTGGCTTTCAGCCGAGTGTCTTGCGAGAAACTGTATCCTCTTCGAGGAGTGATGGTGCTGCTGCACCCGGTGGTGGTGACGGAGATGTCGCCACACCGCCCTCATCCGGCCGGGCTCGGTCGCGGAGGGAGAGGAGAAGAAGACGCAGGGCGTCTGTGACGTCTTCGACGTCGGACGATGTGTCCAACGTGACGAGCGGTGATGCTCCACGTGATTGCTGTGAACAGCTGTATACACTCGTGAACGGAGTGACGGGGGAGGTAGAAGGCGATATCAGCCTTGATACTCTGCCCGCTGCAGATGCTCTGCTAGAGCTGGACGAGATGTCCATTGCCGAGTTCGGCGAAGCCTTAAAGGCAGGCGAGCTAGCCGAGGTGGTCTTGCTGGGACCTGAGGAGGAGTTGAACTCCTCATCCGTCGTGGACGACGCGGTCCTAGAGGACACCAAGAAGGCGCTGAGCGCAAGAAGTGGATCGGCGATCCTCAAAGATCCTTCGGATCCCTTCTACCCGGTGGTGAAGGAGTATGGAGACGTTGTCTCAAAAGACCCACCGACGGGCCTGCCTCCGGATCGAGGCGTGTGTCATGAGATTGACCTGGTTCCTGGAACCAAATACTGCGTAACAAGGCAATGGCCTTTGCCGAGAGAGCAGTGTGACGTCATTGACGCATTCTTCCGTGCGAAGCACGAGGCAGGGATGGTGCGTGAGAGTAAGTCTCCGCACTCGACACCCACGTTCTGTGTCAGAAAGCCGAACGGCAAGTGGCGCATTGTTCATGCTTTTAACAAGCTAAATGCGGCCACTATCCCGGCGCAAACGCCGATTCCTCGCAAGGATGTTCTGCAGAACAACATGGTAGGCTGTACGCTGTACAGCGCGCTCGACTTGGTCGATGGCTACTACCAATTGCTCATGAGAGCGAGCGACATTCCGCTGACAGCGGTGAGTACTCCGAGCGGTATGCTCTGGGAGTGGCTGGTGATGCCCCAGGGGCTGTCAAACGCACCAGAACTTGCCAATCGTCTTGTGACGCAGCTGTTTAGGCCCCACCGGGCGTACGCTCAAACGTACTTTGACGATATATTCGTCCATAGTCGTGCCGAGCACGGAAAGTCAGACGTGGATAACCACATTGACCACTTGCGAGCGGTGCTCGAGTGCATGCGCACTAATAAGTTGTATGCCAACTTGGACAAGTGCGTCTTTGGCGCGGAGGAGATACCTTTCCTCGGGTGCTTCATTGGGAAGCGTGGCTTACGGGCAGATCCTGCCAAAGTCAAGGCCATCGTGGACTGGCCGGTTCCCAAGAACCAAAAAGACTTACGCAAGTGGCTAGGCTTAGCCAATTACTTGCACAAGTACAGTGCGAACTACGCGGAGATGGCTCGGCCATTATCAGATCTCCTTAAGAAGGACGCACCATGGTGCTGGAGCGTCGAGCACGACGGAGCCTTTGAGGCTGTGAAGGAGAGCCTTCTCCAGGCTCCGATCCTTGCGCTACCGGACCCGGATAGTCCGTTTAGCGTCGTCTGTGACGCCTCCGATTTTGCAATCGGTTGTGCTTTACTACAAGCAGACGCCGAAGGGCGTGAACGCGTGATCGCGTTTGAGTCTCGCCAGCTCAAAGCTGCAGAGAAGAACTATCCAGTTCATGACAAAGAGCTACTTGCAATGAAGTATGCTCTAGTCAAATTCAGGGTACACCTGCTAGGCTCTAAGCCTTTTGTGATCTTTACTGATCATGCGTCGTTACGCACTGCGACACAGTCGCCTCATCTCTCTCAAAGAATGGCAAGATGGCTTTCCTTCTTTGCCGAGTATAACTTCGAGGTGAAGTACAAGCCGGGGCGGCTTAATGTAGTGGCCGATGCGCTCTCGCGCAGGCCGGACTACGAGTTAGCTCATGTCACGACAGTGACGTCGTCAGTGCCTGACTTGATACGCGGAGCGTATGCACAAGACGACATGTGCGTAGCGCTGCTACGGGCTCTTGGGAGCGAAGAGTTTAAAGACTCTGACAAGGAATTGTCTGGGCGCTTACGCGCGAGGCTGCATCGATACTCACTCGATGGCGGCCTGCTGTACTACAGCACCGACGCTGAGGATAACCCTCGTGTAGTCGTTCCTCATGATGAGGATCTAAAGTATCGAATCCTCTATGAGGTTCATGATACGCCCGTGGGCGGGCACTTAGGTCGGGAGAAGACCTATGGCTCGGTGAGCTCGATGTACTGGTGGCCCAAGATGTATAAGTGGGTCGGCACCTATGTACGCACGTGTGAGACGTGTCAACGGACAAAGTCCGCGCCGAGCACGGCAGCGCCATTGGCGAGTTTGCCTGTCCCCAAAGGATGCTGGCAGTCCATGAGTATGGACTTTGTGTTTGGCCTTCCCAAGGATAAGGCGGGAAACACAGGTATAGTGGTCTTTGTAGACCGATTGAGCAAGATGGCTCATTTAGCGGCAGTGCCGGACACCATTGATGGTGAAGGTACAGCTTTGCTGTTTTTAGACCGAGTCTTTCGCCAACATGGCTTGCCTGAGGCAATTGTCTCGGATCGAGATCCGCGCTTCACCGCGAAGTTCTGGACGTCCCTCTTCAGAGTGCTCGGCACTCGTTTGGACATGTCCACGGCGGACCATCCGCAGACCGATGGTCAAACCGAACGCGTGAATCGCGTTGTGGAGGATACCCTCCGAAGCGTATGCGCTGAGGCGCCAAAACGCTGGAGCCAGATGCTCCCACTCGTTGAGCTCGCATTAAATAATGCAGTGCACGCCTCGACAGGCTACACTCCGTTCTATGTGAACGGCTTGGTTAACCCTCGCGTCCCACTGACGCCGCCACGCAGTGGCTCAGGGCTTGGTGGGGGAGGGATAGCCGAGCGGCTAGTTGATGTCAGCCCTGTTGCGGTTCGCAAGCAAGTCGATGACTTTGTCTCTTTGAGACTGAGCGTAATGCGTCAAGTACGCGACGCTATGGCTGAAAGCCAAGACACGCAGAAGGAACATGCAGATGCCAAGGGCAGAAGCAATGTTGAGAGGTTTGAGGTCGGTGACCAAGTTTTATTAAACGCTAAAAACCTACCTACTCATGCAGTGTCTGCAGTCTTCAAGACGAAGTTAAGACCTCGGTTCATAGGACCGTTCAAGGTCGTGGCCAGGAAGAGCCTAGCGTATACGCTCAACCTTCCGAAGAAGATGCGCACGCATCCGGTCTTCTATGTCGGCTTGCTTAAGCCATACCAAGACCCTGCCCAGGTGAGCACGGAGGCGTTGGCACCAACGGTGGCTGGGCCACGGACAGCTGTAGGGCAGCAGGTGGTAGAGCCACGGGAGGCTGAACGACAGCAAGTGGTGGATCCACTGATGGCTGATCAACAGCATGTGGCAGAGCCACAGGTCGCGGAGCGAAGTGCTCGAGATGCAGGAGCAAGGCAAGCTGAACGTTCAGCCGAGCAGCTGGACGCTCAAGGTCCGAGACCTGGTTGTGAGTCAACAGTGGTGGCTCTAACCTATCCACAAGGTGGATCATCTCTTCGAGATCGACCGATGGGCGGTGAACGCTCGCGTCGTGGACGCCGGCGTCGTATGGACGCAGACGCCGTTCCGGCAAGTGCTGACTCTCCCCGCGAGAGCCCAGCTGAGGCAAGGCCTCCTCCTGCTCTGCTCGATGAGCATGGTGAGCTCCACTTTCACGTGGAACGCCTTGTAACGTGGCGTAGACGCCAGGGTCGTACCCAGTACTTAGTGAAGTGGAGGGGTTACCCTCACTCACAGAACTCATGGGAGTTTGAGGTTATCCTCCGGCAAGATTGCCCTGACGTCGTTGACGCTTACGACCGGGCACATCATGTGCCGAAGCGCCACCATGGCGTGCGACAGCGTCGCCAGGCGCTGGGCGCCTCCCACTAGAGTGGGGAGCGATGAGGTCAGTAGTTGAGCTCAGGCTCTGACCAGTGGCTGCAGCAGCCAGCTCGTACGTATGAGCGGTGCTCGCAGCGGGAGCAGGAGGTGGAGAGACCTCGTAGTGTTAGGGACATGGTCCCGAAGGAAGCAGGTGCTTCGTGTTGTGCTGAACAAGGTTCAGGCACAAGCGTCTCGATAGACGCATAGTTGTTTTGAAACAACTTGCTCGATGAGCATGATCCAAATGTGGATGCGCTGTAACAGCGAAAGTGGTGTCCCGCACGGGGATCGAACCACTGGCCTTTGGCTTGACAGGCCGAAGCTCTACCATTGAGCTACAAGGGCGATGCCCGTACGTCAGTCCGAGAACGGACTACTCATGGTATGAGAGGGCTGCGCCCGGGTGGATTTGAACCACCGACCTGTGGCTTTCAAAGCCAGCGCTCGACCACTGAGCTGAAAGGGCGTTGCCCTTAAGCTTGTCCATTCAAGGACAACAGTTCATGGAACGAGAGGGCTGTGCCCTGGCGGGTTCGAACCACCGACCTGTGGCTCTCAAAGCCAACGCTCAACCATTGAGCTAAAAGGGTGTTGCCCTTAAGCTTGTCCAAGCGTGAACAATCGTTCATGGAACGAGAGGGCTGTGCCCTAGTGGGTTTGAACCACGGACCTATCGCTTGTGAAGCGAGTGTCCAGCCGCTGAGCTGTTGTCGACGACTCGAATGAGTCAAGAGCATTGCTCTAAGCGGTTTGCAGCTCTTGGAGTAGGCGCGGAGCGCGAGCGTAGGTCTGAGACCGCTTGAGAGCAAGATGCGCGCTGCGCTTGGAGCATTGGGCCGTGGGCCGACGACAAGAAGTTGGGCATCAACGATGCGTAGGCGTTTGTGAGCTCACGGAGCTGTACAACGCTGGTGTGCGGTGTAGTAACCTCCGCCGTCTTAACAAGACGTGACCTCGCTGAGGAGAGTTTCGAGAACGGAATGTTCTCATCTTAGTGGGGGAGAGTGTAACGGGGTTACATGGTGTGGAGCACACAGGGGTACGAAGTACCCGGAGAGTTAACAAACTCTCAGTACATAAGTTGGAGAGTTAACAAGTCTCTCAGTACGTTGGCTGAAAGCCACACGTTATGCATTTGATTAGGTTTAACTATGCTAGATAGTTAGAGATACATTTACCCCTAGGCGGCTTGGCCGCAATAATAGTAAATAAAACACTTCTGGTTTTGAAGCATAAAAGTTAAGGTATTAACTTTGAGCCCTGGTCTTGGGCTGTAAGTGTCCTTTGGATAAGGAACTTAGTATTAGTGACTCTTTGAGTCGAACGTCTTCCTCTGACGCTAAAGCTACGGCAGCCCCGCTGCAGGAAGTGCCTGCATTTGCACCTTCGTCTTGTCCCTCGTTGCCTTCATCACTGTTGGAATTTGTGTCGGATTGCAGCTCTTCCACCAGCTCTCCCATTGCCAATCTGCGCATTAAGACACCCGACGCCTCAATGCCATTATCTTTGGCACGCTGGAGCTGCTTTTCGCTATCTTGACGCTCCTTCCAGTCGTCCATACGGGTGACAATGTATTGCAAGAGCACGTCTCTCTCGTTGTACTCTTCCGTCGTTCCAGACGACCTCCTTGAAACTACTTGTGCGTCGCGATGCTGACGAATAAGCTTATCATAGCGCGTACGCAGCGCTGGGCCTTGCTTGTCTCGCACGAAACCAGCCATTTCATTGCAGATGTCTGCAATCTTGTCAAAGCTTTTCATTATACCGTTCGCTGTACCTTCGGCTGTCGTAAAGTTCTTTCGAGCTGGACCAGCGGGCTGTACGAGAGACCCACCTACTGTGAGGTTCTCCTGATCAGTTTATTGTGCAGGGGGCAAGCTCAACGGCGCGTTCTCTTCCATGTCGTAAGGTGCAGAGCTGGCAGTGAGTTAGCAGTTGTAATATTGAGACAGAAACTAAATAGAAAGCGTGGCTGCGAAAGTTCTCGAATGCAAATCAATTTAGGCAATCCTGTGGCAGCCGGGATTCGCTGAAAATAAACTCAAAAGGAGCTGCGAAAGGTCTCTAATATTTTATTAGATATCTAACTTTAGCTCAGGCTGCGCTAAAGCTGGTGAAAAAATATATCTACCAACTCTAGCGCATGTTGCCACTATTTCATATACGAGGATGCCCCAAGTAATTAGCTCTTTTGGAGATGGAGCTCTTACCAACCCTTTCCTCTAGTGCCACGTGCTTGGGGTAATTATCGCAACTGACCGTAAATACATCAAACTTTTCCAAACTGACCGTAAAACTTACACAGCCGGCGTTTGTACATGAAGTAAAGAGACATCGCAGTATAAAAGGTTTGATGTACAACTGGGACGCGGTGAAGAAAAAGAAAAAGACTGCTTCAGTGCCAGATCGGATCTATTGGTAGCAAGAAGAGTACACAGAGACCACGAAAGTTCTGCAGACGGGTATGTGCAGACTGAGTATCTCACTTACTTTTGCGTGTGTGTTGTGGACTAAAGACAACTGTCGTTGCTGGTTTTGCAGGATTAATATTGAATACGGCGAGACGGTTCTCAGAAAGAAATTAAGACGTAAGAAGCAGATGAGTCAGCGTCACAGGAATGAATAACTGACTTTGTGCTCGCAGCAACCAAGCCGTACGTGAGGAGAGAGCGAGCCAACTTCACAGGAATACCAGGCTTTGGGGGAGCAGGACCGTCGTACAGGTACGTGGACGAGTGTTTCTCTAGCAGTGAGTGTGTAATCTCAAAATTTATTTTGTTTATGTCAACTATGTTACGTAGATACAAGCGTCTGAGGAATTTTTGCGTCTTTAGGGGATCTACTGCTACCTGAACATCCTTGCTTGATCCCCATGTGGGGGGTGAGTGGTGTGGTAATAAAGCCCATTGACTTATTCTCGTTGAAAGCGTAAGCACGAAGAAACGCTGTACTGTCAGACGCTGATAGAAATACATCCCTAAATGTAACTGACTGCCTCCCGTACTTGGACTGAACGTTAACCTTGCCTGGTTCCATGATAGTTGTAGAGTGAGCGACTATGTAATGGAGCGGTACATGTGGAGTCGTCCTCGCTTGATCTTTTTTTACTAGTGAACTTCAACAAATGTAACCAATCAAACAGCATTTATAGACATGTGTATGTTTTACGGTCAGTTTGGAAAAGTTTGACGTATTTACGGTCAGTTGCGATAATTATCCCACGTGCTTGTGGTCACGCCAGATGAGCTGGGGGCACGCCACCAACTGCCAACTCAAGAGCGAGCAAGAAAGACTCCGTGCTTGCTGCCCAGCTGAATGCGAACGTGTGAATTTGCATTGGGAGGCACCGTATGACATCTTGCAGGTTCAAGCGAGCACAGGTGAATTGAGGCGCGACATCTTACCCTCACTGTCGACGTGAATCACGTCGTGATGTGTAAAGTTAATACATGTAGTTTGCTGGACGCACGCTGCAGAAGCCATTGGTTGCGAGGACAGCCTCTCCATTTGTTTGATCCACTGGTATGATACCTGCCATGCGCAATTGTACATGAACCGTCCTCATCGACAATGACACTGTGGACATGTGAGATTTCAGTCGAGCACGTCAAACACAGTCCCACCTAAATCTTCGCGTATTGTCGCCTTTGCGACGCCTGCAGTCGCTCCATGCTCTCTGCGAGACTCGTGAGCAGATCCAGTAGCTTGTCCTGTGTTTATTTCGTCTCGACCTCCTTCTTGACTTCATCATCTTCGCTTTCTTTATTGTGAACACCGGGCCTCCGAACTGTAAGCGCCAGGCAAAATATTAAGGCAGGCTGTGGTGGCGACTTTGGCTATCTTTTTTAGTGGCTACTCTCAACCATGCGTTGGCGTTGGTGTATTACTTACGCTGTTTCGTGGTGAGCTATTTGTATTTGTACGCGAGTAATGGATCTGCGACTTGTCCGACGGATCGACTTGTGTTTCTTTCGCCCAGTGTCAACACCAAAGAAATTATACGCTCAACTGCACGAGTCACCGCTGTACGTGTAGTCGAAGTTGCTCACGCGTGACTGACATGGATTTCTGCACTAATATACAAAAGTAGTAGTAGTTACGACAAGTAGAACTAATAGTGCTTCGTAGTATTATTTTTATACCTCCGCTTTCTTAGTTAGCCATTCTAATCTTTTAAATGAAAAAATACAAAGACATGACAATGTACTACTACATACATGTGCTATAATACACGAACATGTATTAATACATGTCATTAGATTGGATACTGTACACGTAAGTTACCTAGGAATATAATCTTGGTGAGGCTGTTGCCAAGCGGCGACATCACGATGCGAGAGACCTCGCACTGCAGCTCCGAATGAAATCGGATTTTATTGTCATGTCCTAGTAGGACAGTTCTACATCTTGGTATTGCTGGCAAATGTCGTCGCAGTGACAGCAAGCATTGTACATGTACCACGGCGGTCTCGCGACCCTGCAAGAGACGGCGAAGCTGAGCGGGGCTAGTATGAGCAAAAAGATCGAACGCGATGGCAACATGATTGCCAGGGCTTTGCGGATCTACAGGATGAAGTTCGTCCACCACCACCGCGTGGCAGGAAATCGCCAAGTTGCACTAATTTTTCAAGCGCCTACCAGCTGCCGGTGTGGCACGGCCTGCGAACCACTATTGTCTCCTCCTGCTGGCGCCCAAGAACTCCATGGAGAAACAACAACTGGCACAAGTCTTGCCACAAGAGTCCCAGCACCCAGTTGCCACCCGGCGGTTGGACAATCGCACCGCCGAGGAGTGGCACGCCAGCTCCAAAAGATACTGCGCAGCGGACATCTGCCGTGCTGACGTGGTGGAAGTCAAAGCTCACATCGCTGTGGTCACCACAGTGTGGTGATCGCTTGCTTCACATCCACTCCTGAGGCTCAGCTGCACCGATGTTACAGCTCACTCATCGTGTGGCGCCTTGCACTGATGCTCCTCGCGAGCTATCCATGGATAGCACCTCGGGTCAGCGCGGAGCTCGCCATTTTCGAAGACAACTGGGAACACCGGAGCCAAGTTGCCGCTCAAGTCGTGGTCCGGCTCTTTAACCCAGATGCCCAGAAACAGCCGCATCGACTGTACTGAAACTCTCTCCCTAACAAAAAGCACTGCGACAGGCTAATCATGTGGAATTCGATAAGGCAGCTCTCCCGTTGTTTTAAACTGGGCAAAGGCACCCACCACCTCCACGACTCGATTCTCTTTCCTGGCCGCAACTTCACAACGACGGACCAACCTGCCGAGCCGAAGAGCGAAACCAGCAGAGCCCAGCGCAGAGCACAGCCGACCCATCATTACATAATCTCTTTTGCTCGCTACGTGTAACGTGCTGCGTCTCGAACACGCAGGCACCAACCCACGCACACGACACTCGCTAGGACCAACGCCTGTCGTTACCAAAGATCTTGGAGCTTGACAGCTTGACACGCAGCGGCAGCGTTCATTTACTTCAGTAGCCTCATCCGCGCGACAGCTCGCTCTCGCCGCCCTCGGATCAACAATTAGTTCGCACTCGCAGAGACCGAGCGCAGCAGCTCCTCCCGTCCAGCACCACCTCCCGACCAGTTCCAGCACGGCCATGTCCATGGGCCTCCACTCTGCGCGCGAGGAGCTCGGACTGCCCAACGTGACTGGCAGTCACGGCATGGGCATCGCCACCACTACGGGATACCTCAACGGCGACGTCGGCCAGCCAATCGGCGGACTACCGAAGCCCATTAGTCTCAGTCCGCGTACATTCGGCATGGAGGACCTGCGCGACTTCTGTGGGCCCGTTGGCACCTTCAAGACTGGGCTCACTCCCCGGGTCTTTAGTACGGGTCTGACCCCGCGCTCGGGATTCACACCTCGGTTCACTACTGGCTTCACGCCGCGTATCAACGTCACGGGTTTGAGCCAAGCGCCCAATGCCCCGCCCACGGAGACCTCCAATGGCTATATCCACCGACCGGGAGCCGGCTACTCGCCGCGCAGTGGTCATGACGGCAACAATAACAAGATCTCGCCCTCTGGCTTCACTCCCAAGGATGTCTCGGGCGCCAAGGTGCCTATGCGTTTTCCTGGGGCCTTTTCAAGCAACAGCCCGCCCAAGATGCCTATGACTGACCAATTCAAGCAGGAACACCCCCCACCGCAGTCACACTTGCAGCAGATGCAGCATATCCACCAGCAGACCCAGCAGATGAGCCACGGCGGCCCTCACCACGGACAAATGCCCCACCCAGGAATGCCCAATATGAACATGCCCATGTACGATTACATGAACCGCCCCGCACTGCAGCAGCCTGCAGACCCGCGTCTTAGTGTGACGCCCAACTCGGACCGGGTTTCCGACCAGGAGGACCTGGACGAGCGTCGGCGTATGAAGAACCGCGAGCGTGTGCGCAAGTGCCGCAAGCGCAAACAGGACCGTCTGAACTTCCTGGAGGACCGCACTGCTGAGCTGGAGAAGGAGAATGGCTTGCTGAAAGCCAAGATGGCTCGCACGGACTCGGGACTCAAGGACGAACCTCTGACTGAGACTCAACTGAACGATCTCCGCAAGAAGCAAAACACCACCTTGTCCTCATATATTCGCGCTTACAACGAGGCTGATGGCTCGGCCTTCGAGACGAGCGCTCGTGGCATTTGGGCTGTCAACGCTGAGATCCTGTACGGTACCAATGGTGCTCGTATTGCGGGCGTGGCGGACATTGTCGCTAGCAAGAAAATGTATGCTAGTGTCTTTGCCAAGTACGAGATCAAGCAGTACACGGTGCAGTGGAAACCAAGCTCGACGGACAAGTGTCTTGTGAACTGGGAGGTCGAGGTGAGCGTGCAGAAGGAGGCGGCCAAGAACGTGCCGCTGACTGCTCCGTTCGCCGAGCTGGCGCCGCTTTTTGGCGGCATGAACGAGCCGTTGTCGTTCCAGATGACTTCGCACATTACCTTTGAGGAGGGCAAGATCGTGGAGGAAATTCGCCAGTTGAACCTGTCCCGCATTGGCGAGAAGGTACTGAATCAGTTCGCACAGGACCCTAAGAAGGCCGCCGATGTGATGCGGTGCCTGATGACAGCATAGGCTATTCAGACATTGCCAGACAAGGCGGAGAAGAGCTCGGGACGAGCTAGACCCGATAAACGGACGCACAAACGGGCAGAGACCCCACGCAGGTAGCTCGTAGCTTAAGGAGACTGTTCTTCTCCTTGTTGAGTAGCAGTAGAGCATCGTGTATCATAAAAGCAAATATTACTCGGAAACATACAACGTGTTGCTGTCTTTTTACCTACTTGTACGGTTCTGTCTTGTGTCATGGGTGGATATAGATATACGTTCCATCTTCCACGTCATCGCGTCCGTCCACGCTTGCTTATATCCTCAACATTACTAACACATGCGCATTATTACTAGCTAAACAAGAGTGCGGCAAAGTGCGGCGCTGGAGGTGACACGAAAAAAAGTAGGGTTGAGTTGATCTATTGGCTTCTTCTTTTGGTAATACATGAAGTGGATGGCGCGATACAGATCGCTTCTCGAATAAAAACTTGTGTCGCGGCTCAAAAGCAAAGCAGGGTCGGTCGTCTTAAGCAGTCCTGCGAGCGCAATGTGGCGCTTCGTTCGATGCTGCTATCCTCATGGGTTCAACTCTGCAGTTGAGAAGTCGCTTCAAGCTCGTCTTGCGACGTCTACACAGGTAAAAGCACAGCGGCAATACGACCATTAGAATGGGCGACGAACAACATTCACTGTATGCAGAAGATGGAGGAATGTACCAGCGAAGACGCTGTTGAGCGTCGGGATGTTGTTGGCCTTGAGGATCTCGGGCGGTACGTCGTTCACCTCATTTAGTTGCTTTAGCGAAAGCCATACACAGAAAGGTGAGTCCAGATCCATCCAGGCGAGGAAAGCATTGCACACGCGCGGCTGTCGTACCTGAATCTCCTTGAAGGAGCCAATGTAGTGGATGTCTGTGCCCTCAGGGTCCTGTAGAAAGACCTGTGGGTAGTTGGCACGGATGCCGCTGACCTCAAAGTAGCGGTTGCGCGTGTCGCGGTTCTCCTCGAGGCTGCAGTCCACCTCCGTATATGTGATCTTGTTGCCATCCAGAAGTTGCTTTAGGTGGCCGATCTCGTACTTTTGCTCAGTGATCGAGACCATCGAGGAGGTCAGCACGACGCATGTCTAAGACAGGCAGCAATGACGTCAGCACATGGCAGTGAGGATGTAACACATAGCAGAGGAGACGCGCCTTGACAGGACTCATAGTGTTAGCTGGAGTTAGTTTATAGGGTGCTGGAGCTGAAGATAAGAAATTTGGCGATGCGGTCTTAGTTTGGAGCTGCCCAAGCGTTTCTTCGCCGGCCTTTCACAACTGGATCGGAGCCCTCCACGCACGCGTGTGTGGCGCACACACTCACGTAAGTACGAGTTGAAGTGGCTAGGAATGTTCATGAGCTTCGATGTAGCGTTCTTTTCGCGGCGGGAACAAGGTGTCGCAGCCCACGCAAGGATAAGTCGCTTGGCTGCAGTGCGATGGTTGGACGGACGACGCGTGTGTAGCTAGAGTGAAGCCACTTTTCTCTGTTCCTGCACTTCCCGAGATGGCTACGCTCGCAACAATACTATTTATACATGTGCACTTGTGCAGCACTGCAAATGCATGTACTCAGATCGATGCCCGGAATACCGCAAACCGGTTTAAGCTTTTTATTTACTGTACTGCCATAACTGCTAGTTCCGCCGCGACCTTAAACCAGGTACTCTTCGCGAGCTATGAGAACCAAGGTCACCAGTAGACTTCAAACAACCACGAAGCAACAGCTTCTTCATCTATATAAGCTTACCTCGGTTTGAGCGTCGAGTCGTGTCAAATATAGGCACTGTAGTCAATCTGCCTGGCACAGAGCGCTATCGATTCTTGATTGTTGAATTACGATGCCGGCGTTACCCGTGAGGGATGCACATGCAAAGCACTCTCGGTCATGAGGAGCTCATGAGTCATGAGCTCCTCGGTGGGCACTGCCTGCATTCGGTCGATTCTTCCTCGCTCTGTGCTGACTGTTGAATGCTACTGCAAGTTGCAGTGCAACTGCTATGATGTCGAAGCGAACGCAGTATAAAGCTATATAGAGTTTCACGCGTCGGGGCAGCGAACGACATTAGCATCAAATTGATTTTGGGTTTGATTCCACGCCCCACTTTAGCAGTTAAAGATCTCGAGTGAACTAAAACTGGCCACCGAATAAGTCATAAGTCGACAAGGCGATGTTCGTGATCTTCAATCAACCTTTTACAGCGGCCGCACTTGGTCAGCCACCGATGCAATGGTGACTCAATGCGACCTTTGAAGAAGAACTTCATGCCTTCCGCCATTTCGCTAGGTGTGCCAGCTACGAGGGGATCATTTCTGTGATTGGCTATCAAACGCACCGATCCATCCAATCGCTCAATTTTATTTGTCCACGCGCTTGGCTCCAGTTAAAGCCGCCGTGACGCGCCGGAATGTGGAGTCCACTTCCTGTTGGCCACACTGCTTCGCACTTGCCATGGCGTCAAGCTCTCTGCTGCTGCTAGTGGTGGTGACCTGCCTGTGCATCTGGAGCCTGACACTTGCGCAAAATGTCAACGACTCACCGGTGCTGGACGTGGAGTCTGACGTGGTGTGTGAAGCGGCCACGGACTGCTTGGCGCAGGGTTTGAAGCACAGCACGTGTCGTGCAGGAGTCTGTGTGGACAACGCACTATTCCCGCTATCGCACGAGGAGATCGCCGGGTCTATTGGCGCGTTTGTGGCCACCATCCTGGCTGCAGGATCCGGTCTGGGTGGCGGGGGTCTGCTGGTGCCGCTGTACATCATGCTCATGAGCATGTCGTCACACGAGGCGGTGCCGCTTTCCAAGACCACAATCTTTGGCGGCGCCATTGCCAGTTTCTTGCTGAATGTACGGAAACGCCACCCTCTAGTGCGCAGCCGTCCTCTGATCGACTACGAGACGATGCTCCTGATGGAACCCATGACGCTTGCTGGTACAATTATCGGCGTTAACATGAATGCGGTGTTCCCCGAGTGGCTCATCACAATTTGCATCGTGTGGCTGCTGACCAAGACAGCTCTTCGCACATATAGCAAGGGCAAGAAGATTTGGAAGGAGGAAGTTGATGCTGACAACAAGATCATTATGGACATTGTGGCTTACTGGCGGTTGTTGCCGTACGAGTCGAACTTCAAGCAGTTCCAGGTTGTAGCGCGAGCGTATTTAAAGTGGAAGGCTTACAAGTCGCCCGAGAAAGAGGAGCTTCGACTGAAGATTCTGGCAGACGAGGCCAGTAGTGTGGAGGAACGAAAAAGCTCATCAAATATTACAGAAGCGAGCACTGAGGAAGAGACGAGCAGCGACGAAAACGAGAGTGAGAATTTGATGAGTTGGGGACTGCAAGACAAGCGACCGGTGAAATTCCTCTCGGTAGAGGAGATCGCCAAGACACGTCGCACTGTCCCTATGGCAGACATGGGCGTGCTCTTCTTGACGTGGATCGGTCTCGTGTTGTTTTCTATGGCGAAAGGTGGCCACGGTACGCCCAGTGTTATTGGTTTATCATGTGGAAGCATTGGCTACTGGCTGCTGGTCATCGTCTCGTTTCCCTTCTTCATGAGCGTGACGATCTACTTTGGTATGAAGATCAGTCGCTTCCACACGATGTTGCAGGCGTCTGACTACACGTATGCAAAAGGTGATATGATCTGGACGAAATTTGCAGTCGTCAAGTACCCAGCGTTGTGCACTGCCGCTGGCGTAGCCGCTGGTCTGCTGGGCATTGGAGGTGGAATGGTAAAAGGCCCGCTGTTAATTGAAATGGGTTTACTACCTCAAGTTTCGTCGGCGACGTCGTCGTCTATGATCCTTTTCACGTCCTCTGCTACTACGATCCAGTTTATAATCCTCGGCACGCTGTCGGTGAACCACGCCTTGTGGCATGGCGCGGTGGGTTTCGTGGCCGGCCTTATCGGGCAGCTGGGTATGTCGTACTTATTCAAAAAGTACCGCAAGTCGGCGCTGGTGATCTTCCTTGTCGCCGTCTTTATCGGAGTCAGTGGCATCGTCATGGGCGTGCTGGGTGCAGTTCGTATCTCGGAGATCGGCTTCGGAGGCTTCCGCTCACTCTGCCTCAGCGGCTAAGAAAGCCAGTCGACTGTGAAATAGCTCTCTGGTCACATATTATAACTTAACATGCATGTGCACTTCTTCTTGCTTTGGCAAATTGCCACAAACAACTTCTTCGACGAGTTAAAAAAATTCGCCATTACGAAGTATTAATAGGTAATGTGTTCCTTCAGCTTAACACAATCGGTGACAGCAGCTAAAGATGACGTCATCAAGATCTTATTAAGTATATTTTGTGCAATCGGGACAGCTGCTCACTTCTACCGGTACGGCGTTCCGCCTATTCAGTCTTCAATTTGCTCCACGTGTACCACACTTTACCTCAACCAAGGATCCTGTTGTCCACGATGAGCGCCTTCCCCTCCATTAAACTCACATACTTCGCCGCCGCTGGGCGCGCTGAGGCTCAGCGTCTGGCCTTCTACATCGGCGGTGTGCCCTTCGAGGACAAGCGTGTCAGCCATGCGCAGTTTGCGGCCATGAAGGAGTCGCTTCCACTGGGCCAGTTACCGATCCTTGAGGTGGACGGCGATGTGTTCACTCAGTCACACGCCATCATGCGCTTCGCCGGCCGCATGGGAGGGCTTTATCCCGTGAGTGTGCCCTACCTGGCGCTCAAGATCGACGAGGTGCTGCACGCCATGGGCGAGATCGAGGAGAAGATGGGCCCGGCGTTTCGTGAGTCCGACGCTGACAAGAAGAAGCTCATGCGCGAGGAGCTTGCCTCCGTCACGATCCCTCGCTACGCCGCTCTGTTCGAGGCTCGACTCGAGAAGATGAAGCAGATCCCAGCCTTCCAGTCCCAGGACGTCTTCATCCACGACGTAGCCATCTACGCCTGGGTTAAGTCCCTGCGTGCCGGATACATCGACCACATCCCCACCACAGTTCTGGATGGCTACAAGCTGCTGAACGAGGCACACGACAAGGTGGCCAACCACCCCAAGGTCAAGGAATGGTACATGCTGCAACACAACGCGCCCAAGCTTAAGCTGGTCTACATGCCCAAACCTGGTCGTGCTGAACCGATCCGCCTCGCCTTCTTCATCGGAGGCGTCGAGTTCGAAGACGAACGTATCACTCACGAGGAATTGGCAAACCTCAAGCCGTCGCTGCCGTTCAACCAGCTGCCTGTGTTGGAAGTGGACGGTGATGTCATTGCCCAGTCGCTCGCTATCCTTCGCTACGCTGGCACACTCTCAGGACTTTACCCTGCGACCGACCCGGTGGCTGCTTACCGTATTGACGAGCTCTTCGACATCCTCGACGACATGTTCAACTTCCCGCTTTGGGGTGCCTCTCACCGTGAGAAGGACACGGAGAAGCAGCTGGCGATGCGCGCGGAGTTGTCCAGTGGAATGGTGCCCAAGACGTTGGCATTCCTGGAGAAGCGGATTACCGCGAACAAGGGCCCCTACGCGGCAGGAGCGAACCTCACGGTGGCAGACCTCGCTATCTATGGTGTGCTGCTTGGATTCAAGAGTGGTGTGCCCGGATTCGAAAAGACCATCGCAGACTCGTTCAATAACTTGCAGCGTGTGTTCAAGCTGGTGGCGGAACACCCGAAGGTTGTCGAGTGGAACGTCGCACACAACCAGTAAACGGCCAAAAGGTTGCATCCTAAGAAAGTAGTGACCTTGCTAAAAGATACTTTGAAGTAAAATACATAACGCTTGTGAGTTTTAGAAAAAGAAGCCATAAAATGACTGATCTTGCTGACTTCAAGGTAGCAGACATGGACGCGGTGATTTAGTGCTCATGAATCATCCTGATAAACCAGTTGACCGGTAGTCGATTTGGTGCTTCACGAGTTGAGTGGCGATGGCGCAGAAACTCAAGTTGCATTCAATCGTTTCACTCATATTTGCACAAGTAAACCAAAGATAAAAAGAGTTAGCGGCGAGAGCTGTGTGTCCTTAAAAACGACGACGATTCTATCAATATGCCGTTGTGACCGTGTCCACGCAACGCAAGTATCACCACACCTGAAGCCCAAAGATCCCAAGACCAGCCTCAGTGGATAGTGAAGTTCCCTGAAGCTTCATCTCGAGCCCGCTTGTTTCCAACGGTGGGTTTCATACCAGAAAGGATTACGCGATCCAGCCGCATGATTTCGGCCTTGTGTGTCGGCAAAAAGTGCTTTCGGTGGTCAAACCCGGCGCCGCCTTTCACCAACCGCACATACGACTTCTGGCCACGCCCCTCAGCCGTTATCGATAGACCCGTAGCCTGCACTGTTTGAGTGAGCTGCGCGACTCGATAACGAGCTTGCGCAATGCTTGTAAAGCCTCGAACAATGAACGAAGAGTCTGGTCCTCGCAGAAACGCAGTCAGTTCCGCTGCCCCGGGGGCATCAGCTGAAGGAAGCTCGTACGTAAACGGCCTCGAAATGCTTGCAATCTCCGTAACAAGCCATGCTCGACGCCGGGATGCAAGAGAACTCAACGCAGCTTTATGCTCCGGTAAGCTCGTCGGTTTAACCAATGTCGAAAGTGATATTACTGCCATCTTAAGGAACTTGCCATTCATTTCCATGAAAAGACTCCTCGTGTCGTTAAATACTAACAGGTTCCCACAGGCAATTGCATGTTTCCAAAGTCGGTCAACGTCACTCAAACCAGCGAAAGCACTTGGCTTAATATTCGAAAGACTCCGAGCTCTCTCCACCGCAGCCTTCGTGAGAGATGTCCGTGCGGCGGAGTTGTTTTCAAGTGCGTCCGCTAATGACAATAGGAACTCCACACGATCTGCATGTGGTATACTGTAATGGTCTATGGATCTCAAATACGGATCACCAACCTGCCCCCAGCCAACTTTGCGAATGAGGTCCGCAATCACAGAAGTCATTTCCCGCTTTTCATTCACTCGAGAAAAACAAGTTTTGAAAAATGTTGCGATGTATGTCACGTCTCCCGAGTCAGCGAGCGCCTTGCACATCTTTTGACAAAGCTGTAGTACCATTGGCGTGGAGTTTCCGTGCATGATGTATCCATGAGCATAGGCATTTTGCCGCCCCTGTTCAGCTCTGTATTGAAGAATCGCATTCACCTTGGCGATGTCAACATGATTGTCGGAAAGTGCCATCTCTGTAGCAGCGACATCTCCCATCAATTTGAATGTGCACTTGATATCAGCGGACGCCGGCCAACCAACAACTGCAAATCGTTCATGATAGGCGAAACCATTCTCATCGAACCGTTTCCACAACTGGCCAAAGGTTTCGTTCCCTGGATTCAAAAAGTTGAGCTTCTCAGTCCATTTTAGAGAAGTAGGGTTGCCACTACCTAGCCGCTGCCCACTGAGCGAATACCACGAAGCGCTCTGTTGCTCATTTGAATATCCAGTTGAGGTATACTGAAGACGCGCTATACAGAGTTTCAGCTGTCTTTCTGGAGGGACAAGTGCATTTGCAGCTGTCAAGGCTTCACACCGATGCAAGTCAACACCTGACAGCGCCTTGGTTCCCTTCCCTTCGATCCCATATCGTGTGCATGACCGAGAGAGCATGAGAGCAAATACCGTGCTGTCATTGGCAACATCTCGTCTGTTTACTCTGTTCGTGACCCCATTTTCGCCTTTCACATTAACTGGATCTTGTCCCTTCATCTTCTTGATAGTCTCCGCAAGTTGCAATCGTTGCAACTGACCTGGACTTTTCCCATTCAAACTGGGCATTCCTCGGGGAACACACAGCGAATATAACAGCATCAAGCAGTAACCACTCGTCACCTTCTCCACGGAACGATATGCACCCGCAGTGTACACGGCATAGTACGGGGCGAATTGAGCAGCACCGGTCTCTTTGCCGAACTTGTAGACACTGTAAATCTGCGCTCCTTCTTCGGATATCAACAGATCACCCCCAGTGCACACCGACGGCAGCTGCACCAACAACCTCGCAGCACAGTGAGCTCCCCCGATGTATTTTTGTTTCTCGAACTGCCCTCCTTGCCCGTACAGTAGCAGTTTATCCAGCACAGGGCGAAGTGCAATGTTCTTGAACCCCAACTTCTCCGCGCTCATTTCGCACAGCCTCTCGATACCTTCCACCCACTCTGGGTTTTTCACTGTCACTTGATCTCCTGGCAACATCCACACTTTGTCGCGAACTTGCTTGCCGCAACTCTCAAGTTCTGTTGCATTTTCTTTCCGTATCGGAAGTAAAATGTTGCCGCAACTTTTCACTTCCAGCCCTGGCAACCCCGACAGCATTTTTGCTTCGTCTCCAAACGAATATTTCGTTTCACCTGACACCACTTTCCCCAATATTTCGCTCAGCTCTTTGCAGATTGCTCCTTTAGGCGTTAAAGTGTCGTTGACAGCGCCAATGGAGCTGAACGGCCAATACCGATCTGACCGCCCCTCGTACTCGTCCTCCTCATCGCTGTCACTGTCGCCGTAGTACTCTCGCCTATAATATCCAGCTTCACTGTCGCTGCTGTTGTCCCAACTTCGACCGCGTCCCCAACCGAAAAACACGAATGAATTGTCGAGCAGAGCAGAGCAGGTGCGCGTTATTCTAACGTTGGATTTCCATCTGGCCAATCAGCGCTGTTAATTTATCCACTACTGTACCTGAACGAAACTTCCTGTGGTGATTTTCACTACGCATGGGGCAAAGACCCTTTAAGGACATTGCCGATCCGGATGATAGCGACTATGCACCACGAGGTGCTGCGTGTGTGAAGATTAGTGACGCGCTGGGTCGTGTAGGGGTAAACGACGCTGGTCTGTACGCATTCGGAAGCTCGGATGTCGATCTACCTGCTCTACCTGGTCTGGTAGTGTGCGACGCCGGTATCATCCCGATTCCATTGGCCGACAGTTTCGCGTCCTGTTTATTAGACCGATGCACACGAGTCGAAGAGGGTGATAGCACACGCTGGGAGCTGGCGGCGGATAAACTTTGGATAAAGAATCCCGAGTGGAACCGCAAGATCGGGGACCTGGGGGTGGCTTTAGGAGAGAAATTAGGGTTCCAGGACGTTTTGTTGGACGGTGGTATACGCTCGTGGAGGACACGAAAAGCGACAGAAGGACGCTGAACAACACGAAGATGCTGTGGCAAAGCTTGTGGTACATTTGCCATCGCTGCACGAAGGTGGAGACTTGATCGTGTATGATGACGAAGACGTAACCAAAACCTACAGATTTGATTTGGGCAAGTTGATGGGGAAAGCGACGTTCAAACCCAGCTATGCAGTGTACGTGGCGGGTGCCGAGTTTGAGCTGGAAGAAGTGAAGAAAGGATACTGCGTAGTATTGGAATACTCGATACATTTGCCGAATGATGAAACTGTGGCACCAGTGAACCAGTCGAACTGAAGGAAGCAATCGAGGAATTTGGTGACTCGACTGGAACATTTGCACTTTTGTTGGCGAACGAAAATAGTGGAGATGGGCAATTTGACTTAGAGGGATCCCAGCGACTCACTGGGGTTGACAGAGGTCGATTCCAAGCACTGCAGAAGGCAAATAGTCGTGTACCTGATGAGAAGAAGGTGAAGTTGTATGTTGCCAAAATTGAACACACGGCCAAAGTTGTGAAGGATGTTGGAGGCGATGGTACTAGTGCATGTACACTGTTTCGCAGCTACCCGAGGATCTCCACTAGAGGTGGCGGTGCGGCAGAATCTCGTTGGAGAATTCGACAGAGATGTGAATCAGTTGTGTGGCTCTCGACGAGTGGCCAAATCTTGCAAAATTGGGACTGGCAGGACTCGAGTGACAGCCTTGGCCGGACTAGCAAGATGAATTTCTTGAACCCTGACCACTCCTCGCCTCGCTCCACGTGGAGTAAACACTTAAGCCGTGATGAGTTAGTCGTAGAGATGACGATCAAGTACAAGGCGTGTGTCGTTGTGGGGTGGCCTCTTGCGCATGACTTGAGATATACTACTAGTTTGATTGGGGAGAATGCGGCTTTGTCGTTGATTCTAGCTGACAAGCCCGTGAATGCATCAAAACTGCGATCTTTCATGAATATGGCGACCGGAACTGATCAAAATGATGCCGACCGGGACAAACCCACAGCTTGCTTGGATTTTTGTCAACGTATGTGCAAGGCAATAGCATCAAGTGGGGATGTGGAGTTGGTGTGGCTATTTTTCATGCGATTCTTCGATAATTTGAAGGAGAAAGAACTACTGACCTCATCACTAGGCTCTCTGATCGAAAAATTCGGCTGGAAAATGGTGTGTACGCCGCTGACTAACGCTATTGACCGAATGGATTCTCTTGATGCCATGAGTTTAGCTCTCGAGTTGGCGAAAGTGAGTGACGCTCAGGTCGCTCTGACGACGTTAGCAGTTACGAAGGCGCAACTTGTTCCCGAGGGCGTGTTAGCGTCGTCAAAGCATGTAGCTTCACTTTGGAAATGCTCAGCAAGCTGTCACAACGAAGGTCTATTTAATACGGTCGCGTGTATACTCCCGAAATTGGATCCAAGTGTGCTTGGCCCAATTATAACAGAGGTGGCGGAGTATGAACAAGCACAACCTACCCCGGGGCAAAGAGTGGTGCTGGCTTCGTTGGTATCCACTCGGCGTCGATGGTTGGGAGCCGAGATTTCTCGTCTCAACGAGCTCACGTTGCAGATACCAAGCGCTTGGATATCCGCACAAGATCGAATTGAGACAATTCTTCGGGAACAAAAACAAAACGATTCATTTGTTATCGGCGAGTTTGCGGACATTTCTGCAGCACTTCGATTTGTAGAGAACCTCCCGCACTCAACCGATTCGACCTCCCGAACCCCATTCACTTTGGAAGCCCATCAAGCTGATGCGAGGGCGATTGTAATTGTTAACAAGACTGGGGATCAGTACGAGATCTCTAGACAACAACTGGAGCAGTATAACGCGGAGATCAATCTTCTTTCTGCCAGCTTGAGCTCTGGAGGATAGTCGACTGATATTACTGAATCAAGTATTGGTGAGAAGTGGCGTTTGGTTTAGAAGGACGATGCTCATTGAACACGCTCAAGACAGCGGCTAGCAGATTTTAATCAGAGTTTAACAGTGTGTCATGCTGCCTCAGTACAATGAGAATAAAGGGAAAGTTGCGATCACGAAAAAAAAAACATCGCGCTAACGTTACTGATAATTCACGAATTCAGTGCTTCATAGAGCCCCATTCGCCCACTTTCGGATGCTCTGCAACAACGTCGTAAATACTCAGCAGCTTTTTGAACGGCGCAACGACAGACACAGGAACGCCAAGAATGCGTCCGCTTCTAAATGTCCACAGTAAAGAGGAGATAGCAAGATCTGCAACGGTGAGGCTGTTGCCGACAGCATGACGCTCATTCCACTTCGACGTACGCCGCTCGAGGAAGCTCAGCGTGTTAGGGAGGGTTTCTTTGGCCAGACGTGTTCGCAACTGCTTCTGCTTCGCCGGATCTGCCTCAAAGTACGAAGCGTTCCAAGCGTAGGAGCTGTAGAACTCATCGATCAGTGCAAACACCTCATCATTCCGGAAAGCCTCCTTGGCCTTACTGGCTGAGTAGAGTCCCCCGAGCGTACCAACGTACCGGAGAATCCCAAGCGCCTGTGACACGACCTCTCCGTCCACTTCAAGCACTGGTAGCTGGTTAAAAGGCAGCGTCGAGCGTTTTCGGTTCAGCTCACACGCATCGATGCGCTCGTCGTCAAAAGGAATTCCTGCGATGAATAGAGCTAAGCGAATCGGCTCAGCACGTCCAGGGAACGGAAAATAGGTGAGGGGTATATCTTGCAAGAACTCTGTTGTTTCTTCAAAAGCTTCGCTCTGGGATGATTCCCACCTTTCGCCTCCACTGCGACAATACATTTGTGCTTGTCAATCTGCTCAGCCAGTTTTATCTTCCTAATCGACTTTACCCAGCAATACAAAGCGATGTCATGGAGTAATACGTCGTCACTGAAAGCCTCTAACGTCGGGATTTCTTGCAGCCGCTGAAGACGTCTCTCGATCAATGAAGCGTAGCGCGAGATGCTGGACGTTTCTAATGGGCTGGAGTTGTTTGGTTTGGCTTGGGCTTCACTCAGAACGTGAAGAATTTCATCAACTTGGAGTGCCATGATAGGGGAACTGACTGGATACAAGCCACTCAGACGTCCCGCATAACGAAACATGGCGTCACACTGCGTAAATGATACGCCGTTCATCTGAAGCTCGGTGCATTGGCCCTGCGTAACATCCCTTGGCGATAGAGTCCTGTCTTCAAAGGCGACACCGCCAATGCTGAGTACCAGACGAAGAGGGTGGAGACCCGCAGGAGCGACAAGGCGGGCTACTGTAGTTCGGTGTTGCGCATGTCGAGCGGCGGAAAATGAATGACTCAAAACAAATCTCAAAAGATTGAAGATTCTAACATAAGAGTAAAGAAATAGTTTAGATTTTAACTACAGTTTTTGTCCTCTCAAACGTATTTCGCTGGTCAAGCAATTATGTTTATTTGGCAATGTTTAAAAGCGTGGAATGAGCTGCGTTAAAAAAATGCTTTCACCTGCGAAACAATCGCTCGGTCGACTTGTTTGTCTCGACTCACTCACGCGTGAGCAGTGCTCCACTCGATAACTTTCGGGTGCTCTTTCACCTGGCCAAAAACACGAATCAAGTTCTTGTACGGGTCGGAGATGTTTGTAGGGATACCAGGTCTGCCGACTTTCAGGAGAAGGATCAACGCGTAAACAGCCAAATCGGCCACCGTCAACTTCGGTCCCGTAGCGTAATGCCCCTTAAACGCATCGACACGCTTCTCTAAGAACCCGAGTGTCTTCGGGATAAGACCCTTGGACAAGTTCTCACGCATCTCCTGCAGCTTGTCCGTGTCCCTCTCTCTGACAGTCGCGCGCCACTCAGGGCTGTTAAACATCTCATCGATCAACACGAAAACTTCGTCCACGTGAGAAGCAGCGAGCAGATCCGTTGGATAGAGACCCGCAAGGCTGCCAGCATAGCGAAGTATAGCCAACGACTGCGAGAAAGACTCACCGTCCACTTCCAGCACTGGCAGCTGCTTGAAAGGCAGATCTGACTTGACCTTCTCGTACTCATCCAACGAAATTCTCACGTCCTCAAAGTCAATGCCTCCAATGAAAAACGCGAGTCGAATTGGCTCAGCTCGGCCTGGAACTGGGAAGTAGGTCAGCTTCAACTTGTTGGGCGGACCATGCGGCAGACTGTACCATTCTTTCACTCGTTGGTGTGCAGCGACCTTGTCAAACGTGGCATTGTGGAACTTGTAGTCATCCAGAATTGTAGTCGGGATGTGGTCCAACAAACCATCTCTAAAGCCTTTCATCCACGTGTACAGAGAGATCTCGTGCACGTATACGACGTCCGACTGGAAGGATGGCAGTTGCTGTAGCTTCTCCAGTCGATCCTCAATACAAGCTGCATAGTGTGGAATGGTGACATTCGCCAGCTCTTCACGCATCGCCTTCTTCTTGTCCGCATCTCTTTCTTCAAACGAAGGAATTATTTGCTCCCCCATCTCGCACAGAGCATGCAGCATCTCGTCGACTTTAAGCGCCGCGAAGGGAGAACTGGTTGGGTAGAGTCCACCGAGACGTCCAACGTATCTTAGGATGGCGTCAGTTTGCGTTAGCACTTGCCCATCCACCTCCAACACCGGCACTTGGCCTAACGGGAATGAGCTCTTCAGAGCACCGAACTCCTCGCGGGTCAAGCGTTTGTCTTCAAAAGGGACACCACCAACGTATAGCGCCAGTCGAACGGACTCAGCCCGGCCGCCAAAGTTGAAATAAGTGAGCCTAATCGAGGGGAACGCCGCCATCAGCTCGATTCTTGGGTGGAACAGAAATTCTTTGCGAATGATGAGTTAGTTTTCCGACAGGACCAATGATGACGCAAGTCGTCTTTTCCAGGAAAGATTAAGTTTGGCCCGCGAGTGTTGGTCAAGCGCTTACGTATTTCAACGTCCCACTCATCCAATCGTTACATCTTTAGAATAGGCTCATGCCTTGCATTTGCTTCTCTTATCTACTTACGTGTCACCGTCGGTCAGAATTTTCTTTCACTAAGAAGGCAGCATCTACTTTAATAATGATTCGCAACGGGTAGTGCAAAATTAGATCTATTTGTGCAAAATGACCCGTCGGGTACGCAAGACGTTATTCTCCGTTGGGTCCGCAAGACGTCATTTTGCACAAATAGATCTAATTTTGCATGTTTTAATATTATCACTTTTTTATAGATTTCGACGAGTTCTCTTGGCGCGACACCACTAAGCTTCATACGTGGCAATCGCTCGTATGGATAGGGTGCGTATTAAGTGTATGCATCAACGAAGCTCCACCATACATGCATTTGCGAGGTATGCTCATGCAAGCGAGCCGACCACGGTCGCTGATTGGCTGGTAGTTTTGCGCTTGAAGTCATTGCGATATTCTCTGTCTTGGGCGGATGTTCGGTAACCCGGCGGTCAACGGCAACGGGGTCCTGGACGACCCGCTCTACAGCACCTTGCTCGCTTCCGGTGACAGCTCGACGGATTCATGGCCTTTTCACGACATTGGAGCGCCTCATGACGTCCTCGTACCAAAGGGAGAAGCCTGCCAAGCCATCAGCGAGCTGTTGAGTCGCGTGACGCACCAGGCGGGAGAATATTCCTTTGGAGGTGCAGCCAAGACGTTGCCTGTGATGCCCGGAATGGCCCTTAAAGGTGATGAGGAGTTTATCTCGCTGCCACTTCAAAGAGACAATTGTGAAAAACTTCTGAAAGTTTGCACTAAAGAAGGACAAAAGCTGTGGACGTTGCCGGGAGACCACGTGGAGATGAGAAATCCAGAGTGGAGTGCTGGATTGGAGCAGCTGAGCGAGCTGTCGGCTGTCAGAATGGGATACAAGGGCGTCAGGATGGAGATTGTTCTCTCAAAGTTGATGGTGGTTGGGCAAGGAGGGTCTTTGCCGTTACAACAAGATCCTGATGAAAGTGATCGGTGCATTGCTAAACTAGTGGTGCAATTGCCGTCCAGATGCTTCGGTGGGAACTTTGTGGTGAGCGAGGAGGAACAAAGAACCTGTTCCGATACACTCTGGGTGGGCACAAAGGGGTGGCAGCATTTAAGCCACACTTTGTGCTGTATACAGCTGGAGCGTTTTATACGATGGAAGAGGTGACAAGTGGGTTTAGCTTGATGCTGGTGTACTCGCTGTGTTTGCCTTTAGATCTACGGTTTATTCGCGGCACCAACGGCTCCGATTTGTTGCGGTTGGAACTTGCTGACAACATTATGAAGCTGTCACATGAGCAGAGAGAGAAATTTAAATTCTCAAAACGTAATTGAGAAAAATGTGGATGATGGAGAATCAAGAATTGCACTCATCCTTTCGAAGACATTTCAGCTGCAAGACTTGGCTGAAGCCTCCGATATGCAGGTCAATATAGACCTTGAGCGTGTTGCGTGTCTAAAAATTGCCAACGCCAGTCTGCGCCCCGAAAAGCAGCTACGACTCTATGTTGCTCGCCTTCAGTACGAAATTCCGGATTGCTATGGAAGGTGGGACCAGAAGAAAGCCGTCGAGAGCGCGACTTGGTATACTGTTCGTGGCGAGAAGCTAGGAAGTGGCTCTCCTTTTCCTGTCACCTGGACAACCTCATTCAATTTCTTAAATCCAGGGAAAGAGCCATTGGGTCAGCTTTGGAAAAGTGGAGATGGAGAGTTTGTGTGTAGATACGAGCGTTTGGCGATTGTTGGATGGCCTGCATCGGCTGACATAAGGAATACGCACCGGTTCATGGGGGAAGCTGCAGCAGCAGACTCGGTTTTTATGGATGAGCCTGTTGATTTGGCTAGACTTCAGATGTTACTGAGATACGACGCAGATCAAGGCAATCAGGGAGTTGCTGGGTCGCCACCGCCCATTGCTGCTCTCGCTGACCTGAACACCTCTTACGCAGTATGGGCAAGAGAATGGCAAGCAGGTGCCATGTCGAAGTGGACAAACTGTCAGCAAAGCACCTGTATCTTTGGCTTGTTGCAAGAACCTCTGCAAGGCTATTGTCGAGTCCGATGACATCCTACTGGTTGATGTATTCTTTAAGAAATTTTTCAGCCGTCTGGGACAGAAGCGTGAGTTGATCTCATCACTTGCAGACATCGTGCACAAATTTGGCTGGGAGATTGTAAATGCGACTTACGTGCAAGCATTTGATGGCCTTCCGTACTCTGTTAGTATGGGATTGGTCTTGAAGTTAGCTGATGCGCTCGTCGATCTTCCATCAGTAGCGGCTTGTCTCACGATTTTGGCGGTGAAAAAAGCTGACACTCTATTTGTCCCGACGAACTTGTGGAGTCTAGTAACGTGGATTTACTGTGGAAACTCGCAATAGCGTGCTCGAGTCCGCAGGTTTTTCGTGATGTGGGGAACGTGTTTACACGACTGGAAGCAAAAATTATTGGTCCAGTCGTTCAATCTCTATCAAAATGCGCTTCTGCGTCGAGCTCACTGGAGCATCGTAAGCTCCTACAGGCTTTGGCAACAAGGCGTCGGCAGTGGCTGATGGATCGGATTGCGGAAACGGAGAAGCCATTTGCGTGGGAAATCGTCGACATGAATTTCGTCGGAGCTACTGGAATGGCTGCATTTTTGCAAGGTCCCAACACTTCGTACCAGGTTCGATGTTTTAAAGGTATTGACGAAGCGCACAAACGAATGGCACTACTCCAATTGAAAATCAGAGCTCCACTAAAGATGACGGTGGGTGGCAGAGGGCGAGATGTGTACGTGCTTGTAACGAAACAAGCAGGCAAGTTCACCCAGAAGACGCAGGATATTCATCGATTCAAAAGCGAAATTCATCAGCTCAATCGCATAGCTGCTGATGCAAAGGCAATTGATAGTGCAGTAAACGCGGCCAAAAAATATTCAGCCAATGCAGCTAGTGCAACGATAGGAAAGAACCAGAAAACCTCTGCTTTAACAGAGATGGCTGTTATTACGGGGGCCAAGAGACCACGAGAAGAGCCCGAAGTTATTATCATCGAGTAGATGGTTAATGAGATGATGCCTAATTTGAGTTTTGACAAATGGAGTATGATGTGCTTCGCAGGTGTTCGCCTGCCACTTGGGGATTAATTGCATCAACAGGGCTGTACGGCAACTTGTTGCCAACGATAATGAATCACTACATTAGGATATATGCGACTTGTGCAAAACTGGTGTGTCCTGATTGGCTGAAAATCTTTATAATGTGAAACGCCAGTTGAAGTGCAACATTTCCGATTTCACCGCGACGGGAAACACATGAACCACGAACCCAGCGGAAACACTGAAGTCCCCAGCTCTGGTGTCGCCTCGCAAGAGATGTGGCCATTTCACATGATCGGAGCGCCCGAGGACGTGCTCGTTCCGCGAGGAAAAGCTTGCCAAGAAATCTGCAGCCTCTTAGGGAAATTTGTACCTGAGAGAGGAGAAATATCGTTCGGTGGCGTTGCCTACGTGTTGCCAGCTCTTGCCGGGGTTAGTGTGGCAGATGTGGGGACTGTGTCACTCCCAGTACGGGAAGAAATGGCCGCAAAACTCGAGACAACGGGAAATTACCAAGGAAATGCAACATGGGTGTTTCCGTCCTACCTGGTGCAAATCCAGAACTCAGAGTGGGTTGGCGGAATCGTGACACTATGTACCGTCATTGCAGAGAAATTCGGATACAAGGACGTTGCGTTGCAACCGGTTCTATCCAAGGTGATGCTGTATGGGCCCAGAGGGAAGGTGGAGAAGCAGCAGATGCCGGGGGGAGAGCGTTGTGTAGCTACACTCGAGGTGCACTTGCCTTCTGAGCATCTTGGTGGGACTCTGATGGTATACAAAGAAGACGGTCTCAACACGACCCGGTACGAGTTTGACAGAACCAACAACACTGCAGCGTTTCGACCACATTATGTGGCTATCGCCCCTGGTGCATTCTACAGTGTGGAAGAAGTGAAGAGCGGCTATCGACTTGTCGTAGTTTATTCTCTGTATTTACCTCCAGAGGCAACAATCGGCAAAGCCAGCATGAAGCAGATGCAATTGGAATTTGCCAACGCTATTGCGAAGCTCTCGGATGAAAATGCCGATGATCTGAGAAGTGCAGATGAAATTGAGATGCTCGCGTTGATACTGTCAAAAAGCACTACCAAAACGCAACTTCAAGCTGGTGCATTGTGTGATGTGGACCGTGATCGAGTGGCTTTGATTAAAGACGCAAACAGACTCTTGCCCCCGGGTAAGCAACTCAAGTTGTACTTGGCACACCTTCGATCTTCTGACCAAAAGAAAGCAATAGATGTCTCCTGGTACTCTCCTAGTGGTGAGATGATGAGCAGTGGCGAGCTTGTCTTGTCAGCGAAGTAGAAGATCAATTTCTTAAATCCTGACACTAAATCGCTGGAGCAGATGTGGATACACGGTGAGAAAGTCGAGAGCAGGGATTTCCAGTGTTGCGTGATTGTCATGTGGCCAGCTTCCACGGACATTGCCAACATTTTTGCGCTGATGGGATTCACCGCTGCCTTGCCTGCAATTCTGGACAGTGAAGCCATAAGCATTTCCAATCTTCGCCAGCTCCTTTGTGATGATGGTCTGGGCTACTACCAGTTCATTCGAGACATCCATGACTCCAAGCAACTTCCACTGCTGTGTGAGAAGCTCGTTGATGGGATAGTTGACTCGGGTGATGTGATGCTGGCTGTAGCGTTTCTTAAGAAGTATTTTACTCAGTTGCAAGAGAAGGAGAAGACCCAATTTACTCTCTCGTTGGCAAAGCTTGTGCGACGCTTAGGATGGGCTCGCATCGGGAACTCAATGATACGTGCCATCGATGGCGAATCCATAGCGTCATCAGTGAATCGAGCGTTGGAGATGTCCGAGACACTCAGCGATGATATCACGGCCCACTCTGCTATCACGCTATTTGCGGTTAAGGAGGCTCAATCTCTGGCTCACAACAATCCAGAATCACTGGCGTCTTTAAGCAGCATCGAGTTGCTTTGGCAGCACTCCCACACCCTAGCAAACCGACATCCCAACGTTCCTCAATCCATCCGAAATATGTTTCTTCAAATGGATGGAAAATTTCTCGGCTCTGTCGTAGATTCCATCTCGAAAGCTGTCGCCAAGTCGCGTTCTCAAGAACAATTCACCACATTTGCCGCAATTGTGTTGAGACGTCGCCAGTGGCTGATCAACGAGGTTTTCGAGTGCAACAAGCCGTTTACGTGGCAAATCCTCAACTCCAACTTTTCCTACGTCTCTGAGATTGTGGATTTCCTGCAAGGGACACAGACTTCGTTCGAGATTGATCAATGCGCAACAAGGTCGGAGGCCCACCTTTTAGTTGCCCGGCTACGCGAATGTATCAAGGCCCCGATTACGATCGAAGTCGTTGGGTACGGACAACACGCGCTTGTAAAACTGGAGAAAGTGGGCGGTGAGTTCGATACGCGCCGAAAAGAAGTGCCCAAGTACATGGCTGAAATTGCACGGCTAGGAAACCTGCTACTTCTCAATGAAAATTTAAACAGTAGTAATGCAACTACCGGCGCGATCAAGAGCGGAACGAAGCGAGCACGCGTCGACGAACCGGAAATTGTGGAGATCGACTAGGTCACGGAGCTGTTACGTTTACGATTTATTGCGTAAGTCAAATGAGTAGAGCCATTGATTGATCTATCTCCAAGGAACGCATTTCGTTCATTTAAAACTGGATACGAATGTCATGCAACAATCACATGTTAGCCTACATGTAGAGCCTATCAAGGGCGACCAAAGACTTGTTTGAAGGTCGCATGGCGTCATTATCAGACATAAGCGCGATTTAAGGCTGTAACTTTGCCTACCACGAAGCAACAGATCAGTACTGAGTGATTTCACGTGACATGGATTGTTGCAGCTAAAAATGCAATACTTCCAGAACACTCTCGCAATCACAGCGTTAGCGTACTTTGCACTTGAAAAGGAAAGTGCAAACTCGACACGCTCCTCCCAGGTAGTTGACTTCAATTAAGCTGCTATGGTTGTGCGATGTCGCAAATATTGGGAAACTATCCATGAAAATAAAAATCGCCCTAAAATCTTGAAACGTTCATTGCCTATTCGAAGATGAACTCGTCGCCTGCTTCCTCTCGCGCTCGTTTCTTCCCCACTGCGCTGAGATCGACGTTGGTGGTATTCGTGTTCTCATCCGGCGGCAGCAGATCACTCACGAGCTGTCCAAGCCGGTCGATCTCCGCTTCATACTTCAGCAAGTCCTTCCTGCGAGTATCAAAATCTCCGCCAGCTTTGAGAATTTGCACAAACGCGTCATGTCCTCGCCCGTCCGCCTCAAACTTGAGAGCCCCTTTAATTTTCTGACGAAGCAATTGGGCACGAGCTCGAGCGTCTCCGATACCGGGGAAGCCACAGATCTTAAACGCGACGTCGGGGCCTTCAAGAAAGCTCACTATTAACGCAGCGTCAGGGAAGTCCATCGACTCCGTGTCCCATGTAAATGGCCTTTTGGATTCTTCGACCTCTTCAGTCAGCCACTGACGCCGTTTGATTGCAACCGAGGCCAGTGCAGCGCGAATTTCCGGCAAACTCGACTCATCGACGCACTCTGAAAGTGTATCGATGACAGGACGGAGAAGCCCCCCACTGATCTTCTTCAGTAAGACCAATAGAGAGGCGAAAACCTTGGCACTTTTGCATGCCATCGCGTGATTCAACAGCGCGATAACTTTGCCCGACGCAGCGAATCTGTCTGCGTGAGTGGATTGCCACGAGCACGTTTTCTGCAGAGCAAAAGTTGTCAGATCAGTGTGCGCCGAGATATTCTGGCTGAGGATGTCGGCAAGTTCCAGAGCTCGATCCACGCGAATCTCGGACGCTTTCACGTTGATAGCTCCCAGTATCGCTGAGCTCACATTTTCCCACTCGAATTTCTCTACGAGAGTTGCAAACCATGGTAGAAATGAGATTTTCTCCTTTTCCTTTAGCAGAGTAACGCCGTTCTTGACAAATGTATTGGCCAAGTTGACGTCTCCCGACTCGACAACAACAGCCCCCAACTTCCGACAGAATGGGAGAAGCTCAAAGTTCCTTTCTGCTGCTCTGAGTTGCAGGAAAAAATGTAGTTTGCCCCCACCTCCGTCGCTAGTTAGCAGCAGTTGGAGCGTCGCGACACTGATGAAGTCGTGTGCTGCGATGATAGGCACAGACGCTGGAGCTCCGAACCAGTTGACGGCGTGTGCGATGTCGGACGATCGAGGCCAGCCGACAAGAGCAAAGCGTTCCAGACCTTTGGCCACGGGCTCCTTGTCGTTTCCCCTTTGTTCACCCAGTTTCTCGTTGCCAAGATTCAGGAAATTGAGCTTCGTTGACCAGTTGACGAAGCGCATGTTGTCTGCACCAATTTTCTTCCCAGTAATTGAGTACCAACACACCGCCTGCTTCAGCTCCGAGGACTCACTGCACTCGAACGCGGGAGCTTCGAAGCCAAGTCGTGCCAGGTAGAACACCAGTTGGTGTGCCGGAGGAAGCCACTTGTTCGCTTCAAGTAGCAACTGGAATCGATCCAGATCCACACCAGAGAGGGCATTTACACCTGCATTCTCAATCTCCGTCAGAGTCAAGGTCTTTGACAGCGAAAGTGCGATATTATCGGCATTGTTGCTGCTACTTTCAGCTTGTTCGCAACGCTGAGTGATAGCATCCATATCGTCCGGTCCTCCTTGCAGTTGCTTGACAAGCTCAGCGAGTTCGATACGCAACAAGTTGCGAACGTGGGGACGGGTAGCCAGCGGCAAGCCCAGAGGCAAGCACAGCGAGTAAACCAGCATTAAGCAATACCCACTCGTCACCTCTTCCATGGCATAAGACGCTCCAGCGCCGTACACCACGTAGTGTGGCTTGAACGCAGCGTTGCCAGCCTTTTTGCCCATATCGTAGCGATAAGCTTTCCGTGTTTCCGCGTCCCAGACCACCCAGTCACCTCCAAGATAATCAGACGGTAGCGTCACCACCAGCGTCGCCCTGGAGCGACCGATGTTCGTGTCTTGCTGCTTGTCTAGCTTCCCGCCAGCACGTACCACCACCACCTTGGACAGTACTGGCTGCAGCACCCCATTGTCGATCCCGAGCCTCTTTGAACTCAGTTCAGCCAGTGTCTGGATACCTGCTGTCCACGCTGGGTTTTTCATCGTGATAAGGTGGGGGAAGAGCATCCAGACGTTCTCTTGTTCCCCCACGCCTTGCTTTACGAGCTTCTCGAAGATCTCCCGACATAGTGGGAGAGGGACAGTGTCCATTCCCTCAAGGACGAGGCCTGGCACGTCCGGGAGGGCAGATGCGACGTCTGCAAAGGTAGGTTTCCCATGGGGCTGTGCTCTACCAAGTGCATTGGCGATCCGTTGCCGGAGTTGAGCACGTGGAACGAGTTGGTCAGTGGGTTTGCCAATTGGGTAGGGCAGCCGCGAGCCCTTCTGCTCTATTGGTTTGATGCCAGGGTGCATGGGGACACTACTGTAGTAGTCCATGGTGGAGAGCTAATGTTTCTCTTTGGCAGCAGATCGGAGAATGAGGAAGGAGCGCGATGTTGCAGTTGCGCGCGTCACAGATTCTGTGGTGCGTCATTTCATCACCATAGTGAAACCTAGTCAGTTCGTGTTTCAAGTTTGTAGGCCATGAGTAACAGAGAACGCTGAATACTGGTGAATCTAGGGCATAACAGACAAATATACTTGGAAAATTATCAATGGAAACGAGAACGGCAGCCGAGCCGAGTGTAAGGCGAACAATAAGAATGGGTCTAAGGTACAAGTGCCACCTTGTCTGCGGAAAGAAACGAGGCCAAGACGCCAGCCTCATCCATGGCGAGTTAGTTACAGCAAAGACGCAGAAAACTGAAAGCCCATTTCACTTTGTACCTGTGACAAAGTGAAATGGGCTACCAGTTTTCGCCATCACGCTGTGCTGCGGAGGTATTATAAAACTCGTTTGACAAGCCAAGTAACGTTCAATATTAGGTATTTACGAATTGCTGAAGAATGTGACGCTTGCTGTATGGACATAATTTGCAAACTCGAATCTGTAGCCGATAAACTGCCAAACCCGCATATACAGTAGTATCCTGCAGCTTTGTATCGAAGCGAGAAAAAAGCAGCGTGCTCAAATCTAAATAGTGGTAGTGGTCTACATCTGCGCTTCTTGAAATAATTGTTATCCCACAGCGCAAATCGACTTATCAGAGTCACCGATCTCTGCTTCTTAGAACAAAAACAGAAAATGATATTCATCGTTGCACTCAGCCGTATGTCTACTCAACGACATATTCTTCTTCGTCTTCTTCGTCCTCATCCGCGGCAGCAACAGCCTGGGATCGTTGCTGCTCGGATGCTTGGTGGCTAAGCACATTACAATAGCGTCAAAACCAAAATCGTCACAGCTAGAAATACAAGTCAAAAGGCCTCGCACCTGCGAGCAATGATAACTTCCATCTCGACGTCGCGCTCCAAATTGTTGAACGACAGCTTCTGTGGACAGCCTGCATACTAACATTAGCCTCTCACACACCTCAATAGCCCCCTTCCATCCACCAACACGTACCTGCAACAGGGCATTTCTTGCTGCGCTGCAAGTGGGCCTGAATACCCTTCTTCGAGTACGTGTGACCACAGCCCGGACTTCATAACAGTAACCACATAGTCAGAATCCCCATCAACAATAGCCTTATTCCAAGCCACTCCATACTTTCGCAAAGGGTCATCCATCTCCATCTGCGTCACAGGACAAATCGTGCTCCTGACGCTCTCGCTCTCCTGAATAAATACGTCGTCATCTCCATCCGCCGCCAGCTCAATCTGCAAATGTACAATTCAATTGGTCAAAACACATCTACTCGGCTTGGAATTATTGGTACATGTAGTACCCCTGCACGGTCGCAAAATTTCTTGTAGAAGTCGTGTTTGGTGACGTTGACGCGAGGCGTGACCAGTGCGTCATTGAGCACCTTGTCGATCTTCTTCTGGTCAAGTCTTCCACTTTCCACAAGCGGTTCCAGCTTTTCCAGCTGTGTCTTGTAGCGTGTGAGCTGTGTCTGAAGCACGGCGAAGCCCTTTGCTGTCTCGCCCAATTGCTGTAGATGTTCCTGGTCCTCCAGGTCTTTGAGAAACACCGCATTGTTGCACAGTGAGTCCGCGCCCTCGATAGTGTATTTAAGCAGGTCCAGGTGCTGCTTCTTGGCTGCGTACAGCGCCATCTTGAGCGCGCTCGGCAGCGCCTGTTGGATGTTTGCCTCCAACTCCGCGTCCATTGTTGCAGGTCAGCGTTTCTAAAAAAGCGCGCCAACTGTTAGAAAGTGTGTTGAAATGACCGACTCTATGTCGTGTTTTCAACATCAACGGAATCAATCTTTCCAAAACAGCTTTGACAGATTTGCCACTTCATACTGTATCTGTCGAGAAAGTGCTAGTCGGGTGGCGATAATGGCGTTCGATGCAGCTGGAGCGGCGGGTCTTGAGCAGTTTACGCTACTGGCTAAAAATGCGCGTGGTCGGGCGTGTGTGGCGCTAATTCAGCAGGTGCTGAGCAACAAGAAACTGTTCGTGTTCCGCGAGTTGTTGGACATGCCCAATGTGGAGGCACTTCAGGACTCGGAGCACAAGGAACACTATGAGCTGCTGCGCATCTTCAGTTTTGGCACGTACAACGACTACGTGGGTAAGTGGGTGCTTTGTACGTGGATGGAGGTAACGGGTTGACTAACGGGTTATGACAGCCCGCAAGGACGAGCTGCCTGAACTCACGCCGCAGCAAGTGAACAAGCTCAGAAAACTGACGGTGGTGTCTCTCGCACTTAGATTTAAGGTAGTGAAATTGTATCTGGCACTTGAGTGATTAGAAGTGGAGGTTTACTTGTCTTGATGTTTGTAGAATATCCCGTACGACACGTTGATGCAGGATCTCGATGTGTCGACGGTGCGCGAAGTGGAAGATATCCTCATCGACACTATCTACTCTGTATGAATTGCGAGGCAGGCTTGTATTAGTGGAGTTCGGTCTCTTTACAAATCTTTTGGTGTGCATTCTGCCCGTTACCAGGGATTGATTCAAGGCAAACTGGACCAGAAGTTGCGATGCTTCGTCGTCAAATATGCGGTAGGACGCGATACGCGCCACGAATATATCGACGACATGATTCAGAAGCTCACGACTTGGAAAGAACAATCTGTTGAGATCTGCGAGAAGATTAACACCATTCTCACGTACGCCATGCTGTTGATTGCTGCTATGTTTGACTCACGCAATTGATCATGTTTATTGCTTTGCTGCGACTTGCTATTCGAATGCAGATTGGCGGAGAAGCAGCAGGAGGACGAAAAGACGAGGGAGGAAGGCATTCGAACTAAAATTGCTTCCCGAGCAAGTGAGCGTGGCAAGGGCTTTGCTTCTAGTGGCGCTGGTCTCCGTCCAGGCGAAGACTTTGCTCTGTACGCGGAGGCTGGACCTCGACGAGGGTAAGTCCTCCTGTTACTGTATATGTTAATAAGCGTGCATAGTTTTGATTAATGAAACGATCTGTTTGAGCAGAGCACCATCCAAGCAGCGTATGCACTCGATGGGCCGCAAAGGTCGGATGTGAGCACAGAGCAAACTAAAATTCAAACAGCAGTCGAGTAGCTTAAAAACTCACGTTGAAGTCAATTATGCTAGCCGGTTCAATTTCATCCAATCACATGGCTCCGAATTATAATTTCAACTCACTTGGTCTCAGTAACGCCACTAACCTCCAGTCAATCGAGCATGACAATTCCAAGCCACGGTCAGCACCATGGCGCGCAACGCAAGCGTCCAATGCAGACATCACGCCCAGGATTTAAACAGCACAAGAAGCATCAACACCGCTCTATTAATCCCAATCCTGCTGTCTCGGAGCTGCAACGCACTCGCCAGCGCCTCCCCATCTACGCACACCGCAGTAAAATCATCGAGGCAGTTAATGACAATCAAGTGGTGATCCTTGTAGGCGAGACGGGAAGCGGTAAGACGACGCAGATCCCGCAGTATATTTGGGAGAGCGATCGTGCTCATGCACGTGTAGCCATCACGCAGCCACGTCGCGTCGCCGCCATCACGGTGGCTCAACGTGTGTGTGAAGAGGCCAACCGCGGACCTCTGGGCGACTCCGTCGGCTACTGCGTCCGTTTCGACGACACGACGTCCAAGAACACGCGACTCAAGTTCATGACGGACGGTATGTTGGTACGAGAAGCGCTGCTGTCCCCCACGCTCGAGAGGTACTCGGTGGTAGTGCTGGATGAGGCCCACGAACGTACACTGCAGACGGACATCTTGTTTGGCATTGTCAAGCGCGCCATGCGCAAACGTAAAGATCTTAAGGTAGTGGTCATGTCTGCTACATTGGATGTGGCGCTGTTCAAGAGATTCTTTCAGGACTTTAAGCCGGCGGTGATTCAGATTCCCGGCCGTATGTTCCAAGTCGATGTGTTCTACACAGCCAAAACCCAGCCTGATTATCTAGACTCGGCGTTGGTTGCAGTGCTGCAAATTCATTTAGAGGAGAAGACGAGCAATGGCAGTATCCTGGTGTTCTTGACAGGCCAGGAAGATATTGAAACGCTGGAGACGCTGCTGGAAGAGTACGCTCGATCACTACCCGCCGATGCATTGAAGCTCATGGTGTGTCCAATTTTTGCTGCTATGCCGCGTGAGCAACAGATGAAGGTGTTTGAACCGGCACCTGCAGGAGTGCGCAAGGTGATTCTAGCCACGAATATTGCAGAGACTTCAATTACTATCAACGGCGTCCGCTATGTCGTAGACACGGGGCTTGTCAAGCAACGCTCGTTCGTTGCCTCGAGCGGTATGGAAATGCTGCAGACCGAGTCGGTATCGAAAGCTCAAGCGTGGCAGCGTACAGGTCGCGCTGGTCGAGAGGCTCCCGGCATTTGCTACCGGTTGTTCCCGGAAGAGACATTCGAACAGCTTCCAGAGCGGGCGATTCCTGATATCCAACGCGTCAGTCTGGAGGTCGTGGTGTTGCAGCTGAAAATCATGGGCATTGACGATGCGTTGGCCTTTGATTTCATTGAAAAACCTCTCAAGACGTCTCTTGTCAAGGCTCTTGAGAAACTGTACGCTCTGGGTGCACTGGATAACAAGGGAAAGTTGACCACGCTTGGTCGACAAATGGCTGGTCTTCCCGTGGAGCCCATGTACGCTGTGATGCTCTTGAAGGCGACGGAATTGGGCTGTGCTGAAGAAGCGCTCAGTGTCGTGGCTATGTTGTCTGTTGAGTCGATCTTTTACTCTCCCCGCGACAAAAAGGCAGAGGCAGCGCAGTCCCGTGCTCGGTTCGTCGCGTACGAAGGTGATCAGATCACACTGCTGAACGTCTTCAATGGGTACATTCAGTGCGGCTCGAAACAGCGCAACAAGTGGTGTCGTGACCACTACATTAACCATCGCGCCATGACGCGTGTGGAGAGCGTGAGATTGCAGCTTAAAGGTTACTTGGAGAAGCTGGAGCTGCCCATCGACACGAGCTTCCCTGACATTGACCCATTGCGTAAGAGCATTGTGGCCGGTTTCTTCCTCAATACAGCAATGCGGTCCGTCGCTGAGGGTCTGGGTGGATCCAAGACGGCGTACAAGACCATGTGCGGACGCTCGGAGATCGTTAAGGTGCACCCGTCATCGTCGTTGTTCATGCGCAACCCGCCGCCCAAGTGGGTGGTGTACAACGAGCTGGTGTTCACGAGCAAGCACTATATTCGGTCGGTGCTTGTAATTGAAAAGGAGTGGCTTGTGGAGCTGGCGCCAACGTTTTTTGCCAAAAAGAACAACACCGATAAATAGACATCCCAATGCCAATGGCATTTTGTATTGAGGACGTTGAAGTTGCCGTTTGTGGACTTATCTTTTAGCTTTGTGTGCCACACTAATCTGGATGGCCTAGTGTAGGCTACCCAGCATGCAACGTTCACTTAGTGTTTGTAACTAACTGTTAAAACATGTACCCTTGTCCTATCCTAGCTCATGGATTCGATACATTGCCCATCTAAGGTGATCACTTTAAGCGGGTAATATTGACTTCTGCAGGTCTTCACCACTGGGCGTTGGCCGCCAATCGATTGGGCCCCAAGTCCACTGCACTTGACGCCGCAAAACCTTCAGTCCCTCGCTCGTTCAATTCATTCAACTGGTACGTGGGGAGCTCTTGGATTCCATGCCACCGTCGTCTTGGAGGCCCTGCCCGCCTCCATCATCTCTTTCATGCTGTCCACCCAGAGAGAGAGAGAACACTGTACTTCTACGCTACGCAGCTCAGCACTACTGTCCAGACACACAGGCCACAGGACGCTATACAGACAGGTTCCATTCTCTCTCTCTCACTTCCTGGGCTATAAGAGGATGTGACGGACATACAGGCTCTTCGACGGCGGATGGCTCATGAAAGTTTTATTGAAAATGCAGAGATAACTTACTGGTTGTTGGTGCCTGTTGCAGAACCTCGTTACAATGGTCGCTTCCTCCGGTCAGCCTACTCGTCTCTACGTCAAGGGTGTGTTCCTTGGCTACAAGCGCGGCCTGCGCAACCAGTACTCGCACACGGCGCTGGTCAAGATTCAGGGCCTGACGGACAAGAAGGACGTGGACTTCTACCTGGGCAAGAAGATCGCTTACATCTACAAGGGCAAGTCCCTGAAGAACGGCACCCAGTTCCGCGTCATCTGGGGCAAGGTCATGCGTGCTCACGGCAGCAACGGCGTCGTGCGTGCCAAGTTCGCCAAGAACCTGCCGGCCGAGGCCATCAGCAAGAGCGTGCGTGTCATGCTGTACCCCAGCCGCGTTTAAGTGCGTCTGTGCGAAGGTTTAAGTAGCTCGTGCGACGTCATCAAGCTAGCTTCGGTAGCCCAATGACAACGAAGAGGGATTGTGACAACACACATCGGACGCGTTGCTTTTCTTCCTTTGACTCTTACTTAAGTATCTTTTCAGGTGTTTTGCTGTCTGTCTTGGGTTGCTTTCCTGGTTTCGGCAACGGCAACAAGCTTGTCAAACCACTTTGGAATAATGCAGTTTTTACTACGTGGTGAGAGATATATGCAACGAACAAGTGCTCGACGCTTTTCGAAAAACTCCTTACTTATTGGTATTCAACGACGAAAGCGGACAAACGATGGGCGATACAACACATACGCACTAGGCAAAGCTGTTGGGTAGTTCTACATCTCAAACTCCTCATAGTGCACATCGAAGATGCCGGCAAAGTTGGAGGCCTCCGTCTCCACGGCGTGGATGAGACCCATGGGGCCTGATACCCACGTGCCAATGCCCGTAATATTGACTGCAAAGTTGTGCGACTGTTCCTTCACAATTTCGTTGAATAGTTCCTTCACGTTCAGCCGTGAGCGACTCACAGGATAGTGGAACTCGACTTCCTGGCCGTCGAACGAGAGCGAGTGCGAGTACTCTGAACCACGGGCGACATTGGCCATCGTCTCCTGCGGCCCATAGCCTCCTAAAGTAGGCATCATACGAGACTTCTCCAATCGGCTCATAGATCGAGGCGTGGGCTCCGTAAACACCACAGCCCAGCCCGCAGCAGCACCAGCAATCATGATGAGAACTTCCACGACACGCTGCATGGGCCACATGTTCTGGTTGACGCGCAGGTCACCCAAAATGGGGTAGTTTAACCGGATGAGGAACAGACACCAGAAGCTGCACGTGAACGTGACAAAGAACAGCAGCATCTGACGAGGAACCGATCGCGACGACTGGAAGAACGGACGAGTAGCCACCATACTCGTATCGTCCATAGGCTTGAGTGTAATACCGTTGGGAATATCCACGCCTCCTAAGTGCTGGTCACCCGTGAAGCAGAGACGAACCTTGAACTTGATGTGGTCCGGGTCATATTGCTCGATGGCATCCAACAGAGGCTCGAACTCGTGGAAAATACCGATCTCACGTGACGTCCAGTGGAAATAAACCTGAGTGAACTCCATGTTCGGGTCGTTGTTGCGCATGCAGTCCAGGATCTTACCCACGATACTGATGACTGGAGTAGCGCCAATACCACCAGCCACAAAAACCAAAGCTGGGTAGTGCTGGAAGTCGTCGGACATCTTGCCATAGAAGCCATCAACGTAGATGAGCGGCATTTTGCGTTCCTCACGCGCCTGAATAGCGACGGCATACAGTGACTTGGTCCAGTTACCAATACACTTGACGTGAACAGTGAACGTGTCCTCGTACTCGATCGGCGATGAACTGATACTGAACGGATGCCACTGCGTGTGTGACAGTAGCGGGACACGAAGGTACACGAACTGGCCAGCATGGTAGTGACCGGATTTGCCTGGTGAGCGACGGAATACAAGACGCGTGATCTCACCGGGGATGGCTTCCAAGTCCACGACTTCGCACGGCATGCGGCTCTGGCTGCGAGCCAAGATGCGGTGCATGACATAGAGACACACAGCAGGATACATCCAAATGACGAACTGCGAGAAGTGTAGAGCACTGAAGAAGAGCACGAGGATGAAGAGATGGTGGCAGTAGTAGAACACGTCGTAATACTTGCGACGGATCGGACTTAGCGACGTGACGCCGATGATGATGCAGCACAGCAGCGCTAATTGACCGCAGAAGTTCTGCAGACGCCCCTTGCCCACCGTTCCGTAGTCGCAGTCCATGCATGGGAAGGCTGACTCAAGGAACGTGCCGCTCTTGAACCACGCGTAGTAGTACGGGATGGCGTGAAGTGCCACCATTGTGACAGTGAAGAACCCAATCCATCGATGATACTTGATAGCGTGGGAGTAGTCGATGCCCATAGAAATCATCCAGAACGAGTTACGAGTCGCGGGGATAATCAGCAGAGAAAAGCACAAGATGGCGTTAAAGCCAAGGACCTGACCTACGAGTCGGAAGACTGAAGCCGAATCGGTGGAATCTGCCTCTACGAGGGCGTCGTAGTTGCGCGAGAATACGGCGGAGAACCAAATGGCGTTCAGTCCGAGGAACACCAGTGTGCAAATAGACTCGGCGTACGAAATGTTGATGGTGCCGACGTATATTTTGCGCTTGAGGAAGCGCATGACTGTCCGGTGTGCTCCCGTCGGCACAGGCGGCAGTGCATCTCCTAGTGCAAGCGCCATGCCACCAATCATGAACGGCAGTCCGATGAGCATGTAGTTGACGACAAACTCGACGATTTCACGGTGTCCACCGACCCATTTGGCGTTCTCGACGGTCGAGCCGAAGAGAACGTACAGCTGGTAGCGAAAGCCTAGACGGTACTCGGGCAGCTCGTGGTAGATGATGCCGAAAACAACCATTGCCGCACACAGGCCGACAGTAAGGAAAGGCCACGTCTTGTAGGTCTTGTCTACGGGCGTGCCGTATACGAAAGGAGTGGCGAGCTGTGACGGCTTGCCGGCCATGTTGGTTCCGCTCATGCTGAGAGCAAAAAACTTGCTCTCGCCGCGGCTGCTGTCTCCGTTGGCAGTGTAGCCCGAGGGCGGCTGACGCAGGTCCAGCGAGTCCGCGGGTGAGTCCAACACGTTGCTGTCCATCGAGAAATTTACCATGGTCGTCGCCTTAGTCCGTCAAACGCGGTGGTGAGGCGGGGAAACGAGCGACGCTCCTGTGCTGATGGAGAGAGCTAGTGACTGCAGCTGCCTTCCTGGCGACCGATGTAAAAGAAGCGTTTTAAGAGACTCGGTGACGATGAGGCGACTGAGCTACGTAATCGATGCTTGTTGCCGTGTGGACGCTTGCGGCTCTCGGATACTGAAGGCGATTCCCCGACTGCACGTGTGCCACACGGTGTGGGCCTGACAGATCGCATGATGCAGATGTGACAGTAGTCAGTGGGAGTCAGCGTTTTATTTTGGCGACTTTATGTGGGACCTACCCCTCTAATTAACTACCAGCCGGACCACCTCCCCATCGTTTGGGCGGTAGACACCCAATATGATCATCACGCGCTTCTGTTGCGACAGCGGTGACTGCAATTGCAACGGCAAATACGACGCTGAGCATTTAAAAACCTGTATCGAGCTAGATGTTTGTAGTTTTATCTGCAGCAGGCCGCGAACAATTCAAGCACAGTGAGTCACAATGTGACACTTGAGTGCTATTATAGCTGCAAATTGGGCGCTTCAGAAGAAAAAAAAACGATCTCGGACTACAGTCTTTCGTTGGATACATGTCAACAGGAAAACCGCTTGCTTGAAGTAGCGAGTCGCTACTTCACATAAGGGATCTTTTTGTTGGCTGGTTACGATGGCATTTTATAAATGTTTGTGGCGCGCTAGTAGCGAGTTTGTGGCGAGGAACAGCAAATTGCAATTGAGTCGCAAAAACTGCTCCTCGCAGCAAGTATATTATGTAAGTTTAAAAAGAACGTCAGCTGACAAACAGCGATCAGCCATGACCACTTCCGGTTAGCGACTTGTATACAACCGCGGCAGCATCTTCCTCTTCGCAACTGTTGCACATCAATATTGTGGTGATTTGATCGGTTATTTTAGAGGCTGTGCTTAGAAACGGAGCTCGTGGGCTCGGTGAGCAACGTTGCAGTGCAGTTCACCGAATTGTGTGCACGAAAAAAATGAAACTTGTAGCCATTGCAGCGTATCCAGCACGTTTTGTCAGTATTGTGCGCATGTGAAGGCAAGAATCTGTGGAAATCTCATTAAAGATGCTATAAGAAAAAAACAAAAGCGATAAAGTACAGTTTTTTGTATTTTTGTTTCTACACGTGCCACCAACCGTCATCATTTCCATCCGGTGTACATGTACAGTAGTACACTTGTTTGACCCGACACTTTAAAAATGAACACTAGACACCGAAAGTTAATCTTCCGCCCGGCTACAGTTCTTCCATCCCAGGTCTCTAAGCTTTATGGCTGGCAAGAAGCGCTCGACAGCACCACTGCCGAGCGCTAGAAAACAAGATGAGTATTCAGATGATGGAGACGATGTCCCACTTGCCAGGATACTCCAGCGCCGACGCCTTGTAGCCAAAGCAAATACGAAACAGAAGAATGGGGCCAGAACTGCGGTTACCGGTGGGCGGCGAACCACTTGAGTGGATGTTTCTTTGCTGAAAGCTACCGCAGTGTCTGATATTCGTCTGTTGCAGCTACGAGAACGAAGGTTTCGTTGCTTTACGAAGTGGCCGTGCGTTCCATCATTGAGTTCCTACCTGTCGTGCCCGACCGTCTGCGTGTCGAAGTTGTGTGCAGACGCTGGCACCGACTGATTCGGGAGGAACTACCAGTCACCGAGCTCGACTTCGGTCATGTTATGGCTCGGCCGTTGCTGAGACGCGACGTCAGTGCGATGCTTGAGCGTGCCAACCAGCAGCTAACGCGACTTGTGTTGCCCGACATCACGCTAGTCGATGCGCTTATTGAGCTCGTAGTGCAGCAGCAAAACCTTTGCGTCTTCCGGGCACACAGGTGTGTACCGTCGTAGGGTGCGGCTGGTGACATCTTCTTCGAGTACATCCAGTTGCTATCGTTTCTAACCACTGTATCCATGCTGCAAAGGATGCAGAAGAAACACATCTTCAACATCTTGAAGCACTGCCCCAATCTCAAAGTCGGTAATGCTCCATGTGCTGCTGTGAATCACATCTCAGTGTCTTTGCTTTGATAACTGATTATAGAGTGTGGATTTGTGTAGACTCTAGAGCTGCTGGACTGCCGTGCCTTGACGTTGAGCGGTTGGCCACGCGATGGGGTGGCGCTGCGCGAAGTGTACCTCAACGGGTGCAATTTTGTCACCAACCAAGCAGCTAGCTCGTTGGTCAAAGTTTGTGGGAATACGCTGGAAAAGATCATTCTGACCGGTACGCTGAATGTCTTTATAACGACGGATAATGTTGGTGAATTCTACATCGTAATCCTGACATTGCTCTGTTTCACTTTTACAGAAGCAACGAGTCTGGATTCACAAATTCTTAGAGACCTCGCTAGGCATGCTGGGAAGCTAGAGGAAATGACATTAAGGTGCGTTGCGCTGGGTCATTTCGGTGTGCGATACGCCGCGTGCCTCGCTGCTAACACTTGCTCGACATTGCTGTTCTTGGATAGCAATTGCACTAGCATACGGCTCCGCGATCTCCAGGTCTTGACAGAAGCTCTGTGGGGCTCCTTGCGCTGGTTGGACCTGTCATCCTGCCGCGGTATCTCCTCGTTTCCGGTGTGTTCGCGTTTCACTCCGTACTGGACTGTATTCTCACTTAATCTGGCCAACAGAATGCTACAAGTTTGCCTCAGCTTCAAGTACTTATTTTGGACAGGACGAAAATTAACGACGATGGCTTGCGACGGATATCTCAAGTCGCTCCGTCACTTCGTTACCTTTCCCTGCAGGTACGAAGAGATTCCATTGCTAGATCCTGCTAGAATGTATTTGCATCAAAGCACTTTAACTCAGACCCAACAAACACTGCATTCTAGGACTGTCGTGCTATTTCCGATGATGGAGTCACTGCTCTTGCAACGTCCGACGTGTCAGAAGGATGTTCAAGTTTGGAGCTTGTCGACCTGAAGGTTCGTAGCGAAGTCAGTAAATACATTCTCCCCACGGTTGACGTTCATATTCCATCAGGGCACACCTGTGACAGATACAAGTCTACGTGTACTTGAAGCTCAATGCCGTCGTCTTTGCTTAGTGCGTGTGGACTCATGTCGGTCCGTTTCTCGAGAGATGAGGACCAAGTACAATGAGCGTGCACGACGAATTCTAGCGGGTGGCAGACTTAGCAAATGTGAACGGATATTTGCCGAAAGAAAGAGGATCGAGATGATCGACCCCAATAAGAGCAGTAGCGAGTCTGAAAGCGATCAAGATGCAGACGATGACTTTGTCATTGAAGTCCGACGTAGCGGAGCTTCATACCGAAGACGACGATGAACTGCTCGCTGGTCGTAACTGGCTTTAGGCCTGCGGGACTGGACGCGGTCGAAAAATACACAACAGGTTCATAAATTGTTTCCCCCGAACGGAACGGAACTGGAATGGGCTGCATTTATGTTAATACCCCGATTCCCACCAGCCTCTAGACGCAAACAACTGATTGCACTTAGAAGCGGAGCTTCTTGAAGAAGAAGCTGACACCAGCAGCCTTCTTCTCCGACTTGCACGCGGCCTGGTTGAGGTAGCTGTAAAGTCAACAGAAATGTCGTCAGTATTTCTCTTCAAAGCACTACATTTGCAATATGCTGAGGCAAAAAACGTACCGCTCCTCGAACACCTTCTTGATGGTCTTGCGGGACTCGATGCGGGACTCCGGGTTGGCCAGCACCTCGTCGTCAAGGACCTTCTTCAGGTCGATGTCGGCCACGTAACGGGTGGGCATGATGTGGTTGTAGTTGACGTACTTGACGAACGGTTTGACCTTGGTGCGCTTCTTGAGCTTGTTCTTGCCCATGGCGCGGGTCACCTTGCGCGGGTAGCGGTCAATGCCGGCAACTGTAAATTGACAAACACCAAGTGTCAGCCTTGATCCTGTCTAAACGAGCCTGCAATATCTGCTGTGGCCGTACCGATGGCGTGACTGAACTTGCGGTCACCCTTGCCCTCGTCGAACGTCTTCACGACGATAGCCTTGCGGCCAGCGAAGCGGCCGTTAAGCAACACAACAACCTTTCCGTTCTTGACACTACACAGCAGCACAGGCCTGCGTCAGTATCTTGTCTACAATTTCCTGTTTATTGCTGTGTTCCTGTCGCCTCCGCCCGCTAGCTCACTGCTGCCATGTGCCTCAGCCTCAGATGTGTACCCTCCTTCATCGCAATAAAGTTTTCTTTCCACACGTTGTTCTTTTGCCACATTCATCCTGATGATCCGAAGCACGCAGCACTAGGCGTAGCGAGTGAAGGCGACCATTGTCTGCCTGTCGCTACACGATCCTTTTTTTACTTACATGCCCATGTTTGCTTTTCTTGGGAGTTTTGGTGCAGTTCCGTACTGTTGGCGGCGCGAGGCTTGAGGCAGCCAAAAGCGCTTCCCAGGGCCAACCAATCGTGCGCTTCGACACCTGATTGGCTCTCTCATTCGGGTCACTCGGTCCGTCGGAGGCCATCACGGTTCAGTGAACCGAGATAGGGAAAGGTCTTAAGATGAACCGCTTTTGCAGCAACCTTCGCGCTACATTTCCTCATTATTTTGTGTTGAGCACGAAGATGCAGTCGCACATTCACTCTGCGCATGATCGCCTCCAGCATGATCTTGCCGCGGTTGGCACGTTTTAATCTGCAGTGATGAGCGGTTTCAGACGCAGGGCGGGAGTGATTCTGGCGGGATAATAATAGTTGATGTGACTTGGCCTATTACGGAGGCATTTTCAGTCTGCTGTCCTTGAGCCTTGACACATTTTCGGGGAGGGGGTCAAGGTTCGTAGTGGGTAGGCGGCCATGATGATGTTCTCGCGCCCAAATGGCACGAACCACTCGCCAGTGGTGCAGCAGCAAGCCTTTCGGAAGCTGACGGAGATGATGCACTCGAGCTCGGAGAATCAGAGCTGTGCAGATTGCACGTCGCGTCTGAACGACTCTATCTGGGCCAGTACAACGGTCGGTGCGTTCCTGTGCATTCATTGCGCGGGTTCTCACCGCAAGCTTGGCGTTCAGCTATCGAGAGTCAAGTCGCTTCATCTCGATACATGGACAGACGAGGAAGTTGCAGCGATGAAGGGTGGCAACAAGAGCGTCAAGGAGATCTACAGCAAACACCTCGACGAGTGGCTTGGGGTGGACTCATCACTAAAGTTGCTGCCAAGTGCAGCCACAGAGTTGCGCGAGAAATACATCCGCGCGAAGTACGAGGCCAAGCAGTTTACAAAATTGCCGGTTACGATCGAAAAGAAAAAATATGATTGCCCAGAAAATCCGGAGGATCCAACTCTTTCAACCTCTCCTGGTAGGCCGGCGGAGGCAAATCAGCAAGGAAGTCCCGGTCGGACGGTGCAAAGTGCAGGGCCCACTGTGATGAAGGCTGGTAATGTTGTGGAAGTGAAAAAGCGCTTACTTAACTATTTTGTCGTCGTGGGTCGCGGCGCTTTAGTTCCAGACCAAAACAGTACGTACACCAATCTCAGCAGTGTTTTTTTTGCTTGTTTCCATCTCGAAAGTGTATTGAAATGTATCCACTTCAACTGTGTGCAGTTGAGAAAACGAAGAGCCCGACAGAAATACGATTCCTTCCGGCTGTGCTTGATATGTTTCCAGACTTGTATGGAGACGCGCCTCTACCCGCACATCTAGCCGATTTCGCGTTCCCAGAGGGTTTTGTGCTGAGCAAGTCCTACGTCGCCCCCGTATTCTTTTCGTTTGTCCTCACAAACATGAGTGGAGTCAAGATTTACGCATGTGCACTGAAGTTTTATGAGGAACTACATCCACTCGAAGTTGTATCCTTAATAGCACCGCACTATCACCGCCAGCGCCACCGTCGACGACCATCAAATGTCCCCCACCAACTTGACGAGAAAGATGACAACCAACGTACTCAGCTTCCGCAGTGGGTCCAAGATCTATCAGGAGATGCGGCAAGCGCACCGGGGCCGGTATTTTGTCCGAAGGGCATTGTAGTAACGTCGCTTTACCCGTACTTTTCAGCATTTCGCCAATTTCTGCAGCAGGTATTGCCTATCCGAATGCCGCGGGTTACTTACCAAAGATTGACTGTGTATCGATTGTCTTGCTAGATTTATCGAGTGACGCTATCGGAATCGCCGATGCCAATCGAAAGATATATTGCGAACTTTTTGGTGGAAATCCCGCTGCCACCACCCGGTCAGATACAAGTCCAGTTAACCTTGCCGGATCGCAATCTGGTTATTTCTCGCCCTCCGAAGAATGAGCTTCCTCTTGCCGATGTAAGCAGTGGCCTTTAGATTCACTACTGGATTCTGGCTAAATTGTACCATGCGCATCGTCCAGTTCCCATTTCGACCTCTTTTCCAAGTTCTGGACATCAACAACGTGCTGCTGGTTTTCTCGTGTGTAGCTTTGGAGCTCAAGGTATTAAATATCGCTTCTAAGATGCACGAAACGAGCTGTACTAATAAGATATTGCCGGCCTTAGGTCGTATTGTGCTCTAAGCATATTGGGCTGCTCACGCCTGTAGCGGAGGCGCTCTTGGCCACTTTACTACCCTTTTCATGGCAAGGGGCCTACATTCCTGTCCTCCCGACCTCACTTCTTGATGTCATTGACGTGAGTGCCAAATACAGATATGGAGACCGAGATTAACGAATTCTGGACTTCGATATAGGCACCTGTCCCTTTCCTAGTTGGCACCCACGCAGACTGTCTTAAGCAAGTAGTTGGTCGATCCACCAACGTTGTCTTTGTCGACTTGGATCACAATCGGTTAGATTGTTGCACCGTACTGCTTATAATGTTTGTTAGTTTGTAATGACTGACGCTTGCTGTGTCATGCTGCCTATCACAGTGTCATCCCTGCTGTGGATGACTCAGGCAAAAACATTTTAGTACCAAAGATTCCTGATCGAGAAGGATCTAAACTCCGTGCGAAACTGGCCGAAGTAGCTAGTGTACGTTGAAGTTCGTGAATGACTCATTATTGCAAGGCAGAAACACACCGACCGTGTTGATCACTTTTTGTAGATATTCGACCCGTACGCTGCAGGCATCAGTCGAGTAGATCTGGTTCGTACTTTCAATTTTTCTAATACCTCAAGGGGTGTTAAACCAGTGCTGCTTTTCCTGTAGGCCTTTCCAAACGAGGAACACCTCGAACCTATTGGCAACTTCGCCTCCGATCACGGGCAAACTATCCCCCTGTCAACGTCTTATTCGGAGTCGTGCATGTCGGACTCTCTCAACTCCCATTATTCGATAGGCAAGATCAAGCGCGGGAGAAGGTCGAGTGCAGCATTTAGTCTGCCCTCGTCATCGCTGTCCCCAGCTTCCTCAACATCATTTTCACGAACCGGTTCGGGTAGCCTGAATCGACACACTTTTTCTGCATCGACAGTGGCTGTATCTGCAACTGGGAACGATGCCAGCGGAGGGCTCACTGACAGTCAATACAACGAAACAGAAAAGTTTTCAACTGAGGGGATCCGTAAAGCATTTTTACGATTCTTTGTCACGCTTTTCAAGAAATATGCAAACTATTTGGTAAGTAATGCGATGATGCTACCGCGAAGGTTAGTGCTAATCAATCACCTATGCTTTATAGCAACGGGCTGTCCAAGGAGAATCAGGGATATCAGCGTTGTTTGACAGCAAGCGGTTCCTGCAAGACAATTTCGATGCTGCATCTCGTCCTTTTGTTGCTCAGCTGATTGGGACACAAATGTTCGACCGCTTTATTGAGGATCGGGTCTTTAGTCCTCAGCTTCCGGAAGTGCTGTTCTTTGACCAGTCAATTAATCAAAAGCTAAACCGTTCCTTGACAATCGGTAAGAAGAAATACGACTGCAGCTTCTTGGAGGATCGCTCGGATGAAATTCAAGAAACATTTATTGCCCCACCACCTTCAAACATTGGTCTTCCAGACGATGGCACAATCTACAAGGTGCGTTGTTACCTTAATTTCAATACTCTGGACATTTCCCTTTCTCACACATGACGTTTGTAGTATAAATCTTTCCCACGATTGAAAAAGTAAGCATTTGGTGCTCTTGAAATATGCGACGGTCAGTATTGACAGTTTGTGGGTTTCTAGGAACCTGTTTGGTAACGTGAGAAAGCCCCGTGAGCTTTACAGCTCTCGAGAACAACAACGTAATGTATCTCGAGTGAGTTTTCACCACGGCATGTTCAACACAGCAAAGTAAGCTCCACGAGAACACGAAGTCTTACTGTCGAAACACTCTGCTAAGCTATATACTTATTCTGGATACATCAGGTCATTTGTGGGCAGTGGTTCGAGTTGGGAAGCCACGCGCCAGCTTATCATCAGTGTAGGTCTGCTATTTGCTTGATAAGTGTTCATACTTCAGACTAACAGATGCACTATCACCACGGTAAACAGCTTCAGACACAATTCCGAATGTACAGTGCTCGGAAGAAATATCGCAGGAAGAGAAACGCTGTCGTATCGATTCAAAGATGGGTGATTGCCCGAATGAAGGTGAGGAGTGGTAGTCAGTCTTCTCGAGCCAATGATAAAAGAAGCACTAAAAGCATTGTCCTGCTGCAGGGAAAGGATGATCGACAGCAGTTCTTAGCACTGCGGAACGGAGCGATCATGATTCAGAAAATCTATCGCACGCATTACGCAGTGCTGAAGTATCGAAAACAACGTGAGGCCCTGCGCCAGCTTCAATTCATGGCGAGGGGCTATGTCGTCTATGCGCGCTATCGACGTGTGTACAGAGGCTTCCATCGTCTTCAAGCACTAAGGCGTGGAAGCGTCATTAAACGCAGCTACAAGAATCTGAAATTTCAAGTTGTTCGGGCTCAGTGCCGCATCCGAGGCTTTTTGTCGCGGAAGCAGACTACTAAGTAAGTAGTACATTTGCATCAGTGTAGGCTGAGAATATATTCTCTAACGTGCTTAATAGGTGGAAGACAGGGATGCTCGAAGAGGCCCGCCGAAAGGTTTACGATTTATGGGATCGATGTGACACACCACTGCTATATCGATCCAAGTTCTGGCTCACATTCAACCGGACAAATTTCTTTACTATCGGGGTGATACTTAGTAATATCATGCGAACTATCCGGTAGGTTCACTAACTTGTGTCTGATCACGACGTTGCATAGGTCTACCACGAAGAAGAAACCCGGCTCAACACATATTTCTCTGAAGGAAAAATGTTTCCAGATGTTACAGATAGGTGCCGGTACTCTGACGTGAATCCGCAAGACACAGGGAAGCAGAATGAGGTCCGTGGATCGGGTTTTGCTGCATTTAAGAACATAATGAGCCCGAAAGCGCGGGGTCCACACAAAACTATTAAAGAAGTTGTAAGTGAGGAAACTGTTTTTGCGATCACAAACATATCTAACGATATTTATCAACAGACTGCGAAGAGAATGAAAACAGAGCGGAGCAAGATATACATCGGATTGAAGCACCATACACAACGTCACGTTTTGGAGGAGCACTACAAGAATTTTAAAATTGACCCGGACTCGAAGAGGAAGAAGAGGAGGGTGAGCCACTGCAGCAGTCTGAATTGTTTGCCATGAACTCATGCGGATGATGGTGTATTGGCAGCTAGCGGCACTTGTATGGACCAGCTACGCCACTACAGACATTAGTGCTGAGGTACTATTCGTAAAGTGGATAGTACCAGTGGCAATGGCACTAACTAGCTTCGTCGTTTTGATTTGTATCAAGGTTGTCATATCCACCTCAATGAGTTCTGACCAGTCTAACCCACTGCCAACACAAATTGATCATCAAAAACAGGTACGAAAGTGTGCGCATAACTAACCTACAGCTCTCACTGAACACGCGTTCTGAACACACTGTAGCTTCGCCTTCGTGACGACCTCGCGTTTACAGTCAACGCAGCGCTTAAGTCGATCCGGGTTTCTACAGCCAGCTCCTCCAATTTATCGTCTCAGATACATTTACCCAACGATCGCGTACTCATCGAGCTACAGCACCAAGTGCGCATACTCGCGCTGCAGAACCACCGGCTTACAGACGACCTCGCTAAGTCGAAACGCCAGACGAGTGAGTTGCGTGTGGACCTGCAAAACGTGAAAGTGCAGCAACTACCGCAGTTGCAGCGCACTCGCTCCAGCAGCATTTAGAAATAATAGCTCATGTAGACGTCCCTCTCTCCCATTCCTCGTCAATTCATAGTGGCACAATTGCCCGTGAGAACAGCCATTTTGCGGAAGTTGAAGTGACGTTATGTGGTGCGCACCATGTTGAAGTTGCAGTGGTGTGGTACACATAACACATTTCTCTTTCTCTTCGCGACTCCTTGGCAGCATGCAGACGCACCTACTCACTCTGGACGACGCCCTACTGGTGCAGGTGCTGAGTTTTGCCGCGGAACGAGACGTGGAATCCGTGACGATGGCCTCCAAATTGGTGGCGCTGCACCTGCTGCCACAGTATCCCAAAATCTGGCGCGTCCTATTCGCTCGTCATTGGGAGACAGTCAACTTCCAACTGGATGCATTGACAGAGGATGCCAGAAATCTCGTGGTGGACGCACGACTTCGTGCGCTTTTGCCGCGGTGAGTACATCTTATCACTTATAAGGTGATGGGGTCCGAGCTATTGACAATTTGCTGTTTTATTCGATGAAGTGAGTGCACCGAAGCACGGGTCTTCCAATTGCTAACACGCGCAATAGCTCATTTACCGTCAGGCATGGACATTGGAGAGACACAGCGATCTCGGGGATATTCAGATACCCAGCATAGGTAATATACTTTCGTAGCTGTCAAAATATTGTAGATACTGATGGAGCCGATTTTGGTGTTGAAAAGAATTGTAGCACTGGAGAAAAAGAAGACGGAGAGCCAGAGCGATGATGCTGTGGTGACAGCATTTACATTTGATAGTAAACATTTTGGCAACGATCGCTCCGTGCGCTCGAAAGTGCCGTTTCCAACGTCACTCTATGTCGCGGTATTCAAGCGCCGAGTGCAAGACCCTACGAGCGAGAAAGAAATGTTCGTGTATCAAATCGGTGCGACTACAAGTGGCTACTTTGAAATCAGCATTTCTGATCCCGTGTCACGACCAAGTCCTCACACGGTGAGGAATGGGAGAGAGGAAATGACCGCTATTGGACTAGTCCCGTCCAGCTTTCCACTGGTGGGGAAACAACCAGGATGGATTACTCCGTCGTTTGGGTACCATGGTGACAATGGAAAGTTATACTCAGCGTTTCCTGTAAGTGTGCACTGGATTAGGTTGAAATACCTTTTCAAGTGATACTGATCAGTTTTGCTTGAGGTTCACAGAGGAAACCTTACGCCCCGCGGTTCGGCGTGAATGATACGGTCGGTTGTGGTATACGACGCAGCTCACAGGGCAATGGCCGGCGTGTATTCGTCACGCATAATGGTAACACTATAACATGTGAGTGTTTTATTTACCACTACAATCGGCTGTCATATGACGTCTCTGCGTCCTAGCTCGTTACCTCCCTGGATCAGGTCGATATATCCCGTGCGATAATGAGCACGAGTGGTTCCCTGCGGTGGGTCTGGGCTCTCCGAATACGATTCACGTAAACTTCGGTCAGCAACCGCTCAAGCACGAGCAGATAGTCGGTAAGGCTTCCGTACAGTTAGTTTATTGGAAAATGCATGCAATTAACACGATGAGCTGCGGGTCACTTGACTCAGATGAACTGTTTAGTGAGTGCATTGGGATGAACGCTCTTGTGGCTCGCGAAATGCTCCAAAACGTCAACAAAGCTCGCTTTCGCTCCGTGCGGCGCAACTGCATCGACGCCTTCATTGCCAACGTCCTGGAGCGACGACGTTTGACCACAGCATAAGGAGCACCAGCATGTTGCATTTGCTGAAGTGTGTACAGAAATCTGCCTGAATAAGGAACGCCTGATATAAATTAAGAAAGAGATTGCATCAGCTGACAATGCCTCGCTAAAAACAGACTATGATATCATATCATGTGCATGTATTGAATTAAGTTAGGATAAATTGAAGCTTCGACTTTTGAATGAGACTAGAGTGATTCCAGCAGTGCTGAATCGTAGAAGCGCTAACTTTAGACCATGCAGCCTCGCACCAGAGCAGTGCAGTTAGCTGGTCGACGTTGTACGGGTTGTCGAGGCCTTCGCCTAGGCGATCCAATGCGAACATCATTTTTTGTGATAAGATGTAGCGTTTAATGCTATTGATGACCCCCTGATCCAGCGGCTGGATCTTGGCGGTGGTGTTCGAGGGTAGCTTCTCAACACGGACATTGCTTAGAGAGAGACCAACCTAATGGTGAGGCGAAGCGTTATCTACCAATAGTAGAATATTGCGATTCTGCTCGCATTCTCTCATCCAGCGTCACCAGCCACTGTTGGTACATTCAGCTCGTCATCCAGCCCTTCTCAGTCCCGTCCGCGCAGCACAGCACTTGATTTGAACAAACGGCATATTGTCGTTTTGCCGGGGGCCGTCGGAAGCCCAAACTCTTCAACCGCCCACTCAGCTACTGTAGCTCATTGTACGACAGACTAGGTGAGCGAGCAGCCTTCTTGAGGATGGCTACCTTCTCGGACCAGGTGAGGCGGAGACGATTGGAGGACATGGGGGTGCTGAGGACGCAGTCGGCTAGTAAGCTTGAATGTAAATGTAGGAATGAAGTTCGGCTCGTAGGGCTTGAAGCGAAGGAGGATCACCTGCTGCGCGCCATTTTTTAAATTGAAATCAAAGTCGTGCCTGGATTGTTTTGTCAGTACCTTGCCCATCACTATCCCATCTCCCTAAATCTTTCCCGACTATAAAAATTGCGAGGTTATTAGTTGAAACCCCGTTCCTGATTCAGGCAAATTTCTGTAGTCTTTTAAATCTGATAATCCTTTCCAAAATCATATCTCAGAAAAATGAAATTTATCGGTATTTCAAGATTCTCTAACTGGAATGACGACTATTCTCTCCGACGAGCTCTTGGCTCATGTTGTAAGCTTCGCCGCGCCGAGGGACGTCGAGTCTGTCACTGTGGCGGCGCCTGTGGTCGCTCGTAATGTGGTACCACGGTTTCCAATCATCTGGAAGACCATCTTTCGCCGCCGTTGGGAGGCACTCAACTTTCCACTGGACAGCGGCGCACATCTACAAATGAACGAAAAATTGGACACTCTGTTTCCCAGGTCAATAGTAATTTTGCTATGTTTGATCAGCTTTGTTGACCGTGAAAACTGACAGCGTTGTGGGTGAATTGCTTCAGTTCGTGCACTGAGAGTCGCAAATTCCAGTTGCTGGCCCACGCAATTGTCCCCGTGCCTTCCTTTGCTGACATTAGAGAGACGCAGAAGGCTCGGGGCTACACAGATGCATACCATCGGTGCGTAGATATCTTGCTGTACTACTGTACAAATAATCTGGCTGAAAGCTGACGCGCCTGTTCTGGTAGAATTGTGTCGCTGCATGCCCCAGGGTTAAGGGAATCACACTCCGTCGACTTTGCTCTGGATGGAGGCATGCTGGGGGATGATCGATGTGTTCGGGCTAACATGCCTTTCCCGACTACGTTTCATGTTGCGGTCTATCAATGCAATCCAACAGAAGAAGCCAATGCACACGGACAAACACGGCCAGTGTATCAAGTCGGCGTGGTTCCCGGAGGATACTTCGAGCTGAGTCTGTCGAAACGACAGCACCGACACGCTAGGGCTCCCACTCTTTCAGGCCAAGAAGCTATGACGTCTATTGGTCTGGTGAACTCGAAGTTCCCGCTGGTGGGCAAGCAACCAGGGTGGACACGGATATCACACGGATATCACGGTGATGACGGTCGATACTATCACGGCACTCCTTTTGAGGTACAAAAAATGTATTACTTTGAAGTATTAAAGTAGCGATTTGAGGATCTAGGTCGATATTAACTTGTGCTGTACAACCTGGTAACTCCTTTAGCAGGGCCGTCGGCTTGGTCCAGTGTTCAAGTCCGGCTCTACAGTTGGTTGCGGAATCCGCATCAATCCAAGAACAGGGACAATGTTTGTATTCTTTACAAGTAATGGCGAGTTAATCTCTGGCGAGGATGGCGCTTATGTGGAGTGTGGGCATCAAAATTGGTACCCGGCGGTTGGACTGGACTCGTACGACGGGTTGCACCTCAACTTTGGCCAAGAACCTTTCGTGTGCAGTGCTATCACTGGTACAGTATGCAACGACAAGCTCGCGGCAAAGTTTTCTGTGGAAGTGTTGTCTTTTCATCGATTCTTACGAACTGTGTTGATTTTGTCGTAGATGAGCTGTTCGAAGAGTGCAATGATATGGCGACTGCCGTTTCAGAGCAACTGCAGTGGTACGATATCAGTGACTCGGACTGCCAGAGCTCCGAAGATGAAGAGGACGACGACAACAATGATTTAGGAGATGGGTTTGGATCGGACATGTCGGACGAGGCAGACTGATCGTGCGCATCCATGCCATGCGCCGAGCAGGGATGGACGTTGCATGAAACTTTCTCGTCTTTTCGTTAGTTTGACTGCTTTGAGTTAGCCATTTGAAGATTTGCCTTCCGTGAACAAGCCGATTTTTATTTGCGGTGTGAAGATCGTGGTCTTATGTTTTTGAACTGAAAGAAAGACCGAGCTTGGCATAGAACAGTACTATACAAATCTGACTACAATCTCGTTCAGAATTCTTCATAAAAGCATTAATGTACGCTAAATATAGGCTTACGTCCTCCGGGTGGAGGTGATCACGCAGCGGCTAGAATGGATAGGTGGCGTGCTTCGAAGAAAATATGCGAAAGGTGGCCCCACTTCAAGGTGCACCCCTGTGTCATATTTCGGTAAGCTAAAAAATCCTGCAAAGAAATGCACTGTTAAACATAAGGCGGCAAATCGACGGACTATACTGTGACCGGGTGCCGGATGTCCAACCTCGTGCTCGCGTATAATACAAACTTCATTCGATAGCAACGAGCATGTCGGAGCCGACGGCGCAATCGTCGTAGCCGTGCAATGATTGTGTCACATTTTGTTACATTTTGTGGAGCAGCTTGCAAAGCTGACGCTTGATTGGCTAGAAAATGTTCCAGCTCAAATCTACAAGCTGTCCGTTAGAACAAAGCTCCCCTTGCGCTGGCAGAACAGCCTATGGAACATCCTACCTACCTAAACAGCCCATACAAACGTCAAGATATCATCCTTTACCCATCACCCGACGTCCATTGTCCCAACAGTTCAATGTGTTCAACATGCGTTCCGAAGGTCCATTCTGGAATTGTCACCACATGTGCCAGGCACACCGACCATCACTCAAGCGAGCTCCCTGCCGACTCACGGCGCTGGACGACGTGCTATTGCATCAGATCCTGCTCTTCTCGAGCGCACGAGATGTTGAGGCACTGGTCGTGGCAGCACGTGTCGTTTCCCAAAGCGTACTGCCGCGCTTTCCAGACGTCTGGCGCGATCTCTTCGCACAGCGCTGGGCGACTCTTAATTTCCCGCTGGACGTCGAGGCCACGCTCGAGATAGAGCCGAAACTATGCGCGCTCTTCCCCAAATGCACGAGCGAGAGCCGCATGTTCCAATTGCTGACGCACGCTATTGTACCCGTCCCGTCATACGCGGATCTGGATCAGACCAGGCGGTTCCAAGGCTACAGCGATGTCAAACACCAGTAAGCTGCAAGAGAATGAAGACAAGCACGGACGCGATGATTGAGCGGATGTTTCTTGTGTATGTGTAGGATTCAGTCGCTGCACGAGGCGGACACGAGACCGTCACACGTCGTTCGCTTTGCGTTTAGCGGGGACGAAATGGGCGATGACCGCAGTGTGCGGGCCAACGTGCCTTTCCCGCCAGGATTCCACGTTGCAGTGTTCAAGCGGCGTGATACTGGGGAGGACGGTAGACCAATGTACCAGATTGGACTCGTGGCGAGCGGATACTTTGAGATTCAGATTATCCGTCGAGAGAGGCCAGCGATGAGCACTGAGACCCAGGAAGAACAAGAGCAGCAGATGCAACTTGTAGAAGAGGAACTGACGTCTCTGGGACTGGTGCCGGCAAGTTTTCCGTTGGTGGGGCGACAACCAGGCTGGAACCAGAAATCTTACGGTTACCATGGAGATGATGGCCGCTTTTATCAACAAACCACGAGGGTGAGCTTGAACTACATGTACTTTAAGCTTGAACTCGCATGTGATCAGACTTGTTAAACAATGCTTCTTTGTCTTGTAGGGGCGACTATTCGGACCTCGCTTCGGGGTGGGCGACACTGTGGGCTGCGGTGTGCGGCGGAATATGAGCACAGCCCAGTCGCACGTCTTCTTCACAAGCAACGGCAAAGAGCTTGATCGGGTGGTGGAAGGTGACATCGAGAGCTCTCACACGAGCTGGTACCCGGCAATCGGTGTGGACTCGTACAACGAAGTTCGCGTCAACTTTGGACAGGAGCCATTTGCACACGACAGCATTGTGGATGAACTGTTTGCCGAATGTGAGCTGGGTGTGGTTGGTATGAAAGATTTGCCCTGGCATTATATCCGGGAATACAGCATCGAGTGCTTGGTGTGGCGTCGCCAACAGACAAGTAAGGCACGAGCTCGTGCCACGTCGGAGGAATGGAAGGATGCTATCTCTGAAGACGAGCAGGGCGAGGAAATCTGTGTGAAGAAATGGATGATGGGGATGCTGACACGCCGACAGCAGAACCGACTTGCTTCAAGCGAGGAAAACGCAAATGATGAGCGCTTCTCGTAACATCAGTTGGAGCGCTGCCATTAAGAAAGTTACTACTTCGTAGTACTAAGTACTACTACATGAAAGTCGAATGTATCAGTAAATACCACAGTAAAACGTTCTTAAAAAAATTCGTGCTAGATGGCGTAGTGCTGTCTACATGCGCTCTATTAGAGGGCAATCTACCTGATCGAGACAGCATATCACTGCATCTCTACTTGACGCAGCCCTTCCAAGGTTACGTTACAACGTGTCATGAAGGCCGACAACCGACCACTCCTTTTAGCGGCCATTCTACAACACTTTCAGCTGGGACTCCATGGCGTCTACAAGAGCTGGGATGTTTTCTTTGTCGAGCTTGTGTTGTGTGCAGAAGGCAGATGCTAGCTCCTGAGGGTTTTCGTTGCGGTGTACTGGTAGCTTGATCGAAGTACCATCACCCATGTCAATGTCGAGTGTGAAAAGAAGGACACCTCGAGGATCCACGAGAGTCTCCGCTTCAGTTTGTGGCGATTTTGCAGGCTCGGCTTGACGTGGAGCTTCCGGTTGGGCAGGTGATTCAGCGGTGGACTCCCCGGACTGTTGCTCTCCAGGCTGTCGCTCGTCGAGGGTGTTGAGAATCGACTGCACCAGCACATTTTGACACGCTAGCAGCTGATCTCCGTCAAACTCGACGCCTAATTCTGCGCGTACAATCTCGTGCTTCTCTAAACAGAACGTGTTGGCAACATTGTGCGGTTCCTGGCCTTTGAAGTACTCGAGATTGTACACGTTGCCACTAATTGTGACTGGAATGGCAAACAGCGGCTCCGGTCGTGTCGGTTGCGCAGCTTCTGCTGTGTCCTGTTGCTGTGGGATTGCGGCAATCCGTTCACGCACAAGAGACGAAAGCTGCACGACGTTATTGGTGAATCCCTCGCTTTCACCCAAGCCTACCGCAACGAGGAACCGCTGCACCGTAGCTTCGACATCGTCGCCTTCAAAGTAATCCAGATCGGCTTGGCGCTGCTCATCAAGGTTTATCGGTACCGTAACGAGTGGCTGTCGCTGTTGCTGAGCTGTACTTTGAGCCAGAGCCTGGGCCTCTTGCTCCAACAATACAGCCATCCGATTGTCCACAATACCGACAAGTTGTGGCATCATCGACTCAATTGTCGCGTCGTCTGTAATCCCATTCTCACTCAAGAAACGCACCGCCGTCTCTCGAGCGGTAGATCCGTCATAATGGACCATAACCGCCGGTTGGTCATTCAGCGTCAGCGGCTCCGAGAAGAGTTCTCGTCTCTGTAGGGTCTGCTGTGTCACGGGTTCTTTAATCTGCTGGCTTTGCTGTTCGAGTTCTGTTTGCCTATTGTTGATCTCATTGACAATCTGGTTGGCGATCTGCGGTGCCACTCTGTCCATGAACTCTCCGTCGTTTACGCCAATGCCACGCAGCGTCTCCACGGCTTCATCCATTGGGACACCCCCTTCAAAGTGTCGGACTGTGATCTCCCTTCCATCCAACGACAAGACAAAGGCAAAAAGTTCCTGCTTAGGGGGTTGTAGCTCCTCTAACTTCTGGTTGACAAGTGTAATCAACTGGGGGTATACTTCCCTCATGACGTCCATGCTGAAGCCGCTGGCGTAGAGGAATCTCTCCACAGCGGCTTCAGGGGTCTCCGTCTCGTATTTCAGTAGATCGCCCGTATACCCGTCGATGGTGAGTGGGATGGAGAGATGCACACTAGGTAAAGCCTCATCAGGCTGTGTCTGCTGTTGCTGGGCCGCCTCCACCTCCTGCATTTTGTCCTTCAGCAGACCTGACAGCTGATCGATGACAGCGCGCACTTGAGCGTCGTCTGTGGCAGCCGTTAGTCCGTTGGAGCGAGCGAAGGACATTGCAGCGTCCTCGAAGCTCTCACCCTTGAGCAGCTGTAGGTTTTTGAGCGACCCATCGATGGCCACGGGCATCGTGAGCAGCACGTCGTTATTAATGGCTTGTTGCTGGGCCACCACCAGCGCGGGTAATAGCAGCAGCGACAACGTTTTGACCATGGTGACTCGCAAGGGGAAGATCAATGTGCTCCGCTTCACGTGCTGGCGAATCGGGAATGACTGGCACCGTTGAAAGGCGAAATCTATGGAAAGATTTTGCTGGAAGATACGTCTGACCTTTGGAGATTGTTCGAGTAACCTTCGAGCGACCGCATTGGATGATCTCCTGTACATGGACGGTTCCAGAACAAAATTTGTACTATAAAAAAATAGAATCATTTATTTATTTAATTTAAATATTACAAAACCAATTTTAAAGGAGAATAATTTCCGAGAATAATATTTTTAAAATATAAAAACAATAAATAAAAATGTCCAACGGAAATGCGTCACAATGCGATCCGATTAAAAGCAGTAATTCCGAAGCCAGCATACCGGTACATCTGAAGCACCCAAAATCTGACCAAGCTAGAATGCCCCAAACGGGCTGGATTTGAAATTCAGCTTTAGGCAAATTATTAAATCGGGCTGGACAAGTTCAATTGGCAATCTATTCGTTATTTATTCCGGTTTTATTCAGAGTATCGTTGTTCCAATTTTCTTAACTGTTCATGTAGCAACTTAAGCTCTCTTTTAAAAAAAAAACGTGCTTTACGAATATTTAAAGCACTTGTATCAGTATAAAAACATGTATTATACTACGTTGCAAGAAGTTATACCGGTATGTGGTAATTCCTGCTACCCCCTAGGTCGGCTTCAGTCTTAAGCACCTCAATCTGTAGTCAGGTCACATCGAAATGCAACGTTACGCAGTTGGTGCCATGTGTCGTGAAACTGCATCTACAGCGATATTTCTTGAATTCGGAGCATCTGAAATCGAGAAAGGTGACAATAGCGATCTTTTTAGAGAGGGAGAACATCTGGAGGTTGCCCTTCGGTTTGAAAATTCAAAAGCTACCCGAAAGTTCAAGCTTGCCTCATTTCGAGATTTCCATACAAAAAACAGGAGTACGAAGCAACGTTGAGATGGCAGCCCAGATCGCTGATCGCAGCAACACCGCGATGAGCTTCAGCAATGGAGAGAGTGCGCCTGAGCTGTCCAAGCTGGAGGCCACACGCCTGGCGCTGGCGCAGGAGCAGAAGAAACGCATCGACGCCGCCGTGGCGCGAGTGACCGGCAAGAAGGAAGGCGGCAAGCGGAAGGGTCTGAGCTCGCTTGACACTGGCCACCTCAGCAAGAAGAGCAAGACGGTAGTGGATGTGGCCAGCGATCAGGTGGACAAGAAAAACTCGATCGCACGAAGGATGGTGGACAGGTTCTCTGCTATGCCTGAGCCCGAACGCGAGGAGGAGGTTGACCAGCAGAATAAACCCACGACGCGCTCTGTGTCAACACAGCAGTTTGTAGCTCGCTCCACGACAGTTGCCAGTCCGTTGGACAACGCCCTACGGTAGGGCGCTACGTAGAGGTAGTAGTAGAAAGTAGAAGCTGACGGGTTGAGTGTGTATTGTTGATGCTCCAGTGAGACGACGGAAAAAATGGTGGTAACCACTACGATCACGACGGTGGAAAAGGCGACCGCGAAAAAAGAGAATGTTGAGGAAGAGGATGCACCTGCTCAGGCGAAAGAAGAGGAGGAAGAGAAAGAGGAAAAGAACGATTGGGACGGACCCACCACCAATTACCACGTAAAGCAGCTCGGTCTGGACGATAAGGTGGACATTTACGCGCCTGTAGTACAGCAGCAGCACGACGTACAGCGCGTGCGTGAACGTACAAAGTACATGCCTAGTACCAGTGGCGAGAGCATCAACACGCTCAAGGCGACGAGCGATTCAGAAGCCGATTCAGATTTCGCACTGAAGGATCCAATTAGTCAGGAGAGCGAGGAATCCGACGCCGTGTCTCTACCGGAGGTTGACGCGAGTGAGACTCAAGCGCTTGCTGAAGAGGCAGAAGAGTTTGAGAGGCAGACTGCCATTCAGACGGCTGAGATCCGTCGGACGTGGACCAAGCGTGTGTTTGTCTACACGCCTCTGTTCATTGCGGCAATTATTGTACTATTTTTTGCGCTCCTGTTTGCGATCGACTGGTCGCAGGAGACATTCCAGTTCTGCGAGATTGATGCAGAGAAGGCAGAGAGTACGTTTTGCTGGTTTTGTTCCCGCTGTTGATGCCGCGCTCTTGTATCTAGCTCCATAACTATTTTGATTTGTTGCTATTGCTGCTGAAGGCTCTGAAGAGATTTTCTCGTGCTCATCGTTCGTGGAAACGCAGTCGTTGATCAAGTCCACCCTTCGGGAGACTGTGGAGAAGGTGCAGGAAACAGTGCAGTCGTACTTCGAGTAAGCTGAAGCGTGGATGTTCCTGTCTTTTGCCGCCGTGGAGCCAGCCGTCAAGGGAGTCCTGGAGCCGGCGGACAGGTAGGCAAGGATCTTCACCGCCGCAGCAGAGCGGCGGACAATGCGGCCGGATATATTAGTAGTTTGCATAGTGCGTTGATGGATTTGATAACTTAGGAGTAACACGGACACATGCCACCACGCAGCAAGTGATCGGTTGATGCAAGCCGAAGATCGATAGCCATTTCTAATGCTACGTCAGTTAAGTAAATTCGATATCATGTTTTACAGGGGACACAATCATTCTCTCTTACAAACGCCAAGTTAGTCGCCCACCAAGAGCACCTCGATCATGGCGACCTCCAAGACCGTGCTGTCCTTCGAGGGCGAGCGCGAGCTCGTGACGGAAGCACGTGCCCACGAGTTGGTGCAAACATACGCGAATGAAGAGGCGGAACCGCCGGCCTTCACGCACATCACGCTGCGCAACAAGAGCTACACCATCGAGGCAGCGCGAGTGATTGCCGCGTTCTTCTCGCGTCTGGAGGCTCGCGGTGCCTTCGCTCAGCTCACGAGCGTGGACTTTGCCGATATGATCGCTGGTCGCCCCGAGGACGAGGCGCTTCAAGTGCTGTCCACGCTCTGCGACGCGCTGAGCGCCATCAAGACGCTCACGCGCATCGATCTAAGTGACAACGCACTAGGCGAGAAGGGCGTGCGTGCCTGCTTCGGCCTGTTGCAAAACCAGGAGCAGTTGCAGCACATGTACTTCTGCAACAACGGTATCTCGGCTGCGGCTGCGGGTGTCATTGCACAGGAGGTGCTGCTGTTCCGCGGTCAGGACACCCCCACCAAGCTCGAGACCTTCCACTTCTACAACAACATGAGCGGCGATGGTGGTGCCATTGCGCTGGCTAAACTACTGCCGCTATCCCCGGCACTCAAGGATCTAAGATTTTCAGCCACTCGAGCTCAGAGGGAGGGAAGTCTAACGTTTGCTAAGGCTCTGGCCTCGCTTCAAAAGCTCGAGAAACTTGACCTAAGCGACAATACCTTCAAGGCCCAGGGAGGTGAGGCTATCGCTGCAGCAGTCAAGAACATGCCCAATTTGGTGGAGATCAATCTCCGTGACGCTGCCACTGAGGACGACGGCTTGGTGGCCATCGTAGATGCGCTGCATGAGAGCGGCGCTGCTAAGTGGCTTACGGCACTGGATGTGTCTGGTAACGACCTGACTGCTGAGAGTATGCCGGCGCTGGGACACATGCTGCGTGATAGTGCTGCGTTGCGTGTGCTGCAGGTGGAGGAAAACGAGATCGGTTCCAAGGGCGCTAAGGCCATTGCCAAGGCTCTGAAGGCTGGAGCGCCGGCGCTGGAGAAGGTGGTCGCTAACGTGAACGAAATTGGCGCGTCTGGCGCGATTGCATTTGTAAAGGTTGTCGCTGACAAGAAGGCGTTCGTGAAACTGGAGATCGATGGCAACCAGATCTCGGCGGACGGTGTGGCTAGCATCGAGTCGCTCCTGGAAAGCATGGGGAAAAGTGACTTGCTGGGATCGCTAGAAGACAACGACGAGGACGAAGAGGAGGAAGAGGACGACGATGAAGAGGAGACTGCTGCGGTGAAGGACGTGACGGCTATGCTTGACAAGGTGACGATTTCTGAAGCAAGCTTTGAGTTCGAGAACAAAAGTCGTGAAGTTGTTGATGCTGCTCGTGCCGAGCAACTGCTGGAGGCTGCTGGGATTAAGGTGAACGAGCGTTCGCCGCTGCACTTTAAGTCTATTTCTCTGCGCGGAAAGAGCTACACCGACTCTGGTGCAAAGGTCATCGCGGACGCGTTGCTGTCGCGCCTACAAAGCGATCTCAAAGTGGTGGACTTGGCTGATGTGATCGCTGGCCGCCCAGAAGACGAGGCTCTCCGGGTCCTCTCCGTCATGTGCCGCGCACTTCGTGGCCACGGTCTGGATGAAATCGACTTGAGTGATAACGCACTTGGAGAGAAGGGTGTGCGCGCTTGCTTTGACCTCCTGATCCCACAGCCGACGCTCCGCCGTCTCTTGTTCTGCAACAATGGCATTTCCGCTGCCGCTGCCAGTGTGATCGCCCAGGAGATCGTGCTGCAGAATGGGAAGGATGCTCAATCAACGCTGGAGGAGTTTCATTTTTACAACAACATGAGCGGACACGACGGCTGTGTAGCGGTGGCTAACGTCCTTGCCCAGTGCAAGAAGCTGACGCTTCTGCGCTATGCCAGTGCCCGTGCAGGCCCGGAGGCGAGCGAACAGATGGCTCGCAGCGTCAATACACACCTGCGTGACCTTAAGTCGCTCGACTTGAGCGATTGCTCGTTCGAAGAAGACGGCGCCACGCAGCTCGCCGAAGCCATCAGCAAGCAGCCGAGTCTTCAGTACCTCAAGCTGCGCGATGCTTTGCTGTGTGCTGAGGGTGCTACGAAGGTGGTGAAGGCGTTAGCAAGTAGCAAGATCCAATTGGTGGAGCTGGATCTGTCGGGTAACGAGTTGGCGGACGACGGTATCGTGTCCCTTGCTCCTCTGCTGAAGTTCCAATCGCAGCTGAAAGTTCTGCGCCTCGATGAGAACGAGGTAACGTCGGAGGGCCTGAAGGATTTTGTGGCGGCTTTGAGCTCAGGCAGCCTCCCGGCCCTTGAGGAACTGTCTCTGTGCGGCAACGAGATCACAGCCAAGGGAGCGATTGCAGTCGTGGACACCTTCGTGCCTACGAGGACGGCCCTTGCACGTCTGGAGCTAGACACCAACATGATCTCTGACAAAGGCGTGGAGCACATCAAGGCCTCGCTGGCTAAGCAAGGTAAAACCACCATTTTGGGCTCGCTAGAGGAAAACGACGGGGACGAGGAGAGCGACGACGAGTAGAGTAATGACCATAAATGCAACAATAACTGCATTCTAGTACTGGGAGGACAGCTTTAGCTGGCTGGACAGCCTAACCAATTTTATTGCATTGGCGGTGTCCCAATTGCGCGACCACAGACTGACCCTACAGTGCCCGCCAAATCATTAAGACCCCCGATTTGGCGGGACAATTCTGACAATATCTCGGCTTCTAGCCTGAGTTGAGAGCTGCTACTTTGATATGTTCTCTCTATTAGGCTTACAGAGGTGCCACTTGAGTTAACAACTTAGATTTCTATGTATCTGACAGGGCTGGTATACAAATTCAAGGTTTGGACATCAGCGTCAAATTTTTAAGACCACATCCTTTTTATGACGAAAAAACACTTTTATGAACAGACCTTACAAATTTCTATATTAAAAGAGTGATGTTCAAAATAAGTAGATGGTTGGCGGAAATGAGCGGGTAGCTAGACGCTACGGAGGCTGTGAGCCTTTAATTTGATAATGGGCCACGGCAAGACCCTCTCCCAACAAGAGTACTGGTTTATCGTCGGTCTCCACGACGGAGGCTCTGCACGAGATCGCTAGGAAGACAGGTCGGTCCCGTACGTCCGTCCGGAACGCAGTCAAGGCGGAGCGGGGACGGAAGGAAGACAGGGGTGGAGAGCGAAGGGCTGGGCGGCAACCGGCACTGACGGAACGAGAGCTGCGGCAGCTTGTGCGTGCCACGGCGACAGGTGAGTTCTTTGCTGCGGAGCTCAAGACGAAGTTCGGCATCAAGGCGTCCGTGAGGACGATCCAGCGGGTTCTGCAGCGTGTGGACCATCTGGTTTACACCAAGATGGACCGCACGCTTCCCCTCACGGCAGCGCACAAGGCTGCCCGCATGCAATGGGCAGAAGATTACATACTGAAGCCAGGTAAGCCTCTCATATTAAAGTTTTGCTGCAATTTTGTTTTATAACAATATTTATTTTTTAGAAACTGGTATTTACACTATTTTTTCAGATGAAAAGAAGTTTAATCTAGATGGTCCTGATGGATTCAAGTATTACTGGCGGGACATGCGCCAGCCTGCACAGTCTTATCTGCGTCGCTAAAATGGAGGAGGGAGCGTCATGGTGTGGGGCGCTTTTAGTGCAGCAGGTAAGAGTGAGCTGGCCATCTTGCGTGGACGTTAGAATTCAGGTGACTATATTTACACGTTATCTGAATATCTACTCCCTTTTGCTCACGCTAACTATGGTGTTGACTTTGTATTTCAGCAAGACAATGCTTCGATTCATGCCTCGCATGAAACGAAGCAATTCTTGCAGGAGATGCAACTCAACACCATGGCTTGGCCAGCTCGCTCGCCTGACTGCAACCCCATCGAGAACGTCTGGTCGGCGATGGCGGCCAAGGTGTATGCACATGGCCGCCAGTACCAAAACGTTGCTGATCTGGAGGCAGCAATCATGGCTGCATGGGACTCCATTCAGCTAGACTACTTGCTGAAGCTGATAGAGTCCATGCCTCGCCGCTGTCTAGCGGTGATCAAGAAGAAAGGTGGTCTGACTAAGCACTAATTTTTAATAAAGAAATTTGTAAGGTCTGTTCATAAAAGTGTTTTTTTCGTCATAAAAAGGATGTGGTCTTAATAATTTGACGCTGATGTCCAAACCTTGAATTTGTATACCAGCCCTGTCAGATACATAGAAATCTAAGTTGTTAACACAAGTGGCACCTCTGTAAGCCTAATAGAGAGAACATATCAAAGTAGCAGCTCTCAACTCAGGCTAGAAGCCGAGATATTGTCAGAATTGTCCCGCCAAATCGGGGGTCTTAATGATTTGGCGGGCACTGTAGGGGTACAAAATATTTAGCGTGCTCTGTGATAAGTGTTGCGTGAATGTTGCTAGGAAGCTTATTACTGACACCGGGGTTGGTTTTTGCAGCAGTGGTACCGGTAATAAGCTTGCGCAAACTTTGGATGCTTCGTTTATAATATATATTATATCACAGGGTCGCAATATACGCCACCTTATCCAGAATACTCTCAGCAAGTTGGCCCAAGAGCGATTCTTGTCGCTCCACTTGTACATGCTGTAACAGCTCGTGGCTTCTTTTCTCGATGCGCATGAACGTCTCTCTCGGCTGCACTTTGGGCCATTCTTTTATTGTTTGTCCCAACAGCAATGTTAAATATTACTTCAAATTATATTTCTAAAATTAAAAAATTGTATTACTAGTAGGTAGGCCCTCCGAATAAAGATTGTTTGTCCCAACAGCAATGTTAAATATTACTTCAAATTATATTTCTAAAACTAAAAAATTGTATTACTAGTAGGTAGGCCCTCCGAATAAAAGATTGTATTGAAAATTAACGGAAATATTAATACGGAATAATTTATTTCTTGCTAAACAAAAAAACGTGAAATAACTAACGATTGTGGTTTTTAAGATTTTTTAAGGTAAAAAGTGCTTTGTAAAAATGATTGTTTACCGTGATTACTTTTTTTTACAGTAGTTGGTGCACTGTGTGCTTCTCCCAACCAGTGATTTAATCTCCTGTAAAAGTTGCTCTTTCGCCAAACGTGTCCTCATTTTCGAATCAAGATGGCAACCAACAACCCCTTCAGCACACGGCAGGTGTGCAGCTACTTCTACAAGCCCATCTTAGGTGCTCAGTGAGCCGACGGAGCTCTTTCACTGTCGCTGTAATGTTGTGCGGAAGCAGGTATCCAAGACGGGCTGCAGTAACCTGCTCGACCATGTCCTAAAGCACCACCCAGACTTCGTGGCAACTATGATGACCAGCGGTACCAACACTGCCACTCTCGTCAGCTTCATCGACCGAAAGTCGCAGACTATCTTCTACTGGCTGGAGTGGACTACTGGCAGCAACCTACCATTTTCATGGTGCGAGGATCCCCTCGTGCTCAAGTACACGAACTTAGAGAGCATTTCGTCGAAGACACTGATTAAGTACGCCGGTTTGGTCGTTCGTGAGATCTAAATTGATATCGGTTTGGCGATGCCCGTCAAATTTGGTATCATGTTCGACGGGTGGACGTTCCAGTCCGAGCATTATCTCGCGGTTTTTGCCGTATTCGAGCACGATAATCGCACTTACAAAGTGCTACCTGCCTTTGCTCCTCTAATCGACGACGATAGGGACGATCATTCTACAGCAAGCCACCTGAAGTTTCTCGAAGGGATCCTCCTTTTTTAATCGCGACATAGTAACGTGATCTACCTTGTCGGCGACAACTGTGGCGTCAACACCAAGCTGTCTGATTTGCTGTCAATCCCCTTGATCGGGTGTGCCTCACATCGCCTCAACCTCGCCGTCCAAAAATATATGGCAGACCATGGCACATTGTTGAGCAAGATGCAGGAGATGATGCGAAAGTTACACAATCCCAACCAATCGGCAAAACTTCGGTAAGTCTTACAACTTTTTAATTGGCTGATTTTTTTTAACCTTTGACTTTTGACATTTTTTATTAATGAGAAAAAGCACTTCTTTGAGGCCTGTGCTGCGACAAGCTACTTGTTGGGACTCGATCTACACGATCGTAAAGCGCTTTTTTGCAATCAAGGACTTCACTGACACTTCGGACGACGAGCTGGCGGAGTTGTTGCCAACGCGTCACGAGGAGAACAAGCTACGTGTGCTTCAGGACGACTTGCGTGACTTCAAGTCGGCTTCCAAGAAGGTCTAGAGCGACGATACTGTCACGCTTCTTGACGTGCGTGACATTTTTGACGCTCTGATCGAGCCGCACCCGTCGGTGAACGAGTATCTGGACGCGGAGGCCTCCGTCGTGAAGTGCCCCGCCTTTGAAAAGGCGTACGTCGAAGTCTTGCTTGGCAAAGAGGCTGAACTAACGCCTGAACAGCACAGCCTGCTCAAGGACTTTGCGGTGCTCACAGCGGATCACGTCGACGAAGACGGATCGAAGATGCTGACCGCAGTGGCTTTGCGGATCGCGCGCTGAAAGCGCCAAAGAAACAGCGAGTCGCTGCTCAAGCCTACGGTGCTATGCGCTTCATACCACCTACTTCTAATGCGGTGGAGCGTCTGTTCAGCAAGGTGCGGCACGTGCCGTCTCTTCAGCGCCACAACTTGCTACCAATTCGCCTGGAGATGTTGCTGCTCTTGAAGATCAACCGTCGGTTCTGGGAGCTGCAATTGTATCGAAGGTTGTGAGCGCGTAAGTTCAGAGCTAGCCAACTACCAAATTACAAGTTGCCATCTTGTAGATTTGTTGTAATAGTTACATTACGTTTTTCAAGGAAAAGTCTAAGGAGCAATGGCTCGGGAGCAATGGTGCATGCGGCGAAAGAATCAGCTGATCCCAGCATGTCCATCAAAACTTCAGCATCAAGATACACGACGTGTAGCTCATTTATCATTTCGCACGGCGTTTGCCTGCTGGATTCTACCGGTATTACTGTCGTGAACGCACAATTGCAGTGCTATTGGCGAAATGATTAATGTATATAAATGCAATGCCCACAGCCCAGCATTTCCCCACGACCGAGGTGGATGAAACGTCTCATCAAGCGAGACATTTGTTTCGTCGCTTAGAAGCTCTTGAAATGATTGACTATGTGCAGTCGACATTTCTGCAGACGCAACACTCTGCTGAACAATCTCAAAAGGTGAGGACTCTCGTCGCGTACTGCTGATTTCATACCCAGCATTGCTTTCGTTTTGGTAGGCTGAGCGGCTCAAGGATTCGTGACGGAATTACTGACTGAAGATCGGCTTCAGCGTCTTCAGCCTGCGACTGCGGAAGTCACCAGTGTGCATTAAAATGACAGGGTTCTAGCTTTAGCTGCGCATCAGAGTCGATGCGTACCATGCGATCGTGTATACACGATCAACCCTGTGTTTACCGAAGCTGCCGTTGCAGATACTTTGCACAAGTCCATTGACTACGATGTGAAGGACCTATTTCCATAGTATATCAGTTTGCTTTAGGGCGTTTGATGCTGATGGTTCGAACAACACCTTCGTTTTGCTGTTTTCCCCGAAAATACAAAGAAATGAATGTAGCTTATACGTGACGGTTTTTCCATCCTCGATAGCGGTAAGCGCTCGAAAGCATTAAGAAGGCCCCCTTTTCAGTTGTCCAACCATTTTTTTCATCGTGGCATGAGTACCTTCACCTGTAGACGTGTCGTGACAGCCAAAGTGACAGTTTCGTTCTGCCCAGAACCTTACAATCCTGGCCTTATACGGCCACCACTCCTTGTCCAGATACTTACCCATTGCACTGCTTGTCTGTCGTAATGATTCCGCTCGAGATTCGAATTGAGTCTTAGTTTCGGCAGCTACTGCGTGCCGGTACCTAACCAAGAACCTTTTGACTTCCAATGTGTCCTTACCCTCTCCAATCTTTTATACCTACTGCGTTAATAGTCCTCTCGATATACCGACGACCCAGCAGTTTTCCCGCATTAGGAAACACTGTATCCGTAGCCTTGGCACAAGCAAGATCTCGGTCAGTCGCAATCAGGCGAGGGAGTGGAATCGAATTTTCCAGCCGTAATGCCTTTATCTTTGACAATACCCAGTTGTAGTCAGGTGTTGCTTCGCCTGCCAGCCATACTTGAGCGAGCGGGAATATCTTGTTCATCTCAGTCAGTACCATTGCTTTCAGCGGGGGTAAGCGGTAACGCTTCGTCTTGTAGGTGCAGTAATGAACAAGAGGATACATAAAATGTTTTGCAAGGTGCGTGGTTGCGGAATGAGCCCATAGAAGATATTTCAGTCTTCTTGTATTAAAAGTAGCGTCAGCCTCATACGTGTGATAATTTTTTTGTTTTCGTAACTCCTTAATGGCATCTTGCTGCGACAACGCCGGTGGAGGAGCAATGGTGTACTTGCGTGCTTGAGTCATCGTCGTAATAGTTTGGTTTACCTGTGAGAGATGTAGAGAAGAGTGAATTTCTTCTATGCATCTAAATCTATTTTTTCAGATAAGAAAGTGAGCTCCTTCTGTTCGAAAGTTTATTCTTGTTTTATTTATACATTTGTTGCGTCTGCTGTCATTTATGATTGTGCCTTCACGACAGTAATACCGGAAGTAACCCAACGGGCAAACGCCACGCCAAGATGAAACGCCGTGCAAAATCGTGAATGAGTCAAACGTTGTGTATCTTGATGCTGAAATATTGATAGACATGCTGGGTCCCAGCATGGGACCAGCTGATTCTTGCGCCACATCTGGTTGGCCTTTCGCACGCACCATTACGTTTTAGACTTTCCCGTTTTTCAACTCGGACACGGCCTCAGTGTCAGCTGCTGGAAACGTAGCTCTCGTCAGTGATGTCCAGCATATGGAGCTCATATTAATATAAGTCCGATTGTAAAAAATCGACTGTGAGTATTAAAAGAAACTGGTCGACCTCAACGCTAAATTCTGAGACGAGGGGTTGTCAGAAAGTATGGAAAGTTTTGGTTCTGGTTCTCAAGTAAGAAGAGAAAGAAGAGATCTGCTCACCACCACACAAATACACTCTAAGGCGTCTAAGACGTAGTCTGCGCCGACCCACAAGTGCTGTCTTAAACCTTGTACGTCTTTAAAGTTATGAGCCCAAGGAGAGAGCATGGAAGGTCAGAGAGTTGATACTATCCGCTCGCTCAAGTTCGACGGCAAGAATTTTCTTGCATACAAGGAAGGCCTTAAGGCGGCATTACGTGCTCGAAAGTGCTGGAAGATCCTGATTGGAAGAGAGAAAAAGCCAGAGAAGGACGGCACGGGTGCTACGAAGCAGAAACGCAAAGAATATCGGAACAAGGTGCTGGTGCTGAATGATATTCTGACGAATACGTTGGATGATGGAACACGAGTCCGATTAGCACATTTGAAGCGTCCTCAGGTCAAGTGGGCTGCACTGGTTGATGATTTCGAGAAGAAGTCCTTTGCAGTAGGATTGTTCAAGCGTCGAGAGCTTCTAAATGTCGAATTTGATCCGGAAAATGAATCGATCCCTGATTTTATTCACAGAGTTGAGGCCATTCGACAGGAATTAACGCTGATGCATGAGGAAGTTTCGGATAGAGAAGTTATAACTGCTTTATTGACTGGTCTTGGTGATACTTATGAGAGTATGGTTGAAACTTTCGACAATTTGGATGACATCTCTCTACAGCAAGTGAAAATCAAGCTCACCAGTCGTGAAGAGCGTCTGAATCAGGCTAAAGCGGTGAAAGAGACTAAGGCACGAAAGAAAGCAGGTTTCAGGCTAGAAAATGAAACGTGGATACTAGTGCCTAGACCAAAGAATGCTCACATACTCAGAAGCAAATGGGTGTGGACGTTGAAGGAGAACGAACTAAGGATGTTACGATTCAAAGCCCGATTGGTTGTAATGGGTTGTTTCCAGATTTGCAGAATTGATTTTGATGAGACGTTTGCCCCGGTTGTGAGATTCGAGACTCTGAGACTCGTCTTTCTATGGGCTGGTTTGACTAAAGCAGTAGTGAAGCAGTTTGCTTTTGTGACTGCCTTCCTAAACGCCCCCACCGAACGCATCATTTTCATGGAACAACCTGAAGGTTTTGTAAAGCGTGGATACGAAAACTGGGTGTGTCTACTGAAGAAGAGCATTTATGGATTACGGCAATCACCACGTAACTGGAACAACACGCTACATATCGTGCTGATTGAGTTTGGCTTTCATCAGAGTTATAAGGATGAAGGTCTGTACTGGATTCGGATTGAGGGCAGACTTGTCCTTCTGCCAATCTATGTGGATGATATTCTGCTAGTTGGTAAGGAAGAGGATGTGGATTTCGTAGATGCGGAGCTGACGAAGCGCTTTAAGCTAAAGTGTCTCGGTGATGTTAATTATCTATTGGGACTACAAATCCACTACGATCCTGAGACTCACGTTTTGTTCAGGCAAACGAAATACATCCAGGATATCATGGCAAAATTTAACATGGAGTCCGCGTACCCGGTACGCATTCCGATGACAGTGGATGGGGTAAAGTTGACAAATGCTAGCCCTGAAGAACAAGAGAAAAGTGAACGGTTGCATTATAGAAGTCTTGTTGGGTGCCTACAATATTTATTAAGTGGATCCCGACCAGAATTGGGTACAGCAGTTCGAATTTTGAGTAATTTTTTGGACAAATACGCTGTGACTCACTGGCGAGCAGCAAAGCGTGTTTGCGGTACTTGATTGGTACGCAGGACATAGGGTTACAATTTGACTTTAAAGAGGCACGACAATTCGACAAATTGAAGATCGAGGTCTACACTGATGCAAATTTCGCCTCGGAAGGCGGAGATATGAAGTCCGTAACTGGTTTTACCGTGTTTTGTAACGGACAACTTATCTCGGCGAAATGTTGGAAACAAAATACTCTTGCTGAGAGTACTTGTGAGGCCGAGCTGATTGCAGCGAATACTGGTATTCATGAAGCAATTTGGCTGGAGCAACTTGTGGATGAGCTAGGCTTGAAGAGAGAGACTACAACACTATACTGTGACTCTAGTAGCGCTAGTGAGCTAATGAAGCATGCTGGAAAGCATCGCAGAACCAAGCAGCTCAATATCAGTGACCTCAAGATTCGTGAGTACGTGAAAAAGCGGGGAGTAAAGCTAGAACCCGTTGCATCAAAAGAGAATGTGGCCGATATAATGACAAAACCTCTACCACAAGAGGCTTTTCAAGGTCACAGAGATACGATGGGAGTAAGCACCGCAGGGGTGAGCGCGGATGAAAGCCACGCTTTTACTGAACCACTGACCAGTGAAGAGAAGAATGTGAGGGATCAGAATGATTCCGAAGCCGACGAGCCCATGACAGAGAATGTCAATGAGAAACAGAAGGGTCGTCGAGGAATCCCAGTTCGCTTTGAGAAGAGATCCCGAGCTAAGCGTTGGCCGAAACGGCTATGAGCGTCAAGTAAGTGGCATGAGGATTTGGCAGCAAGGGCTTAGCGACTGGAAGAACTGAGACCAGATCCGCTCATGTGAGTTGGAACTTGCATGTGATATGATAAGAAGTACAGTGTGAGTGGTGTGAAGAGTTTGATAACTAATGGTGCTGATCTGTATACGTAGTTATGATGATATGCAGATAAAGACCATTGACGACATAAAGTTGATGTCGAGAAGAGAGTAAAAGAAACTGGTCGACCTCAACGCTAAATTCTGAGACGAGGGGTTGTCAGAAAGTATGGAAAGTTTTGGTTCTGGTTCTCAAGTAAGAAGAGAAAGAAGAGATCTGCTCACCACCACACAAATACACTCTAAGACGTAGTCTGCGCCGACCCACAAGTGCTGTCTTAAACCTTGTACGTCTTTAAAGTATAGTCCGGAAGAAGGACACAATACGCACAAAACCACGAGGTACATACATGCTCACTTCCAAAGAAGAGACTCCAAGGGAATAGCCCCTGTGCATGTTAGTACGAGCCCCAACTCCAAGTTTCTTATTCTCATTTTTTTTCTCTTAACCAACAACCGATTCTCAATCGACTTCCTATCCAACCTTCCAATCGATTGGAGCTCACGACAATTGGCAAAATAGAGACTACGTCTAAGACCCCGTAAAAACCGATACCTGAATTTCCGGGAGCCCGACATAAGAGTTACCTGCGACGTGTGAGAATCTGTGACGTGTGCCAGCGTCAACCCGTTGTTTCCCATAACATCAACGTTCCAACTGCCCAAATGGCTCTTTTAAATTCTCAAGCCTAATATAATTAATTACCCCGGTACGACGCAAATCGTGAATACACACTTAGCCTCATGAGTGTGTACTAGGAATTTGTATAAAAATCGGAACTGTCTCCGCCTCTCAGTACAAAGTCATATATTACCACTGTCTATGCATCCACACGCGCTCTATTAAGCTTGATCTGCATAAATGTGTGATGTAGGGATTTCCAGATTCGACCATACGTCAACCTACTTTAGATCTAGAATCGGCTCGGTCTGATAACCCCGAGCTTAGGAACAAAGGATCACGGTAAGTACTCAGCGATCTGTCCGGATGATGCTATCCGGATAGCCGCTGAGCTCAACGGTCGCCTGAACCCATCGGAAGGGTCGGTAGAGATCCGAAACGACTACATTTCACTAGATATTTGTATGAGAAGCATAGGATTAAATAGCAGAATTTTCCTAGTCCAAGACACGTGTACACTCTTCCTGAAAGTCCCTGCATAGGGCTGGATTATGCCTGCCGCCAGTACTCGAGAGGCATAGCTTGTAGGGTATTGACTGGTAGCGCCAAGAGATTAGGTCGGTCCGGGTAGGACAAAGTCTCGCTACGCGCGAAAGAAAGCCCCGCATACTCAGCGGGCCGGTACGTCGGATAGCCCGGGTGCCGTAACACTTCTAGCTGAGCAGCCTCTGCGCTCGGTGACCTGTAAAAGCGCTCGTGCGCCGTCGTCCATCCTTTGGTGGAGGGCACATGGTTTGTGAACGAGCTCAGCCGAACCAAACTCGGCGGAGCCTCGGAAGTGCTCTGACTTGGTTAGTCGGAGCCGAGTGGAAGCGAGCCACTCGTCTGTCCCGGAAGTGCCGAACCGCGAGGGGACCACCTTCTGCGCAGGCCATACAACCGCCGACCTAACTCGGCGATTTGTTGTGGTTTGTGTAAGGAATCCACATCTGATGTAATTTGTGTGTTCTACTACACCACAACTGGTGCCGCGACCCGGGAACAGGAGTGTGTGCTTGTTTTTGTAGGTGCCAGCTAGCCAAGTTAAGAGGAAGAGAGGAAAAAGAGAAGAGTGAAGATGGTCAAGGGATCAGCAACCCCGAGCGACGGAAGCCCCGCGACGGCTGGAGGATCGCCTCTCGCGGGGTCGGACCCGGCGGATCAACGACTCGTCGCCATGACGATGGAGGTGGGACGAACCGTCCAGTTCGACGAGGATGGCCAAGACCAGGAGAGCGACAACGGAGATGCAAGTGAAGGAGAGTATGAAGAGAAGGCCGAGACCGCTGAGCTCGGAGAAACGAAGACTTCCGCCGAGCTACTTGGCGAGGTGGAAGAGTTGACGCTGCAGGTGGGACGCATGGGAGCCCCACGTCCTGTCGAGCGCAACTTATCCGCCGAGCTCGACGAAGGAGCGGACGATAAAGAAGATGAAGAAGAACATGGCGTTGCTCAGGGGGACCGTCCGCCCCTTAGTCCGAAAGCGACGAGGAACGCCGATACGCCGAGCGCCAATAAAGTGTTGGCTCGACTTGGCGAAGAGATGAGAACGAGATCGGAATGGATGATGATGTTCGCGCCTGTTGCGATGGCGCAGGCGAAGTGGCCGATGTTGGGTCCCGAGTTAACTCAACCGGTGCGTGCAACCAACATCAATCAGTCGGTGGAAGAAACTGTGTTGCTGCTGAAGGCGATGGGCTATCGGTTCAACAGCCGACCAAACAGCCTCATCCTGTCCGACTGGAGTCTGACCCGCGGCGGAGCTGAGCTCTGGCAATGGAAGAAGAAGTTGAGAGTGGCGTTTGGATTGGAGAAGGCCCCTGGTGGAACAAAGCAGGTGTACAGCCGAGTAGCCGAGTTCAAAACACTCGACGAAGACCCAAGCAAAATTCCTTTGCTGAAGACCCCAGAGACGAAGAGACGTGAAGTGTTTCACGCTACGCAAGGCACTCCATACTTCGAAGACTCCCACATGCTGACTCCGATGAAGCTCAACCCGACTCAGCGAGCGCCGAGTCGTGGACAGCGGAATGCAGGTCGTTACCGTGAATTGTATGACGCTGCAGACGAAGCTAAGGCTTACGAGAAGGATGAGGAGGAGGACGATGACGCCTTCGATGTGAGAGGAAACCATGAAGAAACCGTAAAGGACTACATCCGAAGCTTGAGCTTCGGCGCGGCAGAAGAAGACTCGACTCAGTACCTAGAAGTCCGAACCCACCCCTCACTCGACAAAATCACCGAGTTCGAAGGAAAACGCTACCGTTCTGACGCATCGCTCCAGTGGCTTAAGCGTTTCATCTAGGAGATGAAGAGCACCAGGATGCCCCAAAGTACCTGGTGCGAACCCTTCTCGCTATGCTTGGAACGCGCGGCGAAGAGTTGGTATATGCAGCTGCCGAAGAAGACTCAGCGACGCTGGAAACTACTCAGCGAGGCGTTCCTGGACTATTATTGCTCACAGTTTGACCAATCCGCCCGCACTCGCTACTACTCGGCGAGACGTAAAGGCAACGAGCCGATCTACTTCTTCATCCGGCTCAATGAGTATGATCGGACAGCCAAGATCCAGTACGAGAAAGGTGGCGCCGACGCAGCTGACCATGTCGAGCACTTTTTGCTGCATTGTGGAGATGACGATGCGATGGATTTGATGTACCCCTTGCAGTTGGAAGACATTAGAAAGGTGGAGCAGATAATCAATCGTCGGATCCTCGGTGAAAAGCGCAAGAAGCAACGCGACCGACTCGTGATTGCACGAGGCCGAGACGATAAGCGGAAGGATCCAAGCCGCCGAGATGAACGCCGAGATGGACGTCGAGATGAGAAGCGCAGTCGCAAAGAAGACAACCGCGACCGCCGAGTCACTTACGTTGACGCAGACTCTGACGGGGAAGAACTACTCGATCAGAGCCCACCGAGTCTATACAACTCTGAAGACCAATGGGATGATGAGGACCAGCCCGGAGGTTACGACTCAGCGGAAAACGACGACTACATAGACGCCGGCGTTGCCAATGATAAGGGAAATACACCGGACCGCCGAGAGAACTCGGCGGGAGACCAGAATGGCTCGAATCGAAGTTGGGGGAACTCGGCGAATCGACCTCCGCGACCGTACAACCAACGAGAACAGCCGAACCGTGGAGATGGATCACGCGGCAACTCACAGCGTGGACCTTGTGCAGCTTGTGGAAGAACGGGGCACCCGGCTCACTACTGTCGGCGGCGCTGCAAATTCTGCAGACAAGTCCATTAAGTCGGCCAGTGCGAACTGTTTCGTCAATACGAGCTGGCTGCGTTCGTGAAGAACTCTGTCGACAAGTCGCAAGTGCCAGAAGACCTGCAAAACCTTTACCCGCCGAGTCATTTAAACTCAGCGGCCCGCCAACACTGACTGGGTTGGAATATGCCGGGCTGCCACAGTCAGCTGAACCTGCAGTTGAGGCGAACTTCTTGTTTGCCTTCGTAGGCGAAGCAGGACGGCCCGAGAGACGAAGCGGGGATGGCAATTGGATGTGTGAAATCGACGGAATTGAACGTGAGCTCAGTGAGTTAGATGATAACTACCGAGCGATTGCAAGTGTAACTCGGCAGTCAGACCAGGCTGTGCATCGTACCAGAATCATGAAGCTGCTTCCAGGAGAACGGCTGGGATGGTGGTCAGCACAGACGTTTGATCGCCGAGTTAGAATGAGAGCTCTCGTATTGGGGGCAGTGAACGACCAAAGGACCAAGATATTATTGGACACCGGAGCATATGTCTCGGCGATTAGTGAGTACTTCGCGATGAAATTGCGTCTCAAGAGAGTGGCCAGCCGAGATAAGCGGATCGACATACAAGGAATAAGTAAAGACAGAATGGTGACAACGTCACGAGCAGTTGTGAAGGTGACACTCGGCTGGGAAGTGGTATACGAGTTTGAAGTGTGGATAATGCCTCAACATGCTGGAATCGATTTGATTCTCGGCACTGACTTCATGATCCCAGCTGGGATCCGTCTGGATTTGTACAACTCGTCGGTCAAGATACCCGATGAGATGGTGATCCCACTCATCCGATCAAGTAATGCGCCGACAAAGACCGAGTTCGGACCAAATGTCCCATGTGGGCCAACAGACGGATTAGCAATCGAAAGTCGAATGACCGCTGAGTTCAAATTGCCCAGGCGGCAATCCAGTGAGTCGACGCATGACTTGTGGGTGCGACGGACGACGGGTTGAATTCCCACGGTTGATTTTAATCGCCGAAGAAGACCAACTCATGTATTAATTACAAATGTACGACCCAAGTCAGTCTGGTATCCACCTCACTTTTATGTGATAAAATGGCAACCACACGGAGTACTGGCCAATGAGGTATATGTCCGCGTGAACTCGGCGAAATACCGTGACTGGCAGATACTGGCATTTGAGTCAGCGATGGACAAAGATTTGCTGCAGAAGGAACAACGACTGTACGGAGAGAGAACCAGTGAATTGCACACTTAATTGTTGCGTTGGCACCTCAAATGCCTGTAAACACCCCAAGTTGCGTTTTGGCACATTCTCACCATGAAAAACACATTAAAATGCGTATTTTCGACAAAAAATACAGGGCAGCACCTCATAATATGGTACCGCCACACTGTGCGTGGACGGCCGCAGCTTGAGCAAGGGACCGCACATCCAGTCTCACCGACAGCCAATCACGTCGAGGCGGCCCCCTCACACTCAAACTCGTCGACCGGAAGATGCCGAGGGTGCTGCCGTGGAGACAGCTCGGCGGTGAGCTTAGCGCCGATGAAGCAGACGCCTCGTTTTCGCAGCTCAAGTCACATAGTACCGGAAAGAGCAACATTATGGCTTGTACTGCGTGTGGTGGCTACTCAGAGCACAGCATGCGGTACAAGCTACTACAATGCGAGTCTTCTACTTGCAGCGAACTTACGTGCTCTTGGCGTGGGAAAGTTTTGGTCTGCCTTGACACTGAGCGATACTCTATCTACGAGCTAGCAGAGCACTTTACGTGTACCACGTCACCCAAGCGCTTGAAGCTGTCAATTAAGCAGAAGAAATACCGCCGCGGGCTCGCGGAGGAAAGACTCCGTCCGTTGCGTATTCGGCATGCCATGGCCCGCAAATTTTCGCTTACTGCTGGAGACGTCCCACCGCTGGACAAGGTACAGAACTTCTGTAACTACTTTGCTCGCACAGAGCTGAACAATCATGACTGTCTTGATGACATCACGCAGTGGGTTCACCGTCGAGCGTTTGTGGGCAATGAGGGAGAGAATGACACGTTTACCTTTGGGTGGCGCCTCGATGAGACTGGAAAACCGATTGTCGGCGACGGATCTGATGAAGATCCCTTTATTGTTGGATTGAGTACGAAAACTATGGTGAGACGACTTGATTTGCCGACTGACAGCTATATTCTACACTTAGATGCGATGTTTAAGTTGAATACTTCGGATTATCCTCTGATTGTGGTTGGGATCTCTGATCGTGGGCGCAGTTTTCACTTGGTTGCGGTTTTTATCGTCTCGCAGCGCCTCCAGCCGATTTATGAGACCTGTTTGGCTTCATTGTGCCGCATCTTCACGTGGCTAACACAGAAGCGATTTGTTCCTCGCTTTGTAATGGGAGACGCTGAAAAAGCGCAGCGTAATGCGGTTATGTCGGTATTCAGCCATGATCCCAACCTCCAGTATTTGATGTGTTTTTTTCACGTTATGACAAACGTGGAAAAGAAGCTGAAGGGATTTTCCTCGCATGTAGCAGGGGCGTTAGTACGTGGACTATATGATCTGCACTTTGCGCGGGACCAACTCACGTTCTCTTGGATGCGGGACCAACTTTTGAGGAACTGGAGGTGTTACCCTGAACTATCCGAGTTCTGTACCTATCTAAACGATCAGTGGCTTACCGGTCACTTTACGCTTTGGCAGTGCTACTCGACGCCGAGTGGTTTTGCCACCACCAACAACCCAGTGGAGCAATTTAATAGGGTGTTGAAGCGAGACTACACGTTAAGACGGCGGTTGAAAATGGGCATGCTTTTAAAAGAGCTCAACGATTGCTGTAGCGATGAATCGAGTCGCATCAGAGTTTTCCGTACTCGAATCGAAGCTGCACCGACGTTGCCTCGCCGAGTAAACGAACTAGTTCGCGAGAAATTGCTCGAGCGTAACATTGAGGCCGATAGTGCAGTCGGAGATCCTGGCGTCATGCATGTGGTGGCTTACCAGGCCAAGCGAATTGTGGTGGAAGGAGCAAAACGTTCAACTGAGGAGCAGATCGCTGTATCTGCACAGATGGGGGTTAACTACGCCAGGATGGAGGTCGAGAGTGAACCTCCGTCAGGATGGCCTGTACAGCTTCGGTTGCAATGGTGCCCGTGCAACTACTGTTACAAGTTTGGGACCTGCGTACACTTGCTATTCGCCATGCGAGCGACTGATCGCCTTGATGAAGCTGGACGGCGGGTTCTAGTTAGTCGCCGCGCTACCGGAAAGCGCAGAGCTGAATGTCAGGGTGGCAGGCCTCCTAACATTGGCCCAGCACTCTTGTTGGAGTGAGTTCCACCTCCAGTACTTAGCGGTTGACCACAATATATGCCTATCTCCAGCAACTGCTACACGAACCTTTCCGCCCTAATATTTAGGATCAGACATTGCAGTAGGTGTCGCGGACGCTGTACCATTAGAGGAAATTTAGATTTGCAAAGAGGAAGCTCTAGAACTCGACAGATTGTTCGCACATATGCTGCACATACGTACGTGCGCTTCTGATGTACATGCAGAGGCTGTGAGGCCGAGGAAGGGGGAGAATATCAACTTCCGCGCGTGCAAGTGGTTCGTAGGGATAGTAGAACCTGTACGAGCTTGCGTTAGAATGCATGAAGTACTTGACTGAAGTACTGGACTGTCAAATGTTTTTTTAGTAAGAGCAAGCGTCATTTACAGAGTAATTAACCGAGCGTACACCTAACTCTCTACTCTACCCTGTCCAGCACTCCTCGCATGCGCATTTAAACCAGACTTCATCGCCGTAGTTGACTGTAATTTGAGTTCCGGCCTTTACAGCCTTCCACATAACAACCAAGACCTTCACTGAGCGTCTGTTGCGGACCTCCGAAAGTCTGCGTTAGGTTCACAGGCGTGTGATAGGAATCGCATCATGGAGCCGCACTTTTCTGCTTCGACGTAGACGAACTTCTTCTTGGCAGACTTGGTGTAGTACAACATCGTGTACCCGGAGTTCGTCTTCTTCGCTACCTCTGGCTGTCCTTTCGTTTGCGCATCATGTTCACTCAATTGACCAACGTACTCACCAAGAATGTCTCCTACGTCAAGATACGTTGTTGTGTAAACACCAATACCAACGCGCATAGTATCGAATAGACGGAGAGTAGCTCGGTTTCTTGGGGAATTACTGCAGACACCACCCAGCGCGCAGCAGTCAGCAGTGCAGTAAATAGACGAACGTGCATTGTCACAGGAGTCTAAGAAACAATCGCCCACGCATACACACGGGTCGAACTTGCCGACGTCAGGGAAAGTGAGACCACCAGGAACTCTGCACTCATTAATCTCGTCGACGCCGTCCGGCCACTCTACCGCGTTGTCGGGCGGTGGTAGTATTGGACAAATAGGAGCTGGGGCGTCAAGGGAGAACGTCGGCCGTTGGAAATGTAGCGCTTTCAGTCGTTCTCGAACTGATGGCAGGCGTAGGAAATCTCGCAGCTTCTTTGCCTTTAACGATTTTGCATAGTAGATATTGGTGCCGGAACGAGTGATGGGACTCATTGCCATATGTTTCTTCTTTAGTGATCGAGGCTGGTGCCACCCAATGGATCGCTTCTTTGCTTGGTGGCGAATTTTTTTCCGTCCCACGCGCGTAGGAATATCATTCAAATGGTCTTTTGCGGCCAACACTTCTTCCTCTCTAGGTATAGGATCCGTGGCATGTTCTGATGTATCCTCACTTCCAGTAGTTTCTTCAGTACGTGCGGGACTTAATACAAGCGAGGCATTTACAACTCCGACGACAGCTGAAGTGCTGGGGCTCGTATTGTCAATTTCATCCAACTCAATGATATCCGAATTTGATGCAGGCGCCACATTCTTCACTAAAACTTGACCTTTCGGGTTTTCCTCAAGTGGAAGGCGTTGAGCAGAGCCGTAAGCAACAGTTGAAGGTGGTTGGGTCCTCGTAGAGCTCGTATTCGAAGAACTGGAGCGTGCTGTAACTTCTACTTCGCCGTCAGAATCATCAGGTTGCCGCGACTTCTTTTGCTCATTCTCTTGTTGGATACGTACAGATGCTGCTGCCTAACCATCGGCGACTGCCTGACGCAGCGCAGAATTGAATCTGCTGGACATCGTAGGCTAATTTACCTCGCCGTCCTTCATGATGTATGTACGCAGCTTACGCCACTTGCAGACCTTGAAGAGGACGCCAGATGCGTCGGAAATACGCCTCATTACTTGGCGTTCCGACAACATCTCGCCCGTGTCCACACGGATCGGGTATTCGGGGTCTTCATTCTGAGAGATCTTCAAAACTCGTGCGATGCGATGACCTCTGGGATCGCCACCCACGAACATCCACGAATGATACTCGAATGTATACCCTGGGTGAAGAGTTTCTTCTGGTAGCTCTCTCAGCGAGAGACCTACCATGGCGCTGCCGGGAGTGCTGTACGGCGTCGTGCAAGCTCGTGTACTGGTGGAGTTTGTATGCCGCGGAGGAAGCTGGTGTGTGGCAGTAAGCACCCTCAACCCACTACATTCAGACAACATTCGCTCACGAGTGAGCACCGTTGGACTTGCGGACCGTCTATCATCCTGAGCGCGAAGTGAGCGAGAGATATGCGCGCACGGGGGGGGGCGGCCTGCTAACCGTCCTGTCCATAACGTTTTGTGGGATTGTTTCGGGTGTTTTTCAGGTCTGTACATGTAGATCTAAGGTTTTCTCGTACGGAGACTGGTTGTCACACCAGCCGCCAGCTGTGGAAAGACGAAAATACCCTATTCCGACGGCGGTGGAAAACCGACCCTCTCCAGTGGAGAACGGACCAGAGTTAACATGCGCCGAACGCTGGAGGAGGATCGAAGCTGATACAGGAGCCGACGAAGACCAGAGGCGTCGCGATAACGCCGACGTCAAATCAACTTCAGGGGTGACAAGGTGTGACCCGGCTATAAATTCAGCGTTCAACCTGGAAGATGCCCGAGCGGATCGTACGCCGGCGCTACACGATGGCCAATATGTCTCCTACCATCTGTCCAAGTTTGTAGACGATGGCGCCATTTCTGACGCCAGCACTAGCTCAGCGGTTGAAGGAACAAGTCCTGTAAGGACGAAGGAAGAAGCGTCAGCGACTGAAGACTCAGCTATAACAGAAGGAGACCTTGAAGAATGCTCGGAACTGGTCCTACGCGACGACCAGCCCGTTATTGACGACCGAACCAAGTTTGAAGTCAATAGACCAAATATTGTGGGCGAGGTGAACTCAGCTATGAGCACCCTGACCACTACAAGTGCTGGGATTAACCATGTGGTGACGGCGAACTCGGCGCTCGAAGATCCAGCCGTAAGAAATGACTTGGGGGCTGTCCCAGCGTGCCATAGGACTGCCGACTACACGAGTGAAGAGTGTGGACGCGTGGATGTCTGTCCTGCCGTCGCAGCAGACTCAGCGGTACAGCGCCCTAGCGTGACGACTGCAAATTCCAAGCTGGAGGTATTACTTTCAAGAGATGTCGAGGCTAACAGTGAAGGACTGAGCTGGACGGTGAAGACAAGTAACCACGGTGATGAAGGTGAAGCACGAGCCAAGTGTGGAGTCGATGAGTTAAGTTCTGCAGACGTGGTGAGCTCAGGGATGGGTACGCCAAAAGCCTGCATTATCCAGTCGGCGGCGGTTGTAATGGGCCCAGCTCCAATTACATAAGTAGGTAGATATTTCTTTAGTTATTACATAAATAGGTAAAGTGGCATACGGGTAGAGTGTGCCAAGGTGTCATCATCTGATTGGTTGATAGTGAGGAGCCAGACTCTATTATTGACCAATCAGATAAAGACATGTGTTTGAGTGGTTCACACGAGGCCAGGGGTAGCCGCCCTGGTCCTAAATAAATCAGAGTTGAATTTGACACAAACCTAAGACTTGGTTTTACTATTGCGAGCTTCCTCCACACTATAGTGTAAGCTAGTGACGGTATACCCCGTTACACCTGGTAGCACTTAGTAGTCCTTCCAACGACCAATTCTACGATGAGCCAAGTCCAGATCTCCGAAGCGACCCTGGAGCATGCTGCATTCCCCCATCTCACTCGCGTGGAGTGGGAGGCGCTTCACCGCCTCGTGGCGGTGTCCGGAGACGCTGTTGTCGCATCGCTGCTGAGCTCAGCGACGCCCGACCAGCAGCGTCTTGCAACACAAGAGTTCATGGAACGCGAGCTCGCCGATGCGAATCGGCGGGTGTCAACTCCCTCGCGTCCATCCCAGAATGACGTCGTCAAGATGGAGACGTCTACGTATTCTGGCGCCGGTGAAAACCGGCTCCCGCAAAACCGGTGGTTCCGCGAGATCGACATCGCTATCGCCTCGCGACGCATCGAGGCGTCATCCGCCAAGATGAACTTCCTCCTCTCCCGGTTAACCGGGAAGGCCAACGAATGGGCCCTCGGGAAGCTGGTTGTCGACCCCGAGGCTTTCCCGACTCTGGAAGCTCTCCAGAGCGACTTGCGCCTCGCGTTCGAGCCCCCGCAAGATGAGTCTCGCGTTCGCGCAGAGTTCTTCTCGCTTCGGCAAGGGCAGATGTCCATGCGTGATTACGTCCAGAAGACGCGACATCTGGCGTCATGCATCGTGACCAAGCCAATCGACATGGCCTCGCAAGTCCACGTATTTGTGTTCGGCATGCGCGAGGGTATGACCCGCTACTGCCTCACCAGAGCTGAGCCCTCCTCTCTCGAGGAGGCGTTTGCACTCGCGATTCGCGAGGATTACATGGTCGCTGCATCGTACGCCGCAGCCATACCTGCGGAAGCCCGAGAGTCTACCCCCGAGCCCATGGAGATCGACGCCATCAACGCGTCGAGCGATCGACGTCGCGGGTCCTACCGCGGTAGCGCTGGGCGAAGCAATCGTTCCCTCAGTTGCTTCCGCTGTGGGAAGAAGGGTCACCGCGCGGCGGAGTGCCGCGCGCCAGCTCCCGTCGTCTCTCACGTCGATGCGGAACACTCCTCGGTCGCTCATTCAAAAAACGACCAGGACCAGTAGGTGCGGGGCGCCCTACTGGCTTTAACGAAGGACCGGGCCCTCCGGTGGCAGCCCAACCTTCGAGCCCTCCCGTGCTCCAAGCACACACCAATGCCACCACTACGCCGGGCGACTCGAGACTGATCATTGTGAGCCTCCACGTCACCGGTGCCCGGCGACCACTGCGCGCGCTCCTTGACTCAGGAGCGACCAACAACTTCCTTCGCGCGTCGTGTTTGTCGGTACTACCCAAGAACGTCCACGTCCGGAATGGTCCGGGCGAGATCCAAGTCAACCTCGCAGATGGTAAGGCTCGCCGCGCTGCGCGGCGTGACGTGTCCTTGTCGTACACGTTCGACGGCTTCCGTAGCAAGGACGACTTCTTGGTGATCGAGATGAACTACGCGTTTGACTGCATCCTGGGCATCCCTTGGCTTGCGCGATATCAGCCAGAGATTGACTGGCTGGCCCAATCAGTCAAGCGTCGACGTGGATTCGACGTGAGTGAGGTCTTCACTCACCTCTTGGTGGCGCCAAGAGACTGGCCCCACGTCACAGTCGTGGACAAAACAGCAACGACACAGGCAGTGCACAGAGCGAGCGATGGCCCTCTCTGCATGGCTTGTGCTACGTTGTTGGACGACGAGCCCTCGCGGTTTCGCGAGGTAGATGATGAAGTGGTTGAGCAGAGGCTCCCACAGTACAATACGGTGGTCGAGCAGGGGCTCCCACAATACGAGACAGTGGTCGAGCAGGGGCTCCCACACAACGAGACGGCGGTAGAGCAGAGGTTCCCGCCGAACGATTCGGCGATCGAGCAGATTGGGCTCCCGTCAAACGATGCCGCGGTTGAGCAGGGGCTCCCGCGTGTTCCCGGCCCGGTCGAGTACGGTCTCCCGCGCCTAGAGGAGGGTGATGCATCGTCGAGTAGCAGTGCGTCAGACTCGAGCGTAAGCTCGAGGAAGTCGAAGAAGAAGTCGAAGAGACGACGCCTGAAACCTCGTCGAGACTCCACGACCAGCGATAGCCCGCCGATGGAATCGGTCAGCGCGCTGGAGTACGTGGAAGGAGGCCTCAATCGGTCGCGCAGCATCGAAATCGCGAGTCCGCCGCGCGAAGCGGCGGCGATCACACGCCTTCCAGGCTTGTCCTGGAAGAACTTTCTTCGGGACCTCAAGGCTGGAGACGTCGAGCAAGTATGCTTGGTCACCGAGGCAGTCTCGGTGGATGAGTCAGCAAATGCGGTCGCAACGGACAGTGAACGTTCACGTCCGCTAGGTGCTGAACCTAAGTCTGCTCGAGAGGAACGATTCCAAACGCAGTCTTGGGAGGCCTTGCGGGAGTCAGCGAATCCCGTATACGACACCGCCTGCGAGTACGCCGACGTCTTCCCGGATGAGATCCCCGCCGAGCTACCGGCGGATCGTGGGGTTCAGCATGAGATCGACCTCGCGCCAGGTACGAAAGTGTACTGCGTCACCAGACAATGGCCACTTCCTCGTGATCAAGTGAAAACGATCGATTACTTCTTCGAGGGCCGCCGAAAGGCGGGTCACGTGCGTGAGAGTACCTCTCCCCATTCCAGTCCAACGTTCTGTGTGAAGAAAGCTACAGGGGGATGGCGTATTGTTCACGCATTCAACAAGTTGAATGATGCCACCATCCCCGCGCAGACTCCGATCCCTCGGAAGGACATGGTACTGGACTCCATGGCTGGCAGCGTCATCTACAGCGCCATCGACCTGACTGATGGATTCTATCAGATCCCGATGAGAGCATCTGATGTGCCTGTCATCGCCGTAAGTACACCGAGCGGGATGCTCTGGAAGTGGCTCGTGATGCCACATGGTCTCAAGAACCCGCCTGCCACCTTCAATCACATGGTCTCCCATGTGCTTCGCCCGCTTCGAGACTTCGCGCCGAGTTACTTCGACGACATCTTCGTGCACAGCCGCGCTGAGGGCAACCTCAGTGCCGTGGAAGTACATCTGAAACACCTGAGACAAGTCTTCCAGGTGATGCGAGAGAACAAGCTCTACGCAAACCTGAAGAAATGTATCTTCTGCGCACCGGAGATTCCGGTGTTGGGATGCTACGTGAGCAAGAACAGTGTGCGCGCGGATCACGAGAAGGTATCGTCTATCTGTGCTTGGCCAACGCCGACAAGCCCCACTGAGTTGCGTCAGTGGCTTGGCATGGCCAATTACTTGCACAAGTACACGAAGAATTACGCTGGGTTGATCCAGCCGCTGTCCTCGCTGCTAAAGAAAGACGTGATCTGGGAGTGGAAACCGGACCACCAAGCTGCATTCGACTCGGTGAAGCCGAGCTTGGCGTTTGCGCCGGTTCTGAAGCTTGCTGATGACTCAATGCCATTCCACGTCGTCTGCGACGCGAGCGATTTTGCCATCGGCTGTGCGCTGATGCAGTTCGATGATGACGAACACGAGCGCGTTATCAGCTATCAGTCGCGCCAACTGAAGCCAGCCGAAAAGAATTACCCAGTCCACGACAAGGAGCTCCTGGCAATGCGGTACGCTCTGATCAAATTCAGAGTGTACTTGCTCGGTGAACAGTCATTTGCAGTTTACACTGATCACGCATCGCTGCGGACAGCGATGAAGAGCCCTCACTTGTCGCAACGGATGGCCCATTGGCTGTCCTGCTTCTCCGAGTACAACTTCGTTGTTCACTACAAGCCGGGCAAGAATAACATTCTCGCCGACGCGCTGTCTCGGCGTCCGGACTACGATCCCCGTGAAGCGCTAGGACATCAGCTGGCTGATGAGGACGACGATGAATGTGCGGTCTGCGTGTCGTCAGGCATCAACTTGACGTTGACCACGCCCACGCTCCCGCTGGGCGACGAGATTGCTACAGCGTACGATGATGACCCTATATACGGTGCCATCATGAAGCACCTGCGTGCTCCTAGTAGTGACACGCTAAGTGCCCTGTCAAAGACCACGCGGAATCAGATCGATCGATGTCGACTGGACGGCAATCTGCTCAAGTACAGCATCGACAGGTTCGATGGACCTCGAGTCGTCGTCCCAAACGACGCTGATCTACGTGCGCGCATAATCCACGAGTATCATGACGCCCCGACTGGAGGACATCTCGGTCGCGAGAAGACGTACGCGGCTCTGTCGAGAGACTTCTATTGGCCGCACATGTTCAAGTGGGTACGCAAGTGGGTCCGCACATGTGAAACTTGCCAGCGAGTCAAACCGTCTTCGACGTCTCAGGCCCCATTGCGCCCTCTTCCGATCGCCACGGAAGCCTGGCGCTCCATTTCGATGGACTTCATCTTCGGTCTTCCGCCCGATACAGCCGGGCGCGCGGGTGTACTTGTGTTCGTCGATCGTTTCAGCAAGATGGTCCATCTCGTTCCGGTGGCAGCCTCAATCACCGCGGAAGAGTCCGCGGCCCACTTCGTTGACGTGATTTTTCGTCACCACGGTCTACCGGAGTCGATCGTGTCCGACCGCGACCCGCGGTTTACATCCGCGTTCTGGTCACGCCTCTTCGAGCTCTTGGGAACAAATTGCTGATGTCGACTGCGGCACATCCTGAGACGGATGGACAAACAGAGCGCGTCAACCGAGTCCTTGAAGACGTTCTCCGCAGCTACGCGACTTCGTACACGAGCTGGAGCTCGTTCTTACCGCTAGCCGAGTTCGCACTCAACAACGTCAAGCACTCCTCGACGGGCATGACGCCGTTCTTCGTGAACAACGCTCGACACCCACGTGTTCCGGCACTTCTCGCCGTGGGCCACCCCATGGATGCTGGCAGCTCCACCCTTGGTGGGGGAGGATCTCCTTCGGTTGACATGGATGCTGAAGTTGCGGTCAGTCCTGCGGACAACGAGTCCCGTGTCGTGGTCATCACCGGTAGCCTCACCGGTGCCAACAGGCCTGCCGGCGCACTCGACTTCAGGGTTATCTTCGGGTGTAGCCAGTGTGAACGCCTTGACTCGCTCTCCGTCCAAGCACTCCATCGAGCCTCCTCGGCGTACTGCATCTCCAATAACGAGATGGACGTCGCAGAACTTGATCGATACAGGTAGCAAGATTCGTGAGCAGGAAGCTAACACGGCCAATTATACACCGAAACCCTCGGTGCTTCCTGCTGATCGCTCGGCAGTTGCGGAATTCGTCATGCAAAGGCAATCCATCTCAAGGTTCGTCCGCGACGCACTGCAGAATGCAGTGGACAAGCAAAAGGAACAAGCTGACAAGCACGGTCGAAAGAACGTGAATGCATTCAAGATAGGAGATCGCGTTCTCCTATCGACCGAGGGAATCCGAGCTTCTGCCGTAACCAACCTCGGCGCCAACAAACTTGCTCCACGCTTCATCGGTTCTTTTCGAGTAACCAAGTCTGTGGGCGACGCCTACACCCTGGACATCCCGTCGTCACTTAGACTTCACCCGACTTTTTACGTCGGGCGACTGAAGCGGTACTTCCCTGCGACGATTCCTGACCCGAGCCAGCAGACGGAGGATGCGTCGGGCGACCAGCCCGACGAGCCTGACGCGTCTGCCAGGCACGATCTTCCGCCCGCTCAGCTCCAATCTGAGTGTCCAACGCACGGTTCGAAACAGTCTCCACCTCGCCCTGAACGTACAGAGCGTACACCGTATCATCGTGAAGGCCCACCACCGATAATTGACTCGGTGGGTGATGCGCGCTGGATTGTGGAGCGTATCGTTGACCACGAGGATCCCCACAGCTCGACCGACCAACGTAACGTCCGTAGTCGTGTCCCTCGTGCGGTTCCAACCGCGCGCCGCTATTTGGTACGTTGGCTCGGTTATCCCCTAGAGCATGATACGCGGGAGCCCCGCGCCAATCTTCTCCGCGACGTTCCGGACGTGGTCCACGAGTATGAGACCATGCAGCTTGAGAAGAAGCATTCCGCGGGTCACCCCGCGGAGACCGTGAACGAGATCGAGAACGTCCACGAGAACGACCCGCACGAGGAGACGACAACGACGCCGCGCTCCGACGCGTGCAACGTCGGCGTGAGCCGCGGCGAACACTGACACAACTTGTCAGTGCAAGAATGAAAACAAGAAACCACCGGCGACATCGAACCGGTGACCAGTGGGTTGTCAACCCGACACGCTACGACGGCGCCGAAACGACTTCGATTACCAGCGGCGACACGGTGGCCAACAAGTACCTGATTCTGGTGACACCAGTGGTGACAACGGGATGCTCACTTGGGTTGCTCAAGTGGTTGACTTCCGTCGACAAGTCTCATGTCTTCGAGATGTTCGAAGCTATTCCGTTCTGGCAGCAAAACAACACTCGCGTGTGTGTGAGTGAATGCGCCTGGTGGGAATCGAACCCTGGCGTTCTGACTGGAAGCCCCGTGCATTGACCATTTCTCCACGAAGTCGGCTATGGAGGTTCTTCGTGTCCGTGATCCAAGTGCCTCCAGTTCGGAGTCTTCTAAGTCGCATGTACGCTTGGCACTTCGTCGATGTGTGTCCTGGGAGCCGAGACACGCAGTGACGGCCATCGCAGTACATCCAGCGCTTGTGGCGCACCTGTCGACCCTGGGCTTGCCCTTGTTACCACCGCCAGCGACGCGCTGGCGCTGCCGCCCTTCGCGCTGTCTCCGATGTCTCCGCCTTGTCGGTTTTCGAGTTTTCTTCAAATGTGTTCCGTGCGCAGCGCAACTTAGAGAGGAGGGTGATGTAATGGGCCCAACTCCAATTACATAAGTAGGTAGATATTTCTTTAGTTATTACATAAGTCGGTAAAGTGGCACACGCTACCCGTGTGCCAAGGTGTCATCATCTGATTGGTTGATAGTGAGGAGACAGACTCACTTATTGACCAATCAGATAAAGTCATGTGTTTGAGTGGTTCACACGAGGCCAGGGGTAGCCGCCCTGGTCCTAAATAAATCAGAGTTGAATTTGACACAAACCTAAGACTTAGTTTTACTATTGCGAGCTTCCTCCACACTATAGTGTAAGCTAGTGACGGTATCTCTTACCCCATTACAGCGGTGGACTCGGCGTCAGTGGGTCTAAACGCTGAGAGTGATTCGGACGTGGCCACAGCATGCCGCCAGGATGTAAGCTATACTGGAAGGGAGTTTGCGTTCAGGGAAGTTAGTTCTGCCGTCTCGGTAAATTCGGTGGACCAGCACTATGACGCGACTCAATACTATGATAGTCGGAAGGTATTACTACATGAGGGAATTAAGCCTAACGACGATCAAGCTACGGCGGACTCAGCGTTGGAGACTATGGGTGCTGAAACCAGTTCGGATGTGGTTAGACGACACGACGCGGATACCATCCACCTCGGAGACAAGTTTGAACACGCAGAAGTCAGATGGGACATCAGGGCAATGTGCTTGTCCCAGTCATTTCGAAATCCGCGGACGTGGTAGGTAGCGAGAATTGTATTAGCTCGCTAACTTGACCCTTAGTTCGCTGGTGGTGGGCCGACGCCATCTCCAGTTTTGCGCCGATAATTGTTGCACACGCTTCCCAAACCGTGGAAAGGTAAATATGAGTCTCTATCCGACACAATATCCATTGGAAGATCATGTAACTTAACAAATTGCTCCACAAATAACTCTGCGAGTTGTTGAGCCGTGATTTTCAATACGGTCGGAATCAAGTGAGCTCTCTTCGTGAGTCTGTCCACTATCACCAGAATTGTATCATTGCCTGAGTTTGTACAGGGCACCCCGGTAATAAAGTCCATGCCAATCGATGTCCATCGACCTGTTGGGAGCTCTAGTGGATGTTACAGTCCTGGAGATTTTCCAGTCCGGCGCTTCTTTCTTTGGTAGGGCTCACACGGAGCGATATTTGCTCGGACATGTTTGTGTAGGTTTTTTTTCCAGTAGAACCTCAGCTTAATTTCTTCGATCGTCTTCTCAATGCCAGGGTGTCCTAACGTGGCAATGGCATGGTATTCCAACAGAATTGTGCTTCGCATTTCCACATCGTCGTACGGTATGGCGATCCGATGCGATCCATTCTTCTTATTGTAGTACATGAGTAATTTATCCGAGTTGAAATGAAGATTTTAAAGCTTCTTGTCTGTCTTGATTGCTTCTTCAGTCCACCCCGCGCGTCGTTGAGATCGCCGAATTAACGTCAACAATGTTAGTGGCTTCAATTGAGAGGTTGCGTTTATCTGTGTCTGCTTCTCCTGCTCGAAATCAATTTCGAAGTCAGGACGACGACTCAATGCGTCCGCGACGGTGTTAGTTGGTCCTAAAATATACCGAAATCACAAATTGAATTTCGTTGGTAGGTCATACCATCTGCAAATGCAACGATTAATTGTCTTCTGGGTCAAGACGGGTTCTAGTGAACGGTGATCCGTTTCGACTGGGCATCCTCCTTCAACGAGGTACACTCTCCAAATTTTAAAGCAGTGGAATATGGACAACGTTTTCTGCTCGTGTGTGGGATTATTCCGTTCTGCAGAGTTCAGCCTCCTTCCGCTATGTGAGTTAGGGACTTGACCGTGTCAATAGACCTCTCACCTTATCACTTATATCCTGGTTGTGCTCTAGATTGATGTCTATGAGTAGAACTACAAGCGCGATGGATGAGTTGTATGGTCAAAGTTTTTTTGGCTGGTGCTTTCCTGCTCGTGCACGGCAGATTTATCTTGACTGTTACTCTGCGTTTTGCTTTAATCAACGCAAGTGCTCGCATCTTCTGTCTATACTACACTTACTCGCAGCGCTAGAGCTGCTAGGTTATGAACCCAAAGGTTCTCGCGAATGTAGTGTAATTTTAACTATTAAGAATGAGCAACGGTGGAAATGGGAAAGCAGCAGTAGGGGCTGTGCAACAAACGGGCGTGCAGCAGCCTCAACTACGCGGCAGCAACAAACCATCACCCTTTGTTGGGACGTTTGAGCAGTATCAAGCTGAACTGGAGCTATATCTTGGAGATCGGGACGCTTGGAGTATGGATCATGAGACAGGTGAAGATCTTTCCATCATCGGAAAATAATAGCACGGAGGCCCAGAGCCAAGAAGTGCGAGTGGTTCGCGGAGCCGCATGGGCTGCTTGAACCCGAAGCAACATGAGAACGCGATGCAAACCTCAAACACGTTTCACATTGTCTTCAGCTTCTACATTGGGTTTACCTCTCTGCGAGGTCAGAGATCACCCGGTGAAGATGTCATATCTGCCTCTGGCCTCCGGGCCTACGAGCCAGACAGCACGGATGCATCAGTCCTGGCTTGCTTTTTCATAGCCAGAGGCTAAATGTCAATGAAACTGCTGCGTTGCGTGCATGCAGCTACAGTGAGCTTACATTAAGTTCGATAAAAATACAAGTGCCGTAAAATACAGAAAAGGAAGTAGGGTAGACAACATAGGCACGAAAGAAAACCCAGAAATACGCAGATACAGTAAGAAATCCTTGTTACTCTACTAGAAAGCCAATGAAGGCATGCACGTTAGGGACATCAGCATTATTCACTATTAAATACACCGTTCACCTCGCACTTCTACCTCAACATCTATAAGACTTTTACAAGACCTACACTCTCTACAGCTTCAACCTCTAATAACACTTTCACTCGACCACACGACACTACTCCAATATTCGAGCTGGAATCCGCTACCACGTGCATGTCACTAAAAGCTGAGGTAGTGTTTCCAAGTTATTGCCTGTCAAATAGCTAGCATACGTCGAGATGATCCCGTTACATGCGCCAACGGAGCCGAATTATTTTTCATTGTCTATTAAGTTCCAGTTGCCAGGCAAGCGCAACGAACGTCTAGACATAACCAATCGTCCTGAGGCACCACAAGCAGCGATATTACTAGCAGCAGTCACCACTTTGCGCTCCAATTTGAGACTCAAAATCAAACCTCTTTTATCAAATACTTGAGAGCTGGAAATCAGCTCAGGGCTAGAATGTCGACAGGACTTTACGAGTCGGGGCTCAAACTTTGAGTCAAAGGGTGGCGAAGGATCTATGGAATCCATCGCTGAACGACGAAGGAAGGAGTGGTTACGTGCACAGGTGTAAAGCCAGAAATTGCCAACACCAGTGCTAAGCCAGTTGAAATTCTTGACAACTCTTCAGGGACTTCTTCTGACCAAGTCGTACAGGTACTCGAGCACAAGTTTTTGTTTGTGCTGGCGATACTAAAGACAGTCAGTAGCTGGTCAGCAGTGTCGGTCTTCAAATCAGCAAACGCCGTGTTAGCCTTCTCGTCTTCGAGGTAAGAATGTATGTGTGTGTTGTTGCTCACATTCACGGCGCATGGACTCCATGCGCCAAGTTCCACATTTTTGGTTTAATTTGAGTGCATTAACATTTTGTTGACGATATAGGTTATGTAAGCAGCTGTTCAATTTTGAAAGTGCCAGCGTTTTCCGTAAGGTAAATTGACAGTTTAGTAGCTTTGCCAGCTTAGTAGCCGCTTTATTTTCAGCCGGTACCGACAATGAATCTTTTCAAAGCGTAATTTTATTTGTCAAAATCGATGTCGGACGATTTTGTGAGAAAACTGGAAGCATTATATATACCGTAGTGCAACCCATTCCCGCCAATTTCGGACTGGCAGTCCGATTTCCAGCAGGCAAGAGCAATGGGACAGCTTCGCGGGAACTACACAGAAGCAGAATTGGACGGGCCGTCCAAGCGGTGCTAGCTGGGGCCACTACGAAGGCGACCAGTGATAAATGTGGCACACCGCATAGTACCCTTAAGAAGTACGAGACTGCAGCACGCAAAGGTATCCCTCGCGAGCCAAAACGCTGTGACCCGTCGCCTCGCTTGCCACAAGAAGCGGAAGTAAGTCTTCGCGACTGGGTTCTTGGACGGCAACAGGTTGATTATTCTGTCAGCCGCAGAGAACGTCTTGAGAAGGCGCAACAAGTGGCACAATTGGTGGGCTTCAAGTATCAGAAGTGGTGCGATAGGAGTTTCTGATCCTGCCAGCATCGCTTACAAAAACAAGTAAAAGGAAGCGTAAGCGCACAAGAGGAAAAATTCTGACGCGTAAGCTTCTCGAAGAGGAGGAAGCATCCAACAACCGCGGCAAAAACAATAACCGAGCTCCGAGACGAGCTAGCAGAGAAACTGCGGTATTACCCGCGATCGAGACCCAGTACGCGATGACCGCGCTGTCTACTGTTGAGCCTGCGATTGAGATGCACTCCACGCTACCTGTGATTGAAAAGAGCCCGGCATTGAGAGCATGGGTGTAAGGTTTGATACTGCAGCAATTGATAAACTCCCGTGGGTGCTCGATTTATTAGGCCCATTCACAACCGGCCGCATCGCATCGCATGAATATGTACAGTGCGGTCGCAGCGGTTGAAAATGATTATGCGACCATACATAACAGAATAAATTGACGCCTTTTAAATACGGTAGTCAGTTTCAAAGCAAACCACCGGCGGTGAAGCTTCTTACGCGCGATTCCTGGAGCAACAGTGGTGTCAAATCGACTACAGCATCGATTAGAAATCCAGGTTTTCGCTCTCACGATAATATTCGTACCCGGAAATAAACACATACAGCCAGTTCATGCTTACAGATGACTTCTTCGTCGGCATAGATCCTTCAGTTATCAAGGATCACTCAGCAAAAACCTGTATGATATGTGGTAGGGGGCGAATCGGTATTACATTGTAGCAGAAAGGAAATTATGTACGTCTGACCAGCATGAAAACGATTTCCGCCGGTTGGTTTAGTGGTCGTGGGTTCGTCCTGTATTTGCGGAAATTGTTGGAAGTAAGTGCAAGCACGTATATGGCACGACCGAAAACTATAAGGTGTAGCTACTAATAAATATTTTACTGTTTAATTGCATGTTTGTATTAGGTAAAACCAGAGCTCAAGAACTACGTCAAGAGTGGAATACTCGACAAGGATCAATTTGATGCGATTGATCATGCTGTTTCAACCCACGGAAAGAATACCTCGGCAAACTCGATTCCATCAAAGACCAATACTCGCAAGGAAAATGATATGCAGTCAGTCGTCTCATTTACTACCTATGTAAGAGATCGTCGGGCCGCAGTGGACCGTGCTGCAGCTTCTACAACTTCTAGACTATAAGTAAAATCAAGCATTTTAACGATGCTAAGTGATATACGTCGACAATTGGCAGATGTCGACCGAGAGCTGGTCCACACTGGAGGTGACTCAGTCGAGAGACTAAAACAGGATCTTGACCTACTTCTTTATGGTCATGCTTTTATTATCAAACTGTCCTCGTATCACGAGGAGGAAACGTATGCGAAATATTTAGAGAAAGTAAAGATATCTATTGAGGCTTTACGGAAAATGAATTATGCAGTGAATATTAAACAAGATCAATTTATTTTTACCTTTTATGTAATATTTCACTTCTACATCCTTTGAGCGCCGACGCGAATTGTGAAGTGGTCGATGTAAATCGTGACTTGAGATGTGTTGGAGTACACTTTCGCGAATCGATTCGTCCAAGAGCATCACAGCTTTCACCATCAGTCTCATACTGAGTTTAACCAATAAGGCAGGCCTCTGGCCTCGTTCCACCTCCTCACTTCTTTACATATGGCTTTAATGATGCGTTTAACAGTATCAGAATTCTCAATGCGATGTTATTCAAAACAGAAAATGTGTAGGCACATACTAGCATGTATGATTGTAGGAACGTTCGCCAAGCTGAAGCACAGTGGTCTTTTAAATGTTCTCCACTTATTCACTAAAAGTCCAAATGCCATTTCAATACGAATGCAGCATTGACTTAGATAAAATTGTTTCTGTCTCGATTGGATCCTTCTCTCAATTGTGGTTGGTTATAGGTGTCAGCACCACATGTGTCTGAGGATACGCGTTTTCTCCAACAACAAAATAGGGCCCTGTTATGTTTTTTTTCTCACGCGACTTAGCGACCTTTGGAGAAATGCAACAGCATCATTGCGGCCCCCCGGAGCCCGACACGTCATTGCAGTAAATCGACATCTATAGTCTGCGTATGCGTCTACGTTAACATCGTAACGTTGGTAGTGACCAGAAAAAAATGCTGTAGCACGCCTCAGTACGTGGCACTCTAATCGGACACAACCACCCATCGATAGCACCGATGCAGCCCGGTATTGCACTAACTCTACTCAAAGGGCAAAATCCAACCGCCGTAGCCTCCATATCATCATTGGTGACAGGAAGCTCGAGCGCTATACTATTGTACCGGCCACCAAACCTCGGACGGACTTTGCGCTATAATTAAGGTGTTTTGCCGTTCGAAAACCTATATCGACATTTAGATATATACGGTAAAAATGGGTGCTGGGTCCGAATCGGATGTCGGTTTTTGCAAATTCGAAGCCCTTCCCCTTCATTCTGGCTGTCGAAAAGACCCACTGTTTGTTGCAGTTATTTGTTGCTGTTACATATCAAAAATGTCATTGCAGTAGTACGACTACTGCAATGACATTTTTGATATGTAACAGCAACAGCACGGTGGTCACCGATAGACGATGAATTCGGCCTATAACTTTCCTCACAGACGCCCGTATTGGCTCAAACCTGGCGCTACAGGAAGCTAGCATACCACTTAGCATACTGAAGAAAGCTGAGGGCTTCAATTTGCGCTGAGCTTAAGTTATGATAGGTCAAGTATGTAAGGACTCATGCCTTACATCTTTTCGCGATAGAGATACTAAATTACGTGCACAATTTAGACTATACCGCTCTCATGTAAGACGCGCTGCATGTCTGAGCGGTTTCTTTAGACGGGCATCTAACAAAGAAGGATAAGCACGTCTTAAGTTCTCAGCAGGAAGACAAGATATTATCAAATTTATTTGGGCCACCTGATTTTTTTATTTTCCGTCCGAGCCTTTTTGGCCGGGACAATAGGACATCCATTTATTGCCCGCAATACGGTATGTACGACCCGAAAAAATCTGCTCTACTTGTCCCAGTTATACAGCGAATATGGTGGTAGCTGCCACCAGCTAACCAAGATACACACGTCTGCAACATCCTCACAGGCGACACAAGAGGCTCTTCGAGAGCTCTGCGAGCAGATTGCAAGGGATCTAGACCGACCCACCAAAGACAATAATCGCTCGAATCCGGCAAAACGCATCCAGTAATACAGTTTAAACTGCCCTTCCAGTACTACTGTAAGCGCTCGGCGCGTGTGTTCCATTTAATCCGCTCTCGAACAACACGCAGTTTACTGTACCTTGATTTTCGCCACCACAAAGACATCAGTCGGCAAAATATCTGAGCATAACTCCTCGTCGTCGGCCCCACAGTATTGTGAGCTCTGGCTGGTGGAAGGAGGAAGCGGTCCGAGCATCGTACGGTTTGTGCGAGCAGGAGAAAGAAAGCAAAGGTTGTTATTGGAGGTATCGCGCTTAGATCGACAAGACCACATTGAAGTAAATTTATCCTCGAATTCCATTGTCTCGATAATCGAGACAAATAGCGTTCTGATCGGTGGTTTTGAGGAACGTCCTCGTGCGAAGAAATTATCACCTGAGTCGAATTCGTCGCATGTGAGTCTATTTATGTGATTCATTGCATGCGACCACCTAGCCCGTTAACCAATCAATCATGGTTTTCCGTCGCATGCGACGAAAAGAAACGGTTGAATGTGCCTTATTATAGTATGACTCGAGACAGGACTCGTTAATCCCTAGCCCTGAGGAACATTCGGTCTGTCAGCTGAACAGCAGAGCATAATAAAAGCCAGTCTAAAACGGCTACTAAACTGGCAACACCGTCAAATCGATCGTCTTCGCACATAACTGCATAGATATAGCACAGCTGTATCTAAAAAATTAAAAAAAAATCAACTTGTGTTTTTCTTTGGAATGACACAAGTAGCACCTCAATCCGAGCATTGTACTTGAAGTTATGTACATTTTTATGTGTTCCTCTCTCTGAGGCTACTAACAGATAATGCCGAATAGAGTACTCCTCCAAAACGTATACCTAGACCTAATTGTGTACCGTTTTGACGGTACTCAAATAATACTGTACCGTACCAAATATAATATCATAACCACCAGCCACCAATGACCAGAACCACCATTTTTCTTGGTCGGCTCTCTTTATTCTGAGTTTTACCAGTCCCAACAAGCCCCCAGCAGCAAAAGCACTCCCGGTGAAGATGCCGTCGTCACGCATGCCCAGGTCAATGGCCGAGAAGAAAGAGGTCGTTCAGGGGATCAAGAAAAACGGCGGTGTGCCCACCCCTGCCGCTGTTTACTTCAAGAACGAGCGCGGCTGGAAGGTTTCCGAAGATCAGGTGCGCTACTGGTGGAAGAAGCGCACCGCTATCAAGGCCGCGCAAGCGCTACGCAGCCGCCTGGCTGGGGCGGGCGCTAAGCCACGGCTCTCCGAGATCGAGGATATCCTGCTCGATCAAGTGCGGTTTTGTCGGTCTGCAAAAGAGAAAGTCTCTCGTGATTGGATTTGCGACGCTGGGCAGCGGCTTGCCGCATCTGAGCTGGGCGATACAGATTTCGTTGCGTCGGACCGCTGGGTCAACGGCTTCATGCGTCCGTATGGGCTGTCGCTGCGCCGCACCACCAATCTTACCGTGCTAACCGATGACGTGTTGACCGACCGGGCGGTAATCTTTCTAAGCTATCTCACGTCACGCATCGATGGGCTTAGCGACGATCACACCGTCCTGATGGATGAGACGGCCGTCTACTTCGAGGACCCGCGCCGCCAGACGGTGGACCAAGTTGGAGCTCGCCACGTCGTGTTCAATGCGGGTGACGGCTGTGCTGGCCGTCACGGCAACCGGCCGCAAGCTTCCCCCGCTGTTGTTTGGAAAGGGGCCAAGCAGAATGGCAAGATTGAGCGCTACGGCAACGTCTACGTCGTAAACTAACCCAAGGCATGGGTCGACTCGGCGCTTCTCACTCGTTGGCTGGATCTGGTGTTTCCGCCCATTTTCGACACGTGCACGCAGGGAAAAGCGCTGGTCTGGGACAGCATGCGTGTACACATCTCTAAGATGGGGAAGGCTCGGTGCGCCGCGAAAGGGGTGCAGATGTTCGTCATCCCAGGAGGCACGACACCCTACGTGCAAGCGGGAGATATCGGGATCTACAAGTCGTTCAAGGACAAGCTGTCGCCCATCATTGACAGCTGGAATAAGTCTGATGCTGTGCTCTACACTCGCGGAGGAAATCCAAAGCCACCATCGGTTGAGACCGTGGCGAACTAGGTGAACGTCGCTTGGCGCGATGTTTCAGCTGACGCCGTTGAGCGCTCGGTGGCAGCAGTTGGTTTTTCTCCAAGATTTGGAGATTGGCATGTGGCGCGACACGACGTTTACGGCGAGCTCTTTTGCACAAAGTGGAAGGAGCGCACTAGCGAAAATGCTGACGACGTGAGCGATAGCGGGGGTGCCCTCAGTGAGGACTATTTCGATGAGTTTACGATTTGGGACAACGAAGAGTCTGTGTAGGACTAGAATTAGTGTACCGGTCCTATTTGAGTACCTTTTGGTAGCTGAAGGTATAATACAGGAATTGTGTACCATACCGTTTCTGTTCGGACAAAAATAAAGTTGATCGGACAATCGGACAACCTCTGAAAGAGTATTAGTAATTTTTTAGAACAAGTGTGTCATACATCATAACTTGCCATCAGCGAGGAAGCAGTTCTGGAGTGTGGCGTGAAGGGTTCGTGAAGTGAAGTGCGGCGTATTAAATCTGCGGTGCGTGAGATCCTGTGACGAGACGCTTGTGGAGCTGAAGGCGGGGGAGGTGATGGCCCTAGCCGCCCTTACGTGCAGTGTGATGCAGTGTGGAGCTGGTGGCGGGGCGGTGGTGACCCTCGCCGCCATTACATGCAGTGTGGGGTTAATAGTGGAGGAGGTAATGGACCTCGCCGTCATTGTATGCTGTGTGGAGCTGATGTGGTGCCAAGTGGCCCCGTGTGGAGCTCGTGGCAGGGGAGGTAATGGTCGGTTGGGTCGGTGATCACAACAGCGTCCCAGTGAGATGCATTTCCCGCTGTGGCAGGCTTAAACACTGTTCTTGTATTGTGGTGGTTGTGGCCAAACAAGCACAAATTCCAGGTACCAGTAAAGTGTGTGTAGTATTGAGGGAAAAAGAGTATTTACAAAATGATTTGTGGTTTCACGCAGGTCATGCATGACCCGCAAGTTGGCACAAGGCCGTCGTCAGCTCGATGCAGTACACGGTGCGATGACTCGAAATGTTGGCGACTGGTAGATGTAGCCTCATGTTGAATCTTGTATGTTGCAGAGTGAAAGCTTGTAAAAGGACTTTGGAGGCGAGTCATCGATGACGCATCCTTCGCGGACTTGCGCGTGGTAATGCTGAATTTGGCCGTTTAGCTTGCCCGCCTCGTGCATCTCTTTTAGAACTCTAATCACAGTCCCGTACGATTTCGCCTTCTTGTGATGTGAATCTAGCAGGACTCGGATATTCGCTTCAGCTTCACGACCAGTCTCTAGAATTCGCTCTTTGTCGGCAGCGCAGTTCCCAGTGGCGTCATACCCATTCGGTAAGAATAAACGCATAAATGCAACCGTAACTTTCATCTCATGGTAACGTCTACGGTCTTCATGTGCATAGGGTTCCAACTTGCAGAACCCCTCGAGCCACACTGCCGTTAGCGACTTGGGTCCTGATTTCCTTCGACCAGCAGCGGCGAGCCTTGCTGCTGGTCGATTGACATCGCTGGCACCAGGTTGAAGCGGTGGTACTGGAAGCGGTGTTGCCGGACCACAAGATGAACCTTCAAGCTTCTGTACGCGGTCGCTGAGCAGGCGGACTTGCTTCAGTAAGCCGTCCACAATTTTTGTTTGCTGCTCAAGCAGCGTGGTTCGCTTGCGAAGTAGCTCGTCAGCTCTCGTCTCAGCGGTCTGGCCGCGACCCGCTTGTTGAGAATCTACGTGTTGTGTACGCATAAGGGTCTTGTGAATGGTAAGGCACCATGAGGCCACCTCGCTTTCTGTGATATGGAGCTTACCTAATGCTTGTCGTACACGTGCAATATAGGGGGAACTTGGAGCCATTTGAACCATGTCGTGATAATGCAAGATGATAACCGCCATGAAAACTTCCACCGCGTCATCGCGTAAGCTAAGAGTATCCGAGAATCCTTGAGCAATTCCAAAGAGGAGACCTTGAAGTAGACGAACCCGACGGACGACTACATCATCGAAGCCTTCAAAAGTTGGTAGACGAGCGTCACTCTTTAATCCCATCCAGCAAGCGTTTTTCCCACAGCTTGATCTTCTTGCGTTGTGTTCACTATGTAATTGAAGGCCTTACTGACCGCGGTCATACTCCAACCGCCCCTATCCATTATCCAAGGGGTACTAATGCTGCTGCTACCATTTGCACTTTGAGCAGCGCCGCGCCGAAATGAATGGGATGACAACCCTTTCGCCAAAGCGGCTCCATCTTTTGTGCAAAAAGCACTCCACTTTCGAAGCAATCGGTTAACGTACGCGTGGATTCCTGGAACTGTGGAACGGTGCTGCTCAAGCTGGGTCTTCAGAGCATCTTCTTCTCTTCCAGAGGCAACCTTCGCTTCGAGCAGCTCAATTAGAGACGTCTCACCTAGGTGGATTTGATGGATGTCTTCCGGTTCGCGAGGGAGGTGGTCAAGCAAATATTCGCTTGGAGTAGATTGCATTATTGTGGCCACGGCAACTGTGTGAATAGGGCAAGATGCAAAGTTTGCACGGTCGTGAAAAAGTGAAGCACCTTGACAGCTAGCAGACTTCATTCGCTTAAAATTGATGTAGATACATCCTCCTGCAAAATAAAATACAATTACCAAAATATCAATGGTAAAAACAAATTAAATTCCGGGGTGCTACCGGCCCACGATATTTAGTCATTGCGAGCTCCTGTGCTCTCTCAATACCTACCAGGGAAAACTGCTATTTGACTTTTGAGTAAAGACATCGTATCTGAAGACCGGCCCAGGAAATACCAAAGTAAATTCATAAGTGCAGCGTCCTTGTAGTCGTCATCATGGGTAGCCTCACTCAGTATTGCAGTAGTCAAAAGACGTAGGTCTTTCTTGGTGCACGGAGGCGCTTGGTGGGTAAATTCAGTACTCCTCTTCGAGCAATACTTGTCCAGTACAGAAGCTATTTTCTGCAAACGACGACCTGCCACAGCCCCAACAGCTGGGTAAAGCTCTATAAGATGTCTTTTTACGTTCCCAAAGTAGCTGGCCACGGAGGTTTTAGACAACAACGACCCCTTCGAGCTTTCTTTAAAATCAAGAAAGACGCCAGGCTTGTCCAACACAAGGTAGAGTACTTCTCCTGTAGAATCGTCACCAATTAGCTTGTACATAGTCTTCATGGTCATGTTCTCAGACGCCGCAAAGCGTTCAAACGCATTCAGCGCCGGGAATCAGAGCCTTCGTCGACATCGATGGGGTTTAAGTGGTTCACAGTGACTCCTCTGAGGACCCTGACACATATGATAATTGTCCGAATATTTACGATATTTTAATGATATTCATTTGATTTGAAGTTACTGAAGAATATTAAATATTCACGATATATTCGGACACAATATGTCCGTATTATCCGAGTTTAAAACATTGATTTTTTTATGGATTTGATTGGGTACAATCAAATTCTAAACATATCCCATTGGCTGACTACTAATACAATCTTTAAATGTCATAAAGTTGATGTCCGAATAGACACGATATTCTTCCATACCGTTTCTGTTCGGACAAAAATAAAGTTGATCGGACAATCGGACAACCTCTGAAAGAGTATTAATAATTTTTTAGAACAAGTGTGTCATACATCATAACTTGCCATCAGCGAGGAAGCAGTTCTGGAGTGTGGCGTGAAGGGTTCGTGAAGTGAAGTGCGGCGTATTAATTCTGCGGTGCGTGAGATCCTGTGACGAGACGCTTGTGGAGCTGAAGGCGGGGGAGGTGATGACCCTCGCCGCCCTTACGTGCAGTGTGATGCAGTGTGGAGCTGGTGGCGGGGCGGTGGTGACCCTCGCCGCCATTACATGCAGTGTGGGGTTAATAGTGGAGGAGGTTATGGACCTCGCCGTCATTGTATGCTGTGTGGAGCTGATGTGGTGCCAAGTGGCCCCGTGTGGAGCTCGTGGCAGGGGAGGTAATGGTCGGTTGGGTCGGTGATCACAACAGCGTCCCAGTGAGATGCATTTCCCGCTGTGGCAGGCTTAAACACTGTTCTTGTATTGTGGTGGTTGTGGCCAAACAAGCACAAATTCCAGGTACCAGTAAAGTGTGTGTAGTATTGAGGGAAAAAGAGTATTTACAAAATGATTTGTGGTTTCACGCAGGTCATGCATGACCCGCAAGTTGGCACAAGGCCGTCGTCAGCTCGATGCAGTACACGGTGCGATGACTCGAAATGTTGGCGACTGGTAGATGTAGCCTCATGTTGAATCTTGTATGTTGCAGAGTGAAAGCTTGTAAAAGGACTTTGGAGGCGAGTCATCGATGACGCATCCTTCGCGGACTTGCGCGTGGTAATGCTGAATTTGGCCGTTTAGCTTGCCCGCCTCGTGCATCTCTTTTAGAGCTCTAATCACAGTCCCGTACGATTTCGCCTTCTTGTGATGTGAATCTAGCAGGACTCGGATATTCGCTTCAGCTTCACGACCAGTCTCTAGAATTCGCTCTTTGTCGGCAGCGCAGTTCCCAGTGGCGTCATACCCATTCGGTAAGAATAAACGCATAAATGCAACCGTAACTTTCATCTCATGGTAACGTCTACGGTCTTCATGTGCATAGGGTTCCAACTTGCAGAACCACTCGAGCCACACTGCCGTTAGCAACTTGGGTCCTGATTTCCTTCGACCAGCAGCGGCGAGCCTTGCTGCTGGTCGATTGACATCGCTGGCACCAGGTTGAAGCGGTGGTACTGGAAGCGGTGTTGCCGGACCACAAGATGAACCTTCAAGCTTCTGTACGCGGTCGCTGAGCAGGCGGACTTGCTTCAGTAAGCCGTCCACAATTTTTGTTTGCTGCTCAAGCAGCGTGGTTCGCTTGCGAAGTAGCTCGTCAGCTCTCGTCTCAGCGGTCTGGCCGCGACCCGCTTGTTGAGAATCTACGTGTTGTGTACGCATAAGGGTCTTGTGAATGGTAAGGCACCATGAGGCCACCTCGCTTTCTGTGATATGGAGCTTACCTAATGCTTGTCGTACACGTGCAATATAGGGGGAACTTGGAGCCATTTGAACCATGTCGTGATAATGCAAGATGATAACCGCCATGAAAACTTCCACCGCGTCATCGCGTAAGCTAAGAGTATCCGAGAATCCTTGAGCAATTCCAAAGAGGAGACCTTGAAGTAGACGAACCCGACGGACGACTACATCATCGAAGCCTTCAAAAGTTGGTAGACGAGCGTCACTCTTTAATCCCATCCAGCAAGCGTTTTTCCCACAGCTTGATCTTCTTGCGTTGTGTTCACTATGTAATTGAAGGCCTTACTGACCGCGGTCATACTCCAACCGCCCCTATCCATTATCCAAGGGGTACTAATGCTGCTGCTACCATTTGCACTTTGAGCAGCGCCGCGCCGAAATGAATGGGATGACAACCCTTTCGCCAAAGCGGCTCCATCTTTTGTGCAAAAAGCACTCCACTTTCGAAGCAATCGGTTAACGTACGCGTGGATTCCTGGAACAGTGGAACGGTGCTGCTCAAGCTGGGTCTTCAGAGCATCTTCTTCTCTTCCAGAGGCAACCTTCGCTTCGAGCAGCTCAACTAGAGACGTCTCACCTAGGTGGATTTGATGGATGTCTTCCGGTTCGCGAGGGAGGTGGTCAAGCAAATATTCGCTTGGAGTAGATTGCATTATTGTGGCCACGGCAACTGTGTGAATAGGGCAAGATGCAAAGTTTGCACGGTCGTGAAAAAGTGAAGCACCTTGACAGCTAGCAGACTTCATTCGCTTAAAATTGATGTAGATACATCCTCCTGCAAAATAAAATACAATTACCAAAATATCAATGGTAAAAACAAATTAAATTCCGGAGTGCTACCGGCCCACGATATTTAGTCATTGCGAGCTCCTGTGCTCTCTCAATACCTACCAGGGTAAACTGCTATTTGACTTTTGAGTAAAGACATCGTATCTGAAGACCGGCCCAGGAAATACCAAAGTAAATTCATAAGTGCAGCGTCCTTGTAGTCGTCATCATGGGTAGCCTCACTCAGTATTGCAGTAGTCAAAAGACGTAGGTCTTTCTTGGTGCACGGAGGCGCTTGGTGGGTAAATTCAGTACTCCTCTTCGAGCAATACTTGTCCAGTACAGAAGCTATTTTCTGCAAACGACGACCTGCCACAGCCCCAACAGCTGGGTAAAGCTCTATAAGATGTCTTTTTACGTTCCCAAAGTAGCTGGCCACGGAGGTTTTAGACAACAACGACCCCTTCGAGCTTTCTTTAAAATCAAGAAAGACGCCAGGCTTGTCCAACACAAGGTAGAGTACTTCTCCTGTAGAATCGTCACCAATTAGCTTGTACATAGTCTTCATGGTCATGTTCTCAGACGCCGCAAAGCGTTCAAACGCATTCAGCGCCGGGAATCAGAGCCTTCGTCGACATCGATGGGGTTTAAGTGGTTCACAGTGACTCCTCTGAGGACCCTAACATATATGATAATTGTCCGAATATTTACGATATTTTAATGATATTCATTTGATTTGAAGTTACTGAAGAATATTAAATATTCACAATATATTCGGACACAATATGTCCGTATTGTCCGAGTTTGAAACATTTTTTTTTTATGGATTTGATTGGGTACAATCAAATTCTAAACATATCCCATTGACTGACTACTAATACAATCCTAAAGTATCAAGGCTAGCACGGTGTCTGTCCGTCCGTCACACGAAACGCTCAGGTTTTTGAGCATTCTCATTGGCTGTCGAGCGGAGCGAAGGCGGCTCCAATTGGTTAAAACCGGATTATGTAGCTTACATCAGTAAATTCATGTGGTTTACAGAGCACATATGGAAATTTGCACAAGACTATCCATTACCGGAATCCGAAGGCGGCATCGTTTCTATATTACGAGGTGTTTACTATTTTAGTAATGCATGTTACTTTTAATATTTGAGTTCTAACCAGAGTTACTTATTCTCAAATGAAATAGCCCCTTAAGAAGCTTCCTATGCTGCAAGGTGCTTAGCGTACACGTAGGAATGCGTGTTTTCGAGGCCATACTATCATAAAGTATCAAGGCTAGCACGGTGTCTGTCCGTCCGTCACCTCCGCCGCGTAGCGGCGGCGAACGGCTAGTAAAGTATCAAGGCTAGCACGGTGTCTGTCCGTCCGTCACACGAAACGCTCAGGTTTTTGAGCATTCTCATTGGCTGTCGAGCGGAGCGAAGGCGGCTCCAATTGGTTAAAACCGGATTATGTAGCTTACATCAGTAAATTCATGTGGTTTACAGAGCACATATGGAAATTTGCACAAGACTATCCATTACCGGAATCCGAAGGCGGCATCGTTTCTATATTACGAGGTGTTTACTATTTTAATAATGCATGTTACTTTTAATATTTGAGTTCTAACCAGAGTTACTTATTCTCAAATGAAATAGCCCCTTAAGAAGCTTCCTATGCTGCAAGGTGTTTAGCGTACACGTAGGAATGCGTGTTTTCGAGGCCATACTATCTTACCCCCCTACTGGAGTCTGACGTGTGTCTGTCCGTACGTCCGTCCGTAACGGGCTAGGGTTCTAAAATGTAACGCTAATACGCGCGTTCTACTGGCTGCCGAGCGCAGCGAAGGCGGCGTCGATTCGCTAAAATCGTATTATGTGGTGTACACATTGTATGTGGGCTACACATCGTACTTAAAATGCACAGTTTAAATTTCATTTTGCCCCCATTTTCATAACGGAAGCAGCGGAACGCCACGTTACTCAAGGTACGCTGCGTGTATGCATGTTAGTTTACATTAGTAGCTAGCAAGACACACATACACAGATAGCCCGAGGTTCCTGGGGCTGCTTAGGGGGTAGCTTATAACTTGCGGGATTTTATCCTGCAAGTAGGTAGCCGTGCTATGGGGATTAAGCTCTAGAGCCCTCTGGGGTCTTGGGGCTTTATCCCACCGCCCACTCTGCGCGAGAGCACATTTGGCACCTGGTCCATTGACCGCAAACCCGACAGCGAACCAGTTGAGCCGGGCCCGTAATGGTTATTGATGGGCACGCACATTGCGTGCGTGCAGTTGGTCAGGAGGGGTACCGTAACTGGCCTCTTTTAACCGACAGATGGGATGGGGGCTGTAATAGCCTATCAATACCCAGCCTTTGCAATTAACGGCCGCCTTTTTGGCAAAAGGATATCGCACCTCAAGCTACAGTACTATCCGGGGGCCCAACCTTGAAGATTCGACTGCACAATTTGCAAACTAAAACCGCTCCGGGCCTCACGGCCCGTGAGTGTGGGAGAAGTGATCGGAGATAACCTTGATGGGAGCAAGCAATCCCGGGTAGTACGCGTATTCCAACACACTACTCTATGAAAACCTACTGCTACGTGCGGTGTACTTAGACTATGTCTAACGCGTCACGTTTTCGTGTTCGCAGAACTATGGCTTGAACTAAGCGGAAAAGGACGCGCGAGGAACTCGAGGAGGCCCTGCGCGAGAACGAGCGCATTAACGCGACACCCATGCAAGAGGAAAAGGATGCACGAAAACGACGTCAGACCAAGCGCAGGAAGAAACGCTACGACTTGAACAAAGAGCTGAAGGCCCTCAGCGTGCATCAAGACGAGACCGAAGTTACGGAAGTTACGGAAGGTCAAGCTGGCCGTTTTCAAGAGCGAGGGGAAAAGACGGAAGAGTCCGATCCTGTGATATTTCAGCGCCGGTTTGCGGCCCATATGGAGGCAGCGTATCAAGCGGGAGCTACCGAGGTGGCTTCATTGGCAGTGCTTTTAATACCTCCAGCTCCTGTTCAAGAAGCGATTCCGGTGTCAGCTGCGCAACGAGCTCGCGAAAGACGAGCTAACAGGACACTGTCTCAGACAGATCGCGACCGTACACGCGACGCACAGAGATCTCGCACAAGACGAGCTAATATGTCACTCTCTCAGCGTGATCGTGCGAGGAAAAAAGACGCAGAGCGCAAGCGTGCCCGAAGAGCTCGGTTACATGGAGAAGATCTTCACGAACAACGAGTGAATAATCGGCAGCAGCAAACAGCACACATGGCGGAGCTAAATCAACAGCAGCGACAATACGAACGCGACCTAAACCGCCAACAGCATGCAGTTCGCCGAGCGGAGCTACCACCAGAAGACCGGGACGCTGAGCGTGAGCTAAACCGCCAACAGCACGCCGATCGACGGGCCGATCTGTCGGACAAGACGAGATGCTGAACGTGAGCTTCACCGACAGCAGGAAGGTTATCGACGAGATCGCTTAACGGATGAGGAGCGTCAGCAAGAACTGGAGCGGGTGCGCACTCGACGCCAATGCGTCCGTCATGGCCAAGCTCTTATTTCCCTTGCAGACTTCGACGCGTCCATGATAACGGGCGATCACGTGGTCAACGGCCGACACAAGCTCCCGGCTACAACAGTTTGTCCGGTCTGCAATGCTTGGAAGTGGCCTGGGGAGTCTGCGATATCATGCTGTCTGGCAGGCAGGGTAAAGCTGCCTCCACTGCACCCCGCGCCACCAAAACTGCTTCAGCTGTACGGAGATCCCGAGTTTCGCCGTCAAATCCGTGCCTACAACCAAGCCTTCGCGTTTACGTCGATTGGTGCTTCGTGCTCAAACCGATCGTTTCAAAATGTACATCAAGACGAGAGCGTTGCGAGTACTCACGGGGTGTACACATATCGCATTCAAGGGGCTATGGGGCACTACCTAGGGTCCCTCCTTCCCCACATAGACCGTCGCGGGTAGCACCCAAGTTTGCGCAGATCTACATTGTGGATCCAGACATGCAGCGCCGCGTGGAGCGACGTCTTGGTATATTCGCGGATCTGGATCGTGTTGCACTACTAGACATCGAGAAAATGATGGCAGAGCACAACCCATTGGCGCAACGGTTCCTCCACTTTGGGCAGCAGGTGCGTCAACACAACACGGAGGCTCCAGTAGACTTGATCTTCCGTCTGCACGACAAATCCTCGCGACCGAGGACGCATAACCGCCCCACTGTGTCTGAAGTGGCTGCGCCTCTCATTGAGGATGGCAACCTGGCTCAGCCTCGGGATCTACTACTCTTTACACGCGATCAAAGACTGCTACGTTTGTACAAAACTCACGCCGATTACGATCCACTCCAATACCCGCTTCTCCTTCCATATGAAGAGAAAAGCTGGACCTACACAGACGAGTTCGCGAATGGTGCTGAGTATCGAAACAAGAAGGCGATGTCGCTCCGTGAGCACGTCGCGTTCCGCCTTCAGCAGAAAGTGGATGATCAGTCCGCTCTCCACCAAGGTGGGCGTCTATTTCAACAGTGGTGTGTAGATCAGCGTGCAAAATGTGAGCAAGAGCAGCTTCGCTGGGTGGCCGACAATCAGAAAACACTTCGCGCCGATCAATACAGGGGTTAACAAGACGCTTTGCTCAACGAAGATACTTTGGCTCTGGCGGATGGAGAAGTACTGCTGTCGGAATATGACCGGGCCCAGAACAGATTGGTGCACCCGACGGAGGCGGCAGAGTACGACCTACCCACTTTCTTAATCAGGTTGGCAAGCGTATCATACTACCGGCTTCGCACCTGGGTAGCCCGCGGTCCATGTACAAGTCGTATCAAGATTCGATGGCAATTGTACGCGAGTATGGACGGCCCGACGTCTTCCTCACTGAAACGTGCAACCCCAAGTGGGACGAGATTCTTGAAGCGATACCTTCCGAGACCCAGACAGCTCAAGATCGACCAGACATCGTGGCTCGCGTGTGGCAGCAGAAATTGCAAGCGACGCTTGATGATTTAAACCAAGGCGTTCTGGGGCGAGTGCGCGTCGGATTTACGTTGTCGAGCTTCAAAAACGAGGGCTCCCCCACGCTCACGTATTGATTATTTTGGCTGACGAAGACAAACCTCGAACCCGCGAGATCGTAGACAAGATGGTATGCGCTGAGATCCCAGATAAGGATACAAACCCTCCGCTGTATGAGACGGTCATGTCATGCATGCTCCATGGTCCATGCGGGCCTGCAAACCCTTCCTGCGCGTGTATGAAGGACGGCAAGTGCACCAAAGGATATCCGAAGCCCTTAGCAGAAGTTACACAAGCCAATGCCAATGGATATCCAGTGTACAGACGACGTCGACAGCAAGAAGGTGTTCTAAAGTTCAAAGGCAGAGAATACGACAATGCTACGATCAACCAGTGGGTTGTACCGTACAACCCGTACTTATCCCAGAAGTACAACTGCCACATCAATGTCGAAGTGCGCACGGATATTACTGCGGTTAAATACCTGTACAAGTATGTGTACAAAGGACCCGACATGGCTATACTCGCTGTGGAAGAAGTCCGAGGAGGGCAGCAGAGTGCGCGTCAAGAACCAAATAAAATTCTACGTTTCTTGAGCGCCCGGTACATTTCTCCGGTGGAAGCTTGCATGCGCCTGCTCGATTTCACAATTCAGGGGAAAACCCATGCGGTGACACAGCTAACGGTTCATCTCGAGTCAGGCCAGACAATTTGCTTTCGCGAGACGGAAACCCCGGAGGCGGTTTTGGAACGTGGTAGTCACACGATGCTGACCAGATTCTTTGAGGTGTGTGCGAGTGAAGAGCCTCAAAATCATATTGCCAGGACGATGTTGTATCAGGACATCCCTAAAGAGTTCTGCTGGAAAGCGCCGGAGAAAGGGCAACCGAAAAAGTGGGTTCGGCGGAAACAGTACCAAGCTGCTGTTGGTCGCATGATTCACGTGTCTCCTCGAGATATGGAGCGGTTCTACCTTCGGCTACTGCTCTGTCAGCGTAGAGGTCCAATGTCGTTTGAAGACTTGAGAACGGTTAACGGAATTGTGTGCCCAACATTCCAAATTGCGGCGCGGGAGGGGAGAATGACAACGAGTGGGTTTCGTGTTTGAGGGAAGCGGCTGAGTTCCAAATGCCGTATCAACTACGCCAGCTCTTCGTCGCCATTCTGGTGTATTCAGCTCCAGCAAATGTTGGTGTTCTATGGGATCGGTTTTTCGCGGATCTTTCCCAAGACTTCGCACGCAAACATCAGGCTTTGATGGACCCCTTCAAGTCGGCGTTGGTCGAATTTGAAACGCTGATGAGCATTCAAGAACTACTTCAATCGAGTGGGTATGCGGTAGCTGACTTCGACGAACTTCCTCAGTTGGGGTCGTTCCCAACATTGATTCGTGAAGCGCTTCGCCAAAACGGATTACTACGACGCGATCTCACTGGATACGATGCGTCAGCTTTGGAGGCGATTGTAAACACAGAAGATCAGCTAAACGAAAGTCAGCGGGTGGTTTACGACCAGAGTATTGAAGCGGTTGAATGCCCGGAGGAAGGCAAGAAACTATTTTTTGTCGATGGCCCGGGTGGTACTGGAAAATCTACACTGCTTCGAAACATACTGGCCAAAGTCAGACTCTCGGGGAAAATCGCCATCGCAGTGGCGTCTAGCGGTATTGCCTCGCTCTTACTTATGGGTGGTAGGACAGCGCATTCTACATCCAAGATCCCTTTAGAAATTGAACGAGAGCTCGACGTGCGGTATCAGGAAGAACTCCCATATTCAGGAGTTGATCAAGCATGCAAGTTTGATTATTTGGGACGAAGCACCTATGGCTCATCGCCACGCATTCAAGGCAGTAGGCAGAACACTGCGGGACATACTTGATAACGATACCGAGCCTTTTGGGGGGAAAGTGTTTGTACTTTCGGGAGATTTCCGCCAGATTCTCCCGGTCGTTAAAGAATGGAACACCCGTCGAGACAATTGACGCTTGCCTCAAGTCGTCTAGGCTGTGGCCCCAATTCCAGACGTTCCGTCTTACGGAAAACATGCGAGTGCGCACAGCTGATACTGTAGACACAGCTGAAGAAATGGCTGCGCTCTCCGAGTTCCTGCTGCAAGTCGGGGAGGGAAGGCATGATGTAACTCCTTCCCTAGGAAGCGATTACATGAAGATCCCGCGCGATATGCTGATTGAGAATCCTAATGTGCCAGAGGACGATGACCAGGAAATTCGTCCGGGCGTTATTCCAAGAGGCATGGATCGGATCATTGACGAGATGTATGGCGAGATTAATAACCCCGAGGTTGCTACCGACGAGTATTTCGCTAACCGAACGATCCTCACGACCACGAACGCAAACGTGCACCGCATCAATGAAGCGGTGACCGATCGATTAACTGGACAGGCGCGGGAATACATGTCTTCCGATTCTGTACAAGACGACGGTGACGGCAATTTCTTCGAGCAGGAGGTACTCCACTCGATGAATATCAGTGGAATGCCTCCCCACAAGTTGACTCTCAAGGTAGGAATGCCTATCATGATGATGCGGAACCTAAATCCAGATCTAGGGTTGTGCAACGGAACACGGCTTCGAATTGTGGCCCTCAAGCCACATGTCATCCACGCCACAATCATGACCGGTGAGCGACAAGGGCAACATGTGTTGATCCCCCGCATTGTTTTCATCAGTGGCGGAGACATTCGGAGCTTTCCGTTTTATTTGAGACGCAAGCAGTTTCCTGTCCAACCGGCCTTAGCGATGACGATTAACAAGGCGCAAGGACAAACGGTGCAGTACTTGGGGCTGTATCTTGCTACGCCTTGCTTCTCCCACGGGCAGCTGTACGTTGCGATATCGCGAGTTACTTCAAGATCAAGATTCAAGGCGCTGGTCAAGTACCCAAAGCTGGAGAAGGAGCATGGGGTCTACGCCCAGAACATTGTCTACAGGCAGGTCTTTGGTTCGGAGTAGGAATATTCAATTTCATATGCATTTAATACATCACGTTTACGTAAAAGATGTTTACGCCGGAGCGCAGCGAAGGCGTGAGCCCATTTCCCCTGGGACTACAGCCTGCCACCTCCGCCGCGTAGCGGCGGCGAACGGCTAGTCTTACCCCTCTAGTGGAGTCTGGTCTGTGTCTGTCAGTCCGTCTGAGGGTAGGGTTAATAAAGGGGGACGCAAATACGCGCGTTCTACTGGCTGCCGAGCGCAGCGAAGGCGGCCCCCATTGGCTAAAATCGGTATTGTGTTTTGTACACACTGTATGTGGACTACACATCGTACTTAAAAGCGCCGCTTAAATTTCATTTTGCTCTAATTTTCAGCTGCGGTATGCAAGGCCACGCAAAGGGCGCTGCCTGTGTGCGCGTTAGTTAGCATAATTATAAGCCGCCGATGAGCACACACGTACTACATGTATATCGTCGTAGGAGCTGTTGAAAAAAATTGTAGGCCCTGGTGACCTTTATTTCGGCCTCAATCGCAGATTTAGTACTTATTGGATATATAATGATGTTTTAGGCTTCGTAGTACTTTTCAAAATTTTAAACTTACAATACTGTTTTGCGTAGTACTATTCTAAAGACATCTCAGATTTTTGCTTGCAATTATTTGTAGTAGTAGTAGTACACATAAAAAAATTTCAGCGTTAGAAAATGAATCACAATTGTATTACTATTAGTAATATTGCGAAAGCTTTAAAATATGACTATTGTGGCTTACACCCCTGCACCCCACACTACCTCCGTAAGAAAGTATCGTCTTCCTTTGTATTTGCGCGCGTAGTGTGCGACCTTAAGAGATTGTGTAAGCTTTCCAACAATATATGCTGCGTACATCAAACAAAATGGGAGCACCGTTTGTGATTAAGTTAGCGCGGAGGCACGTGACTCAGCAAGAACACGAAACACGATGGAATAGAAGAGCAACACGAAGCACGGTAGGTCATGGACGATGATAGAAGACTTAGCTGATGCAATCCACGAAGTATTATGCGTAGCGTGAAAGACGGAAAAGCAAACAGCCATGAAAAGGACATAAGGACAAGAATATGACGGGAGCGTACGGGCCACGGAAAGATACGAATTATATAGACACCCCAGCATGCTGAAAAGCACGACTACGGAAGAGCACGCACGTTCGAGGCCACAGTAGAGCACGTAGCGGTAAGAGTGCACGGAAACGTATTCTCCAATAGCGCCACGGTGGAGCACGGAGCACATGGGCGGACCAAACACGTGGCCACGAGACACAAAGGGGAAATCACCGAGCATTAGAGCACGATACAAGGGTAGAACCGGAGCTCACCAGGCCACGGAGCGCGATACCACAGAAGAACCCGATAGCACAGACACCATACCAGCCACGAAATCACGAAGAACACGATAACGTGGACGGTGATCCAGCCACTAAAACATGGGAGAACGCAGCCACGGGAGCTATATATATAGACTGGGGATCACTGAACCACGAAGCACGATACCAGTGTAGAGCTTAAGATCACTGAGTCACGGAAAACGATTGTACCATTGCACGGACGGCGGATCAGGCATGGAAGCACGAGGGAGCGACCACGATTGCAGACTACAAAGCACTATACCATTGTAGAACACAGTAACACGGGCACCGCATATAAACTACGCGAGCACAAATGCATAGACAACAAAGCCACACCGCGAGTGCACGATAGCGCGATAACGCGGTCCATGGAGCCACACGAGGAAAACACGTTACACGGGAGACGGAACAGCAAGACTGCATGGAGGTACCATCCCACGGAATCGGCCACGAATGACTATGTATCATGAAACCGGTGCCGCCCACGTAAACGTTTGAGAGCAGGGAATAGTGAGCAGCCACTAAACGGACCGTACTAAGGCGAGTGACCCCAAAAGAGATAGCGCGTAACCACTAAGCAGCGTGTGCCACGGGTGAGCAAAGAACCTCGAAGCCAGGAAGATCATTGAAGAGCGCCGACCATTGAAGAACATGACATCCAACCTGTAGTACGGGGTACCAAACCACGATATTATACGGGTCCACATGAGACTACGGAATGGTAAGTGGTTAAGTACACGAAGCCAAAACCTACTGAGGTGAACGAGGCTAACAAAGTACGCGACACCAAGAAGCACTTAAATTTGTGGTCACCTCATCTCCAACAAACCATGCCACTCCGCCGCGTAGCGGCGGCGAACGGCTAGTCTTACCCCCCTAGTGGAGTGTGGTGTTCGTCTGTCCGTCCGAGGGTAGGGTTCTAAAATGTAACGCAAATACGCGCATTCCACTGGCTGCCGAGCGCAGCGAAGGCGGCGTCGTTTGGCCAAAATTGACTTTTTGTGGTGTACACACTGTATGTGGTCTACACATCGTACTTAAATGCACCGTTCAAATTTCATTTTGCTCTCATTTTCAACTGCCGCCACCTCACGCGAAGGGCGCTGCCTGTGTACGCGTTAGTTCGCATAATTAAAAGGCGCCGATGTGCACACACGTACTATATCGTCGTAGGAGCTGTTGAAAAAAATTGTAGGATTTGGTGACTCGTATTTCGGCCTCAATCGAAACGTTAGTACTTATTGGCAAAAATATGATTTGTTCTGGCTTCGTAGTACTTTTATAATAATTTAACTTACAATACTGATTTTCGTAGTATTATTCGAAGCATAATTCTTATTATTGCTTGCAGACGTTTGTAGTAGTACAACACCTTTTTAATAAGCAGCGTTTGAGATATATTTATTAGTTATAAATAATTAAGCTATAGTATTTATTTGCGTCAGATAAAGGTGCACAATTTATTATTCGAAAACTTTTAAAATGTGAATATAGTTGCTTCCCACCATCCCACCCCACATAATCACTCCGCCCGCTGAAAAAAAAGGATCGTATTCCTTTGTATTCGCGCGCGTAGTGTACGACCTTAAGATATTGTGCGCACTTTCCAACACGATATGTAGCATACATCAAACAAAATAAAAGCAGCGTTTGCGATTGAATTAGCGCGAGGCAAGTGGATATACAAGAACACGAAACACGAAGGAGCACCGGGGCACAATATGTGCACGATGGGGTACAGGGAAGAACACGAAGCACGGAAGGCCACGGACATTGAAAGAGGACTAAATCAATGAAGGCAGTTAGCAATTCTGAAAAGCACGAACCGCGGACGAGCATGCTACCATGAAAACTTGGAATGGCAAGAATATGATGGGAACGTACGGATCACGGAAAGTAACTGAAGTAATGACACCCCAACATGCTGAAAAACACGGGCCACGGAAACGGTAAGATGCACGTGAAGCAATTCTCCCATAGCACCACGGTAGAACATGAAGCACAGACGATGAACCTAACACGAAGCCACGGGAGAGCATAAGCGGGAAATCACCGAGCTTTGGAGCACGCTATTAGGGTAGAATCGAAGCTCACGGAGACCCACAGCACGATACCACGGTAGCTAGCGATCGCCCAGACGACAGACCAACCCCGACATCAGAAGTTAGTACGATAGCACGAACTATGCCACTAAAGATGGGAGAACGCAGCCGCGAAGATCGATACCAGTGTAGAACCTGAGCTTACCGAGCCACGGAGGTCAGTAGTAGATTAGAACTCGATTGCACGGACGGCGGACCAGCCAGGAGATACACGGGGGGGTGCTCGGGGTGACCACGACTGCACACTGTGGAGCATGATACCGTTGTAGAACACGATAACACGACAGCGCATATACACTACGTAGCACAATACCATAGACAGCATTACCACACCGTGATTGCACGATAGTGTGATACCGCGGTCGATGGAACCTCACCAGGAGAGCACGATACACGGGCGACGGAACAACACGACTGCATGGAGACACCAAACCACGGAATAGCACACTTCGGCTAGAGCACCGGCGATGGAAGGCCAATTGCCACGAAATAGTATCTACCACGAAGCCAGTGCAACCCACGTAAACGTTTGAGAACATAGAAAAGTTAGCATTTACAAAAAAGGCCGTATTAAGAAGCATGAGCCCACAAGAGAGAGGGCATAACCGCTGAGCAGCGTGGGTCACGGGTGAGCAGGAACCACGGAGCCGGGAAGAGTACGAACGAGCATGGGCCATTGAAGAAAACAACATCCAATCTGTACTACGGGGTAACGGAAACGTTCCAAACCACGATATTATACGGGGCCGAATGAGACTACGGAATGGCAAGTGGTTATATACACGATGCCAAATTCTATGGGGTGAACCACGGTTACAAAACACACGACACCACGAAGCACTAAATTTGCGGCCACCTCATCTCCAACAAACCATGCCACTCCGCCGCGTAGCGGCGGCGAACGGCTAGTCCTAAAGTATCAAGGCTAGCACGGTGTCTGTCCGTCCGTCACACGAAACGCTCAGGTTTTTGAGCATTCTCATTGGCTGTCGAGCGGAGCGAAGGCGGCTCCAATTGGTTAAAACCGGATTATGTAGCTTACATCAGTAAATTCATGTGGTTCACAGAGCACATATGGAGATTTGCACAAGACTATCCATTACCGGAATCCGAAGGCGGCATCGTTTCTATATTACGAGGTGTTTACTATTTTAATAATGCATGTTACTTTTAATATTTGAGTTCTAACCAGAGTTACTTATTCTCAAATGAAATAGCCCCTTAAGAAGCTTCCTATGCTGCAAGGTGCTTAGCGTACACGTAGGAATGCGTGTTTTCGAGGCCATACTATAATATACGTAATACTATGCTCTAAATAGTTTCTGCAAGTTACAATGACTAAAATAATAGGCACAACATTTCTGTTGTAGAAATATTAAGAACATATCTGAGTGTGAGGTAATTGATTGAGCTGTCAAATAGTAGTACACGTACAACAGAAGCTGGCCGTAAGAACAACGCTGTGCCAATAAACGCTGTCACCTGATCCATAAAGATAAACAGTTTTAGATTGAATAGAATGAACTCATATGTGTTACTGCAGTAACCATTGCTTTCTAAGAGACTGCTGTAAGCCATTGTTTTCTAAGAGTTGTTAGGCAGCAAAATCCGATACTACTTAACTGGCGGACGTGTCGCCGACAGGGGCGTAGGATACGATTTTAAATGGAGCGGCAGCACAACAACAAAACACGAGAGGTGTTAATTATAGCTGGCTAAGTAGACACCATAAAGAAACGTTAATAAACTTGGAGCCTAAATGACGTCCAATAATCCTGGAATCATCGTTAAATTATCAAATAGAAAACACTACTGTCAACAGCAACAGCAGCGAGCGTCTTGCGATACAATATCTAAGTGCTTCAATCATAAGTTATGAGTTTTGTGTCAGTTATGATTCATAACTGACACAGATTCGAGTGCTAATTCTGAATCAGCACATAATGAACGTATATTTTATTGTTTTAGCTTTCATTGAGTTTGATATGAGAAGTGAGCAATCTTTAGTTACGTACAAGCTGAAATAGGCAGTGCAGGCAGGTGTTAATAAGTAGTGCAAGCTGGACAGGCCATTACTATCGTTTGCGCTGATGTGAGCTAAGTTTCATAGCGGCTCAGAAATGGCCCGTAATTTCGAGCACGACGCTAAACTAAACGTATTGTGTAGCGTTTGTATAAATGTTATTTGAAGTGCTGGTGGAGGATGAAGATACAGTGATAGCCAGCAATAAAAAAGAATTTGCATTAAGAACCTTGATATAAGATCATTAGAATATTTATTATTAAATCTGGTAAGCATGATGCTGACCCAAATTAATAAATTAAAAAATCCGATTCTGGTACACATGGGTTCAGCGTTTTTTTAAATAGTTATCCCGCCGAAGCGTAGCGTAGGCGGGAATGCCAAAACGTGTAGAACTAAACCTAATTCACCGCCGCGTAGCGGCGGCGCTCGGCTAGTGTTTAAATGTCATAGAGCTGATGTCCGAATAGACACGATATTCTTCCGTATCATTAATCCGTTAAACTGGCAATTTACCTTAGATGTCCGAATTTTGACCGGCAACTTTTCGCAATGCAGTATGTGCACCACACCATTTTAGATCGTAATTCGTTACATGGGGGGGGGGATCAGTACCACTTTTGGCAGAGAATAATGTCCGCTGAAGGCAAGGCGAACGACTTCCTGGCGCAGGGCGAGAAGGCGCTGAAGAAATCTTCGTTCTTCTCTTTTGGCTCGAGCTCGCAGCGAAACGAAGACGCCAGTGACCTTTTTGAGAAGGCCGGCAACCAGTTCAAGATCGCTAAGAACTGTACGCGTCTCAATGAATTGACTTAAACTTGCAGTAACTAACCTTTTTTTCTGCAACGCAGGGCAAAAGGCTGCCGAAGCATATGAGAGATGTGCACGCTGCCAGGTACGTTTAAGCGAGTGAGATTGCTTGAATGCTGCTGAAAGATTGCGTTGTTTTTGTTTTGCTGCAGTCGCGTTTGAATGAGAACTCTCGTGCTGCCCAGTTCTACCAGCAAGCAGCGGAGGCTCTGGCCAAAGTGAACCCTATGGGTGAGTGCTGTACCGAGATGACTGTATTGATAGGAGCTGACCACCTTATAATTGCTGCTGTACAGATGCCATGGTGCATTTTAAGACGGCTATCTCGATGCTGTGCGATGCCGGTCGCTTCTCGAACGCTGCTAAGCTGCAGAAGCAGATTGGTGAGATCTACGAGCAGCAAGACAACAAGGAGGAAGCGCTCGAAGCGTACCGGCAGGCTGCCGACTATTTCTCTGGAGAGAACCAGTCGTCTTCGGCAAATAACATGATGCTCAAGGTGGCGCAGTTCTCGGCAGAGCTGGAAAAGTATGTCACCATCCTACTCTATGATAGTAGAAAAGAAGTTTTTTTCTAACTGATTCTGCTACTGCTGTTCAGGTACGACGCGGCATTGGAGATCTACGAGAGCATCGCGAAAACTTCGATGGAGTCGAATTTGCTTAAGTTTAATGCCAAAAACCACCTGCTTAATGCTGGTATCTGCGCGCTGGCCACCAAGGACACGGTGCTCGTGCAGATGAAGTGGGAGGAGTTCCAGGATATCGACTATACTTTCGCAGACAGCCGTGAAGGCAAGTTCTTGCAGGCCATGAACCAGAGTTACGAGGCTTTCAATGCTGATGCATTCGCTGATGCCGTGTTCCAGTTCGACACGATCTCCAAGATCGAGCCGTGGAAAATCACGTTGCTATTGCGCATCAAGGAGGGCATCGTTGGCGAGGTCGATGTCGCCCAGGACTTGACTTAAACATTCGACGAGGTTGCTACCCTGGGCTTTGTAGATTTGAGCCAGCATCGCTTTGCATTTTTCGGTTGACTGGTGCGTGGTCAATAATACAGACACGGGTTTGATACGTCTAATCATCGTCGTCGTCACCAATTATGCTCTTCTTCTCCGAGAACTTGACAGATGCAGACACCAGCGGACCTTGCTGATAGAAGAAATACTTCTGGTACGCCAGGACGGAAGGGTTTCCTGCTTCTGTCGGTGTTTCCTCAATCTCTGGACAAATCGCACCCTCTGTTGTAGCCTCTGACTCGCCCGGTGGGGGTGATTTGTTCTTCGGTTGCTCCTCGACATTAAGTGTTCTTCCGGGGAAAACCTCGCCCTTCGTCAGCGCAATCCGTTCCTCTTCCTGCATTTGACAGAGCGATCAGCTTATTTCTGGTGCAACCACAGCAAATGCCTTCAGTACAAACCGTTAGTTGTTGGTGGATAGTAAACCACGCTGGCAGTTGCTGCGGTAAAGTGACCAAGTCCACATCGAATAGTTCAATAAACTGCTCGTTTTCGAAGCGGGTCTTGACACTGCCAGCAATGTTACGATACTGCACGATGATCAACACGCGTTTTCATCTAAAAAACTTCCAGATATCCACTCACCTTGTCAATAGTTGACGTTAAACTCCAGTTCTGCAAACGGCGCAGGCAGCCGACCATAGTACCAGCAAAGTGCACACCAGTTCTACGACCAGTCAAAGCATAATAAGATACAACCAAGCAACTCCAACCTCCATGAGCGTCACCCTTACTTGCACATGATCAGAATGGGGTGTCGTCTTTGGTCCAGGATGCACTCGATGGCCTCCTTGGCCATCCCTTCCGAGATACCTTTCCATTGGGATGACGCCGTGCGGTATTTCGCGCCCAAGTGGATCTGATCGCGATAAATACTTAGCATCTATTACATAGTCGCTACCTTGCCTTCTGGATACGCACCACGCTGATATCCTTCTCGGCGAAGAAGGCGGCCAAGTCGCGCGAGAGGTCGTCGTATGAAAGGTACACCACCGTGTTTAGCTGCAGCGTGGCCAGGAACGGAAACGACGACGCATCGCACTTATTCGAGCGGTAGACCTGGTCCTCCACGATCTCGAAAAACAGTGGAGGGTTCATTGACGGCAGCGTGGTCACCACCACAGGCGATGCCGCGTCCGAGCTCGCCTCCGCCATGTTTTTTTGGTGTACAGTTATTTAAATATACCGGTATTTATACTAATAATTTCAATATTTTTAAATAAGAGCTATTGCTTTTAAAAATAGCAATAGCAATTATTTTGACATGAAGCGTCGACCCAGTTATATTACTTTCCAAATTGAACAGTTGCTTTTGCTCAAATATGAATGTAGGGTTTGCTCATTCTACTAAAGTAGCACTCGACCGGTACTACTGCTTTTGTGCGTAAATCTCATTCACCCGTTTGGGCAATGTACTAAAGTTAAGATGCGAACTTAAGCACATCGTATAAAGTTGAACAGCTCAACGGCAAAACCTTGACAAGCGCACCTACAAAACCCAAGATAGCCGAATAGTTGCAAGTTATCCACGAGTCAAATTTGACTGCACGATAGCCCCAAAATACTAAATCTGCAGCGTTTTTAACACCTCCAAACAGTCGCCCTCCACAATTTTAGCGACTGCCTTGCCTCCAGATATGTATTGTCCAAACGGGTGGAAATGCTCAGTCCAAGCCAAGCTTCAGAGCTACTATAGTAATAGTACTATATTAGCAAGCTATTAATACTGCAATCGCTCACCAAAACCTAAACAGACCGACTCAATGTCGCCACTCCATCATTGTCGGTCTCCATGCGTTGGATCTCCTTTCGGTTGTGCCTGAAAAGTACTTGCATCTCTGCTCGGCGAGTATCCGTTCGCGTGCGCAAGGGAATCGTCACGATTCCACCAGTCGAGAACACCTCTTCTTGCTCGCCCAGCCAAAGCTGCGTGCCAAAGATACAACTGACGGGAATCGTGAGCTGCCAGTCTCACACAACCAGTGTAGAATATCTGCGTATTCGCAGATGGCCTCTACTCTCCAAAAAATCATATCATTACGCCTGACCAGTAGCAGTGGGGAGAAATCATCGGTGATCTTTGTGTCGTCAGCCGGATGGAGGACTGCTCTTAAAATCCAGTCCACTGTGTACTGGTATCACTCGTCCAAAATCCTGTCAGCTTGATCATGAAGTGACGGCGGAGAAGCGTTAAGCTTCATCATTTAAAAGGCGACGACGACGTCCACTCTGCACTCAAAATATAACAGATGTAAACATATAGTACTTGTAGCACTCAAACAACTATTCTACCACTCACATTTCTCGATAGCCACTCACCAAACACCTGAAACCACCGTTCAGCCTATCCAGACCACCTAAGGACATAACCTCATCACCTAAACGGCACACAACCAATCCAATGCAAGAATTTACTATTGTTTCAGCCAATTATTCCACACAACATTGAGCGTCAGTAGTAGTGCCTGACCACCACTCGCTCATTCGACGATTCACCCAGCACCAAGGCTCCCCCTCCTTCCACGTATAACCCCTCAAGCAACCATGCCCACCAAGATCATTTGGACTACTATCACCCCAGTCATACCCACCAGCGATGCAGAAATGCCTCTGGAATCGCTGAAGGTGTTCAAGGAGACGAAGAGCCACCTCGTATCATGCGGTCTATGCAGCCATGCATCGCCTCATACGATGCAAGTTCGCCTCTTGTCCTGCAACTGCCCGACATGCGCTGCAGTCGTGCCCTTCTCCCTGTGTTCTTGGTGTGGCAAGACCCTCGCCTGCCAACACCTCAATCTGATGGGAGTGGATGAGGCAAGCGCGTACATCACCTGCGCCCTCCCCAGCCCGAGCTCGCCTCACCGCCACAATGCATGAAGTGGCGCGTGAGTACAAGGGCTGAAACCGTCGCTCTTTCGTAGCGGGTCTTTGAGGCGCTTTAGCCTCGATGAAGAATCCCTACCATGGTGCAGAGGTTTGTCCAAAATTACGCTGCTTCTCACTTGCGCAACAAGGACATTCTGGCTTCATTAAAGGAAAAGATACGCGAGGTCGCATTCACCGGAGACGAAGAGGAAGCGGTGCCATTCACGCTCACAAGGGAGAATGACCCATCTGGTCTTCTCACTGTCGGAAATGGCAGCGACAATGCTCCCTTCATCGTTGGGGTGACCAGTAAAGGCTCCTGCAACGCTTGGATTGAGATCCGACCCCTTTTGTTCTCGATCTTGACCCCACCTACAAGTTGTGCCAAGCCTCTTACCCGGTTCTCGTGGTCGGCATCTTTGACAAGACCCGAAGTTTTCATCCAGTTAACATCGTCATTATGTCGCAGCAGAAGCAGCTTCATTACGCAAGAGCCCTATCTGCTGTGCGCAGAGTCTATGAGAAGGCCGTGGGAAAGCCGCACACGGTTCATTTTGTGATGTCTGATGCGGACAAGGGACAGCAAAACGCAGTCAATGAGGTTTTCGCAAATGACGGCTCGTTAGTGCACTTAATGTGCTACTTTCGCGTAGCTAAAAAGGTATATGAAACGGTTAAAGGCCTTGATCCTTCTCTGTTTGCGATGGTGCTGTGGGATATGCATGACCTTCACTTTACTGTCAACGAAGCAGAGTATGAGAAGAGCAAGAAAGCTATACTTGCTGAGTGGGCTTCCGGGCCTGGGTTAACATCATTCTCGAAGTACTTTAAAGCAACGTGGTTGATGGGGAAATTCTGGCGGTGGCAGATGTACCATATACTCTCCGGGCAATAATCATGTTGGGCAGTACAACGCTGCCCTCAAGCGCGATGTCACCGTGCATCGCAAATTTAAGATGGGACTGCTACTGGAAAGGTTTCTCGATTGGTGCCGTCTGGAAGGTGGACGCACGATTGTGTTTGCATCCAAAGTTGTTACCGATGGACGTTTGCAGCGTCGGGCGCGCAAGATGGAGCGAAAGAACTTGCTTGCCGAAGTAGTCGTCAGCAGGCACAGCATTTCGTTCATGTTAGAAGACACGCCAGCCGATCCAACCCCCCCGACATTGTGTACGTGCGCTTCCCGCGAGCAGACCTTACGGCGAGGTTCAGCGCCGACGGCACGAGGACTTACCCACCTCAGCACAGCTGGCCTGCCGCACTGGCCGCAAGAAACTAAGGGCATGTCCGAACCTGGGTGGAAGGTTAACGCCCGCGAACTCTCATGTCCATGTCTGTTCCACCAGAAATTCGCGTGCTGCACTCACGTTTTGCTCGCTTTGAATACCCGCGGTCACATCGACCTGTTTGGTCGCGAGCGTCTCGTGTACAGAGGGCCGAGCAAGAAACGTCGCGTTGGTCCTCGTCGTCAAGGCCCCGGACGCCCGACGTCGAACGGGCACGCGCTGAATATCAGCTAATCTGTAAGAAAGCAGAAACATCAAAATAACAATCGCTTAGCGGTGGACACAAATCATAGATTTTTTGTGTTGTAAGCTTACCATTAGAGAGAAAGCGTTGCTCGACAGTAGGCATACATGTTGCCGCCGTGCAACGCTGCCTCGTTGAGAGGCTTTGGCCTTGTTTACGTCTCCACCATACAAAAAGTGTATCATGTAGAAGGCTGGTACTACGATAAGATATGACGAACACGCCTATCCGAACACCCCCGCACCAATTTGAGCTAGGTAGAATCCAATATCAGCTGAGCGCTGCAACCCGTTTTATCTCGAACTCATTCTTCTGGCCTCAGGTCGATCGCCCTGCGCGATACAGGCTCGATCAGCATGCAAGCCGCCCTTTCGGGTCCTTTTTACATCAGTGTTAGGTATCGGTCTGAATATAGCTGCCGGGCTATCTTGGCGGGTCCGTTGCGCAGCGATAGAGCCACTTCGCACTTGCTGGGGCGGCTTGTGCGCATCAATAGCGCCTGCGAAATGCTGCCGAGCGCTGTGGGGCTTCACCGACCTGCGTGTAGACAGAACGCAATCGCGTGCTCGAGGACATTTTGCGCAGTGTGTGCGCGGGAGTCCCACGTACGTGGCCGCCGCAGCTTCCAGTTGTTGAGTTTGCACTTAATAACGTGGTGCACGTGTCCACGAGGCTCACGCCGTTCTACTTGAATGGGTTCGTCACTCCAGAATGCCTCTCACGCTTCGAGGAGACGCTGCATCCTCTATTCTAAGTGGAGAAAGGCTCGGAAAGCTCTTTTCTCCCAGGTCTCATATGCGAGACCGGTTTTGCTGCGAAAACAAGTGGTGTCCTTCGTGGACACTAAGCTGAGTGTGATCAGCAGGGTCCGTGATGCAATGGCAGCGGCCCAGGACAGACAGAAGGAGTACTCTGACAAACATGGAAGAGGAAACGCAAGTGTAGTTAAAAGTGGGGGACTTTGTGTTATTAGACACGAGGAATCTACCTCTTGGCACTGTCAGCTCTGTTGGCAGCAACAAGCTGAAGTACCGCTTCATCGGACCATTTGGAAGTTTATGTGTTTAAGGTGGGTGAAATAATGTCGTTAGACACGAGGAGCCTACCGCTAGATACTGTCAGCTCTGTCGGCAGCAACAAGTTGAAACGCCGCTTCACAGGACCGTTCGCGGTCCTGGACAGGCATGGTGCGTCGTACATCGACCTGCCCAACGCACCCAACGTTCTACGTTGGACGTCTTAAGCGGTACTATGGTCAGCAGGGGGTTGCTGACTCGCAGACCCACCTTGACCCAGCTCCTCGAAGCGAGGTGGGGTGGTACCACAGACGCCGACGAGGGCGCCGGAGCAGGCACCCTAGGCTCGAACTGAACAGCAAGGCTGCGATCGAGACCGTACGCCGGAGGGGTCCCGTACGAACGGACCCCAGAGCCATACGCAGAGTACGTCGAGTACGTCGGGTACGCACTATAGGCGTACGGCAATGAGTGCGCCGAAGGCGGCTCCGGACGTGACAGCAGAGCCTCAACACGTCGGACCAAGCGGAAGGCCTCGTCAAAACCGGACGAAGAGGCCCGGCGGCCCACCCGCTGATGCAGGTTCGATACCTTCCGCTCCAACTGGTCCAGGCGGCCCGCAAGACGAGCGAGCATGCCCTGATTCCCGGTCTGGGCAGCAACATCACCGCCAGTTCCAAGGCCAGGTGCAATCTCAAGCACGAGGATGCGCTGACGGAGGCGGTCAGCCTCAGGGCGCTGCGTCGGACCAGCAGGTGGAGCACTCGGACGAGAGTAGCGCTCCGAAGGCGCCTGGTACTAGTACTCGTACAAGGGCACCTCCGCCTCTGCTTGACAAAACCTGACAGGTCCAGTACCACGTGGAGCGGATTCTCCAGGAGCGACGGCGTCGCGGTAAGCGACAGCTCATCCTGAAGTGGAGGGGTTATGCCCACTCCGAGAACTCGTGGGGGCCGATTGAACAGCTCCTGATAGACTGCCCGAAGGCTGTCGCAATCTTGGAATAGAAGCGGCGGCAGCTTCGTAAGTAGTCTGGGGCTTCTAGCCAGAACGGGGTACGGACGTTGACGACATTCCGTACCCGTGCTCATCGTTAGCGCTAGAAGCCGCGCGCTTCAGAAGGTCCCTTGGTAGCATGCGCTTGCTGACCAAGTGGGCGAAACGGACACGAAGATCACGCTGGTTCAGGATGCGGGACAGCAGCTGATCTTCATGGAGTTCCCGAAACTCCGAGGGTGAGTACTTGTGAGACTCCACCCACGCCCAGAACATGTCCTCGCACAAGTTCCAGCTGGGACAGCTATCGGGAAGAACCCAGGGGTAGCCCCAAAGAGGGAAGAAATCACCCCGGTACTCGGGATTCTTACGACAAGCCGTGAAGTCCTTAAGAGAGATTCGGTGCGGCGCGAGAAGCACGTACCGGGTCGCCTTCATGTTGTCGGCGAGCAATTGCTCCTTCTAGACCAGGTCACGTTCGTAAACGCGCTTTGAAGTGTGGTCACTGACAAGCTCACGAGGAGCGACAAGAATCTCCAGAAAGAGGTCAGTTCCAGAGCTCTCCTCGGGAGGCCAATAACCTCTTGAGTTGATGGCAGCTCCCTGGCTGGCAGGTGTCGCCACCGGACCCCAACGCATGCGCTGGGAAGCTTGAAAGTCCTCCTGCTGCTGGTCGCGATATCCCGGGGCTCATGGATGGCACCCTCCTCTTCTTCTTCCGTCGAGAAACCGAAGAGGTCCCGATAGGAGTACCCGGTCTACTTCTCCTCGCGGAGGAAGACTTTGAAGCCGTGTGCTTCTCAGAGGGATTGGCGTCCCCGGCTGTGTTTTGGCAGCCTTGGCACGCGCAAGACCCTCGGCGAGCGAGAGATGTTTGAGAGGTTATCTTTATTGTCGTCGCCAGCTTTGAGAAAGCCCTTAGCCATGACGGCAGGGCTTTCAGAGCGCACAGATGCCCTGGAACTGTGATCACCGTGATCACTAGCGAGCGAGTGCAAGCTGTCGTCGTGCTCGCTGGGCACTGAAGTGTGCCCTTCCACGGAGCCCACAGGAACATCGTGAGTGCTCCCAGACTCGGCTTCGTCGTCACTCCCGAACCGAGCTCATACTCAACGAACCGCGGGTTCGGTCGGTTTTCTGGAGAGATCGAAGGTGATGGATTGCGGCGCTTGCTCGCACGTTTGCTCGCAGCTGCGTCACTGGATGAGCAGATCGCCTCCGAGGCCACCTTAGTAGCCTCCTGGAGTGTAGAGCCTTTTCTGCGAGGCTTAGTACTTTTGGATTGGGTCTTTTCGGCAGCAGCCTTGGGGTGTGCTTTCGCACCGCTCTTCGCAATGCCACGGGGCATGCCAAAGGTCGAAGTAGAGACCGAGGAGAAGAGTGCTCAAGTGCTGCTCGAGGCTCTAACGGCAAAGTGAGCCTCCGCTGCGTTCGCGCAGCCAAGTCGACGTATTTCGACTTTGAGAATGAGATGTTGTGACGTACACTTCCTCATTCGGGTTGGTCGGTAAATCGAACCGAAGTGTGGGGGGGTGTAACGGAGTGCGTCACCCCGTTCGTACCCCTGGTTACATGAAGTGTGCCATATCAACACTTCAGGATACCTGGTACATGGTACCAGGGTCGTACGAGGCCAAACCATTGGCTTATGACATAGCTTTACTAAAGGTAACTTATTGTTTGTATATTTAACTCAAGCTTAGCCTACCTATAAATACATTCAGCTTACAGTTTACCTTAAACTGGTCACTTCGCTCCTTTCGACAAATGGGACCTGTGAACTACTGCTCACTGAGAGTTTGTAAGCTCTCGGAAGCCGACTTCCTCTAGCGCAAGGTGCTGCGTGACCCCGTCACATTCACAATTAAATCACCGTTGAGCTGTTGGGCGTCTCTATTTTCAGCCCTATTACATAGTAGAGACGTGAAAGGCTGTTGAACTAATCGCAAAAAGTATTTTCTGTCACATTTTACATGACAGTCAGGTAAAACTCTGTAAGCGCTTCACTTGACTAACCTGATCATTTGCTGTCTTTCACAGCCTTGGGGTGCGGCAAATCTTCGGCCAGGATCTTGAGGGTACACACGGCTAGTCCTGCAATTTACCTATTTCGTATTGCACTTCATACAATAATTACTTTTCTGGTAGGACAGCTTCCAACGTGGCTTCTTATTTGTCTGGTGCAGGGGGGGGGAATCGAAGTATTGACATCATTAATCTTTCTATCTAACCCGCTCAGATTTACGGTTGCGTTTTATAACAATTTTAGCTTTTTTAGGTTTTTAAATCATTGCCACTCTTAGATCGGCAGCAAAGCACTATACAATAAACTCAAATATAGCCAGTAAACGCTTTATGTTTAAAACAATACCCTCTTTATCGGGTTTTCGCGGGGCATTCGATAGTTTAATGCGGGGTTGATCTTGATTGGGCAGAAGCCCGCTACACCACCGATTTCGCCTCAAATTTATAATGCTAAGGGAAATGGTCACTTTAGTAGCTTTTGCCAGTTTAGTAGCCGACCTATTTTCAGACAATATCATCAATTTACCCATGCTTTTACTGATTTGATTTGTCAAAACTACAATTGCTCCATCTAAGTAAAAGCCTGAAGCACTTTATATCTGGATATTACCCTCCCATTTCCAAGCCCTGGCTCAGTGGGAAGGCTTCGCGTACCTAATTCTGACGCAGAACTTGACGCTGCCGTTCAAGATGTGCTTTCGGGGTCCACTAGAAAGACAACGAGCGACAAAACCAAGGACCACATAGCACGCTTAAGAAGTACGTCACTCTACCTCGGAAAGGGATCCCCCCCCAAGCCCAACCGCCGCGGTCTGCATCCCATGCTACCAGAAGATGCAGAAGAAAGCCTCCGAGACTGGGTGCTTGGGAGGCATCAGGTCGGGCGCCCTTTAAGCCGCCACGACCTTCTTGAGAAGGAGCAGCAGGTGGCTCAGCTGGTGTGCGGCTTGTCGATGGAGACAGGCTGGCTGCTTCTGAAGTGGAGGCATGGGTTTAGGCTGTAGCATTTCATAAACTGCTTATAACACTGAAATGGTGAAAATATGACCTGATACAGGATTTGCTTTCCCTAACCCTTAGTGTTCTTGGGTCGATCAGACGAATTGAGCAGTGTAATGAAAATTAAGTCAAATATGGCTACAAAACTGACCAGTCCGTCAAACGTAGCGCCCAACTTGCAAGCCCCACAAACGCAACAAAACAACAGCATTTAATCACTAAGAAAAATCACAAAAATTGCTGTGTGTCTGCTCTTTTCGATGGTGCAAGTAACGTTTAAATTAGCCTATTTCTCTTGAAGATATCGACCAAAGTGTGCAAGCTGTTCAAAGCGGCTACTAAATCGACCATTTCCCTTACTCCAGATAGTATACTCTAGCGCAATGTGAGAATATATTGATGGAGTGTATTCTGTATAAAATATGGTACAACCCTTTACAGTAATTTAGTTTTCTTTAAATCGAAAATTTAACTACGCTTTAAGAAACTCAAAAGGAATTTTTCTGAACGAAGGTCGGTCGGTCAAAAAAAAAATTCGCGCTGGACCAACGAGTCCCTTTTCGCCACAAGGTCGTCAAAAAATGTGGACGTTTTGCCAATCAGAGCACGTGGAGGAATTCTCAGCGACAGCTCGTGGGTAGGGTTGGACTTTTGAATAGAATAAGGGATATTTACCTCCAGACTCCACAACGAAGCAGCTCAAACTCCACAACGAACGCACACTCTCCCATTGGCTAAAAAACGTCCGTTTCAAAAGTTGTTTTTAGGAAGATAGGAGTACGTAGCTAGGCACAGCACACAGGAATTCGCGCTGGAGAAGTAAAATGCCGATTGGCTTATTGGGAGAGTATGGCTACAACGATATTTCCCTTCACATTGCTTTCGCAAATGCTGATATTGCTGGGAAATTTATCAATGACTTTGCACTGAATACAAACAAGTCTGTACGGCTTAAGAACAACCATGGAAACTACAGGAAATGGGTTTGTTCTGCGAGGGGCAGTCAGTGGTTCGTTGTCTTATCACGGAAACGAGTCAGATTGGAAACGAAGAGAAAACGTAAGCGACCGGTGACCAAGCTCAGCTTTGTTCCAGACAACTTTTGGTACACTTCGAAATTGAATCTTCAACATGTTCAATGCTGTTCTAGTACGGCCAGCCCAAATAGAGGTCAAATCGAGCGCTTGGACGGATTTCGAGCGGCCATTTTGGAGGGCCATAGTTCGTCAAAGACTCGAGTTATCAACAATTTCGAGTCTGTCGAGCACATCGATGTTTCGAAGAACCATTCTGTGCTTTACCGAGCTATCAGCTCTGCTTTGAGTAGATTGGAAAGCGATACAAACGAAGAATTCAAGGCGCTCCCAGCATACATGGCGTTGTTCGCAGAACAAAACGAAGGGCTGCGTGTGTGTTGCCAGCTCGATGATTCGGGTCGTTTCTATCGTTCTTTTCTTTCAATTGGTCCAACTTAGAAAGTTCAGGACTCACTTCTTCCTGTGTGGGAGTGTGACGGAACCCACATGAAACACGAAAAGTATAATGGCGTTTGTTTGACATTAGTTGGAAAGGACGACAACAAGAGGATTATACCTGTTGCTGTCGCGTACGTTCACAAAGAGACCATTGGAAATTTTGTTTGGTTTTTTGCAAGCTGCATTGCAGCAGGAGTGTTGCTACAAGACCGACCGACCTTCTCGGATCGTGGAAAACAACTTGGCGCTCAGGAAGAGCTCCAACGTTTAGGCTTACACGTGCATCTCAAGTTTTGTGCAGCTCACATTCGGTTTAACACCGTCGACAAATTGAAGAAGGTCGATGTGAAAAAAGACAATGTCAATCAGCACATAATGCGCTTGCAATTGGCTCGCACAGTACGTGAATATGAACGGAACATCAAAACTTTGAAGGAGATATTTCCGGTTGGAATACCGTCAGGTAGTGGTGGAAAACCCACGGAGGAATTTGTGTGGACGTACCTGCAGAAGATTCACCCGACTAGCTGGACAGTCTTGGGCAACAGTGATTTGAGCGATGGTGAAACTGCGTGGCTCAAGGAGAATTGGAAAGATACGTCTTCTTAAGGATCCGGCCTTCCTCTTTTTGGTGTGCGTTCAACCAGCGGAGTAGAAGGTGATAACAAAAGCAGGAGTAATGATTGTACCTGGTGTGTACGTGCTTGGGGAGTCACCGCTGAAAGCTTGCGGATTGTCGCCAACGGTGTTGAGCACGATGGATAGCGAGTTCTTGTGATATCATGCTGGATATCATAAGTAAGGAACGTTTCACAACACGGAGTCGTATTAGATGAGGCTAACCAGTGCAAAATAATGCTAACACTACCTTGTTGACTCTTGCCAGGTCTTCTTAAGGAATATTCGCTGCGGATATACACGTCGGAGAATTAAAAGAAGCAAAACCAAGAATCATTGCCAGCTGAATTACCAAACCTTTATACCTTTTCATCCAGACGTCAAGCACCACCTTCCTACCTCGTTGAAGATCGGCATCTCCTCCCTCACCTTTAAACGGCACGAGGCTTTGTTACCACACCATTGTCCGCCAACTCATGGGTGCCAGCGGAGATGACGAGATCTCAAGCAGGAAGATTCAACAATGGCAGAAAACAATAACTCAAAAACTCAATAACCTCGTCTCATATTCTCTTTTCGTTACCATCACCGCTGCAAGGTTGATCACCTTCAACTCATGACTATCAGTAGCAGGGATCAGGGGCAAACATTTACGGAGACAGCCTTCTCGGCAAGCATGATGGTCAGTGTAATCCAAGAGCAAGCGATAAAGGGCTCTCTGCGTCTGACGTTTAAACCGATTCGAGGCGTTTATTACCATCAGCAAGTCTTGGAACTGGTGGATTTCGTACTTGAAGGGGTACTTGGAGCAATGGTGAGCCAGACTCTAATGAACGCCACTCAAATGCTGCTCCGCGAGGAAGAGGCCAGCGTTGTATTAGACATGATCATTGAAAAGCCCACGTTGGTCCTCCCGTTGAGCTCGGAAGATGCTCCTCATGTTAAAGTCACTGCAGATATGCTGCGGCTTGCCCACTTTCCATCCAGTGTAAACGTATTTCCGATTCACAAGGTACGACACAACTGTGTATAAGTCCAGCTATTTCATAATTAACCTCAGCGCAGAATTAAATGCAATCACTACTACGTACTCTGTCGTGACTGATGCGGTGGACCCACGAAGAATCGTCGCCTTGATGGTGCAGCGCAGGAGCAGCACACCCCATATTCCCAGCATATAGCACTCCCAACACATTAGACTAGGTCGACTCGCCCCACTGCACGCGACCCCAGTCCGGATGCGCCAGGACACAGCGTCAGATCTTCACGAGCTCCAGCAGCACGTCCGGGCTCCACTTGCGGCCGCTATCGGGCAGCAAGCCCTCTCCATTGACCTTCACGTCCTGCAGGTCCGTCATGGGCGGCGGCAGAACTTCTGTTCCGAAAAGGGCTGCTGCAGCTGCAACGATGCATGCTGGAACGCGACGACAAGGTCATGTGTACGGTAATCGGTATTTTTGTAAATGGCAAGCAACAAGTGGGAGAAATGAAACGGACGTATTTTAGCCAATGGGAGGGTGTGCGTTCGTTGTGGAGTGCTTCGTTGTGGAGTCTGGAGGTATATATCCTAGAATAAGTGTGTTGAGTTCCCTGTTGACTCAATCAAATAACAGAGCCCCCCCAAAAAAAAAAAGAATGATGTCCCATTATTTAAAAGCGTCCAATCGGAACGTCTATTGCGCATTTCAATGCTTTTGTCCATTTCACTGAGCCTGCTGCTCAATTTATAATAGATAGAGGTGGTTTTATTAAATCGATGTCTATAAAAGGTACAAATCGATCTGCTAGACTGGCTGATAAATCTGGCAACGGCAGCCAAATCGACCGCTCAGGATCGATCAACCACCAAGTCTACATCGATATCCTGTAAATCGACCCTTTTTGCCGTTTTGAAATGGTAATTCGATCACAGATAAAGCAAATCGATGCCTGCCTCTTCCCATCTCATTTTTACGCGTGGTTTTATGCTCCGACCCTGCTCGATCTAGGGCCTTCTTCTGTATGGGAGGGGTGAACGAGAAATAAAATTTGGAAATGTAAGTAATTAGATGTTTTTAATGAATACTTTAATTATTCAAACACTTATTATTAAAAATAAGTGCAATTATTTATTTAAAAAATGCCGGTAATGTGGACTACACTATGTGATGGGTCAGACGTCTTGCGGTCTGGCTTCAAACAGCTTGTTTGAAGTAAGTGGAGACACAGAATCGTGCGTCACGCTGCGTGATACCTGAGAATTTGAAAAGGCAGTGGCTATGTGCATAAAAATTGGGCACCCTTTTTCACATTCCAAGGAAATCTCTAATAACAACCTACACGTGCATCCGCTTTGATATGCCTCCCCTGGTAGAATTTTCTTCATTTTCAATCAAAAGAGTGTTTTGTTCGTTTTTTTTTGCCATGCCTGGTACCACCAGTAATGCCAGTGCAACTTGCGAAGTTCGATTTCAATTCGCTAAGCGCAGATTGACCATTGAAGATTTGCTGGTCAGAATTCTGCTTTCGCACTATAATATTAATAACTTCAAGCACCGCCTCGTTGTACGGTACAGGTACACTCGCAATCCCTTATTTTGCCAGGTAGTAACGTAAGCCACCATTCGATCTGCCACGCAAGCGCTTTGTTGTATTGGATTGGCTGCTGGCCGATCGTCGGCTAACGCTGTTTACCAAAGCTTCGACTACGTGATCCTCAGCTAGTCTCCAACTGTTTCAGACGAGTTGCATACAGTGCACGACTGGTACGTGGTACATCAGGTTGCCCTTACAATCGGGATTGCAAGTCTGTTTATACACTCAAAAAGGGTAATACCTCGAACTATTTGAGCACACTAGGTCAATGAAACATTAACTTAACTCAGTCAAATGTCCATGTATTAAAGACGTTGCCATCGCCACAAATAAAGACCAACAATCGTCGCTGTTCGCGAGTTAGCGATACGCGCCACCTAATAAAGTTCATGAAGTAACCATGGAGCTCCGTCCGCTGAAGCTTTCGCCTCTGAGAAGGACAATTACGAAACCTGTGCTATAAGAATCGGCCCAGCATACTCTTGGTCCTGCGTTCTTTGACCGTTTGATTGTTTTGATGCTGCTCTGTTGTCGAGGTTCAAACATGTATGCTAAGAAACAGAGCTGTCGAGTTGCCATGGGTTGTAAATGCAAATGGAGCAGCAACCACCCACCCACCCAAAAAAAATCAAATTTACGCTAAAGAAAAGGGTAAGAAGCTGTTACACCACGACTCTGTGTTAACTTGCATGTAGTAAAAAGAGCACACACAGTCAAAAAATTGTAAAAATGCTAGAAGATGTTTGTGTATCGCAGTGTGTCCGCTGCTAGCCGCGTCAACCACGACGGAATGGCGGTACACTCGTGTTGTACCTCGAACAGCAAGGTTGGGAATCCGTTTCAAATTGGGCTTCCCAATGTTGGTAGAGCTCACAGTACTGGTAAGACTACTACTCCTATGGAACTCTTTCATTCATCAATCTCGATCATTCTAAAACTTCCTTGCTCCGACTCAAGCATTTACGCTCTTTTCTGATCGCCGAAAACTTCAATGCAGCTATTTGCCCCGCTCCTTGTAGCCTGTGCTTTCGTCTCCTCAGCGGTCGTAGCCAAATCTGGCGAAGAAACGAAGTCCCTTGACGAACTCTACGCTGATGCTGTCGTTGAAGGCGGCAACCTGGTCCTGTACCACGGAGGTGACACTCCTACGCAGCAAAACGGTCTACACGAAGCATTCTCGCAGCGTTTCCCGAAAATCAACTTTACTGTCATCGTCGACTACAGCAAGTACCACGACGTGCGCATTGACAACTAATTAGCGACTGATACGCTTGTGCCTGATGTGGTGGCGCTCCAGACGCTTCAGGACTTCACTCGTTGGGCTAAGACGGGTAATCTTCTCCGTTACAAACCCGCCAACTTTTCAAAGATACCCGATTCTCTTAAGGACAAGAACGGCGCGTGGCTTGCGTACACTATTTTCACGTTTGGCTACATCTTCAACTCGACTGCAATCAACGGCGTTGCACCGCCTGCTACTCCAGCAGATCTGACGAGCCCGCAGTGGGCTGGCAAGATCGCTTCGTCGTACCCTCACGATGACGATGCCGTGCTTTTCCTTTACACTCGCTACGTCGAGAAGTACGGATGGGATTGGGTGGCTAGGATGGCACAGCAGAACATCAAGTTTAGCCGTGGATCGAATGTTGCGGGCGAGCTCGTCAGCTCTGGGGAGAAGTTGATTGGTGTGGGCACTGGTGGGGGCGGCGCTCCGATCGAGTTTGTGGGCGGCAACGGTACGGACTATTTGAGCTGGGGTCAGCGTGTCGGTATTCTGTCCAAGGCTAAGCACCCTGCTGCCGCCAAGCTGTTCATGAACTGGGCTATTTCACAGGAAGCCCCGACGACAGTGGTTTTCAACAGTGTACGAACGGACATCAACGCTAACAAGCCTTGGAATATCCCCGAAGCGAATATGGCAGCTTTTCCGAAGTTCATGGAGGATCGCGCCAAGGTGGAGCAATGGAAACAGACCTTTGCTCTGTACTTTGGCGAGGTGCAGGGAGAGCCCAGTCCTGGGGTCCTTGGACTTCACCCTGGTCTTTAATGGGTTTCTCTGTAGTAGTTGCAGCTTACGCATTTACCCGAAATCTGCACCGAAGTACTACGAGTACGTAGTGTTAGTCAGACCAACGTCTTCATATAACACATGTACTCTTCGCGGGTTTCTTTGGGTAGGTACAAAAAACTCGCTGGTGATTCACCAGCGAGTGATGCACCGTGTGTGATTACTTCAGGTTCTTGGTGTTTGGATATGGATTGAGCTGGTTCGGATTGGACGAATTGAATTTTAACTTTCTTAAACATGTGTATAAATTAAATGCTCCTGGTTACTTCAGCGGGTGACTCTGCTTCTAATGATTCGATGCATCCAGTGGCGATCTTTTAAAAGGGTCAAAGCAGTTACGTCTCCCTAAACGAGAAATGATCCAGCGTTTGTTTCATAGGCGACGCAACCTGCTGCATCAAGGGGCCCGTGTGAGGTGTAACCACGAGCGCATGTCCAGTTGGAGTAGTGTTGCTTATGAACCAGAAAAGAAAAAATGAAAATGCACCGCGAGGATACAATAACAAGCACGTGCCTGGATTGCCTACAGGGGGGGGCTTTGTTTTTTTTATGTAACCTAGTTCATTACAATTTTTACTCCAACCGTCTTGTGTTCTACACGATGTAGTCACTCTGTTAGCGATCCTGACAAAGTTTAGTATCCGACGAGGATGTCGACTGTAGGACAGCAAGATTATTAATAGCCGTTTAAATCCTGGCTCCGAGTGGTCTTTCCACTGGAAATTTCCAGTGATGAGTTTGGTCAGGGTCGTTGAAGACAAGGTGCGGTTTCCGCGCTGGGCGTCTGGCGCTCTCCACTGGAGAGCTGGAAAGTCTCCAGCTTTCGTAGTACGAATCGTACTACTTTACGTAGTCTACGTAAGCTACTCGTCCGAATCGGAGTTTTTCATGTTACATGTAACGTATACTGTACATGTACATGTACGGTATTCCCTTGGACCATTACGAATGACGTAGTCGTATGAGTGTTCAAACAAGCTGTTGAAGGTTGCTGGTGATCTGCTGGAAGCTTAAAAACTCAGAGCCAGAGTCTGTTTGGGTACTGTAGGCCTCCAGCAATTTGCTGCTGACAGCAAATCACCAGCAGCAGTGCTTACAGCACTACCGAACAACCTTCATTTCATGGTTGCCTTCTGTAAATGTACCATTTTGAAGGTATACCTCTGAGCTAGAAATAAATCGTGACGCTATGACTACGGAAGGGGTCATCTGTAGTGCTGTACCGCCTAGAAGCACTGGCAGTGTCACTGCTGCTGCTGGTGATTTGCTACCAGCAGCAAATTGCTGGCAGCCTATCCATTCAGACTCTATTAATAGCTCGGAGTTCTTAAGCTTCCACCAAGCCTTGTGTTTGAACACTCATACGACTACGTCATACGTAATGGTCCGAAGGAATACACGTACAGTACGTGTGTTCCGATGGGTAGCATGATGCTGGCAAAATTGCAAGGGCATTGGTCACCAATTTGGTGAGCATAATGCGGGCTGACTTGGCGTCTTATGGCTGGTTTAAAAGAATAGGTTGACACGTCCAATTCTATTCTCGAGTCATTTGGAAATCGTCTAGTTCCAAAACATTTGGCGAAGCATGCACCAATCTTTGCTATTATAAGCTTACTCTGAATGCTCTCTAGTAATACATGTATCTTTTAAAAACGTTTTGGTAAGTTAAAATGTTTTTTGTGCTCTTCCCAAAGTTGCCGAGCGGGATTGGGATTGGAAGACTGATAGCCGAGGCAATCTCTGATGCAGGGACCCTGCAATGCAGGGTCACGCAAACTAGTGATACATGCAGGGCCTGCATGCATCACTAGTTTGCGTGACCCCGATCCTCCCGCTCTCGTGTGACTCACGCTGTGGCGGCAACTGGTCGTACATGTACCAGGATGCTTTAAGCAGCATCACCCTTTTTGACTCGCTTCAAGGACTTCTGTGCGGGCACCTTGAATCGTTGGTAAAAAAAAACATGAGCGAGTTGTCATTCTCCAATTTTCCACCTCGGCAAAACACCTTTCTGCTCCCGTGTTTCCTCAAAGCACATCGAAATGAAAATCTACGCTTTCCTAGCCGCATTAAGCAGCGTCACAATCGCTGCAGTTGAAGAAGAGACCAAGACACTCGCCGAGCTCTACGCCGATGCCATCGCTGAAGGAGGCAACCTCATCATGTATCACGGAGGTGACACTCCCACCCAGCAAAACCGCGTCAAGAATGCGTTTACGGCTGCGTACCCGGAGATCAACTACACCATGATTGTTGACTACAGCAAATACCACGACGTCCGAATTGACAACCAACTCGAGACTGACACGTTGGTCCCCGATGTGGTGGCGCTGCAGACACTTCAAGACTTCACTCGCTGGGCCAAGACTGGTGATCTACTCTCTTACAAACCTAAGGGTTTTTCGGAGATCTATGATGCTCTCAAGGACAGCAGTGAAGCGTGGATGGCGTACTCGATCTTCACCTTCGGGTTCGTCTATGACTCAAGTGCACTGAAGGGACGGTAGCGCCAACTTCGCCTGCTGATCTTACGGATTCAAAGTGGACTGGCAAGATTGCATCATCTTATCCCCATGACGACGACGCAGTGCTCTTCCTGTATACTCGCTATGTGGAAAAGTATGGATGGGACTGGGTGGCTAAGATGGCCCAGCAGAACATCGGCTTCAACCGCGGTTCGAACGTCGCTAGCGACCTCATTTTGGCAGGGGAGTGTAGGCTGAAGCACAGCCTGTATTACATCTTCGAGGCTATCTGGTATTCAAAAGACAACCACAACCATGGTGAGGACTTCAGCCTGGCGCCGAGCGCTCAGGGCCAGTCAATACGTACGGCATAGCACTAGAAGTCAAGAAGGACAATAGGTCAGTTCGTATAAACTCACAATTGCATTTACCTCGCAAGCAACAAACATTCAGCGGAACTTACCACAAAGTTAACTTTAGTCCTTTTAGGACCGCGACAAGATGCAAAGCAGTGAAGCTCGATTCGATGCGGACGGAGATGCTGTGATGCAAAACGTTCAGCAACCCGTGTTCGAGTTTTTTTCAAGCACCCAGATTGACAGACTGGAGTCAGGACGCAGTTGTCAGCTGGAAGAAGAGGTCGGAACAATACGTGAGTATTGTTCGCCAGCGTTGCACTGAGAGTGGGGAAAGACTGGAAGTTGCTCTGCGTCCGGTCAAGACTTGTGTTGATCCGGAACTGCTCGAAGTACTCTGCCTTTACGAACTCCGGAAGGCTGTCGACGAGGTGACGAGTGAAGAATTGGTCACCCTGATCGACGCTAGACTCGGGTCTGTTAAGAACGCCCAAGTCCCAGACTTAGACGACTTTTTTTCACGACTGTTGAAGATCGACCTCCGAGAGGATGACATTGACGCCCGAGTACTCAAATACTACAAGGACTTCGCTACGCTCATTAAGGAGAATGGTCTTACGAAGATCCTTGGTGTGGGTGATCCTGCCGACGGTGGGTACGTTGACCGAATGAAACTACGGTGCACTGTTCTCATCGATAACTTGGAGCCGAAGATGCTTCGAGACGACGTGCGTCGCCACGTAAAGTACGAATGTCGTGAAGCGAGGCGCAACGACTTCACGCTTTTTGGGATTATTAAGGAGAAAGCCCGTGCACAGCATAAGTACCATGTAATGGCACATGAGCAGAAGGTCAAGTCGAACTTGTCCAAGAAGGATAAGGCGAATGATCGCAACAACAACAAACCTGAAGCCAGATCAGCAAGTATGAAGACAGCAAATACGCAGGGTGCCACTGGCAGTATACGCGGTGGTTCTGGTGGTGCTGGCGGTAGTGTGAAGCAGAATTTGCCCAAGAAAGAAACACTTCCACCGAAGACGGGCTGTTGGCACTGCCAGGGACCTCATTGGTTGAGGGATTGTCCAGCGGCGAGCGAAGACGAGAAAGCTCGAGCCGTGGAGAAGATGAAGGAGGTTCGTCAAGCGACAAATGGACGTGTCAAGAAGATCGGATCGGCACCTGCTCCGGGCGAAACAATGGTTAATAACCTTTTGACGATCCCGTTCCTTGCTGATACAGGGTCGGAGGAGACATACCTACCTCGACAGTACTTAGATGAGTTGATTGGACTTGGAGCAGTTCTGAACGTGATGAAATTACCTCGCACAGAGAAAAAGAGTGCGGCAGGAGGAAATACAGTGAAGTGTCGTGAAGCAGTCACGCTGGATCTACTGTTGCAGACTGTTGCAGGTCCCGTACACTTGTCTGATGTGTACTGCAAAGTGATGGAAGGTCCTGAGTCAGATTTCATCCTTGGAAATGACACGTTGAAAACGCTTGGCATTGATGTCAATGAGCAGCTTTCACAACTAGCATCTGGCCCCCCTGTTGCGGACCAAGACCCGTTCGATTTAGGTGTCCCATCCATGATGCCCCCAACTGAGGTACACGTAAAATTGGAGGAAATGGTGGCGGCGGCGGGTGATAGTGGCTTTGATCGAGATTATCTGGGTGGCCTTCGTGAAGCTGTGATGGAACATGAAGATGTATTTCGAGTCGACTTGCTCGACGACCCACCTGCAGATGTCGAACCCTTACGAATCACGTTGAAGCCAGAAGCTCAGCCTTACCGAGCTCGCCCTCGCCGTTATTCTCCAGCACAGAGCGCGTTTCTACGAGAACATGTCCAGATACTGGAAAAGAACGGATTTATCTATCGAAACAACATGAGCTTGTGGGCTTGTGCGGCGGTGCCGGTTGTGAAGGTTGGCCGGCCAAACGAGTTTCGATTGACGGTCGATTACCGACCGGTGAACGTGGTAACCGTGCCGATTGCTGGCACAGGTGCTGATCTTACGTCGTCCTCTGGGAACGTTGCAGGGGCTTACGGATTCGCAGGTTTTGACATGCCAAGTGGGTTTTCTCAGCTGCCGCTTGATGTGGACAGTAGGGAGCCTTTGAGTTTCATTACGGACGAAGGAGTATGGACGCCATGTCGTGTTCCTCAAGGAGCTATGGATTCTCCTTTGCATTTCCAGAATCAGATGAACTTAGCATTTGAGGACATGTTGCGAACGAATCTGTTGATCTGGATTGACGATATTTTGCTGTACGCGCCTTCGCCGGTAGTTTTCGTCGCTGTGTTGAGGCTGTTTTTGGCTCGTGCACGCAAGCTTGGATTGAAACTCAGTGTGATGAAAAGTTTTCTGTTTCGGAAGGAGGCTAAGTGGTGCGGCCGAGTTTTCAATGGTGTTGGAGTTTGTCATGACCCAGAACGGCTTAGTGGCCTCCGACAACTCCCTCTGCCCGGTACTGCTGCGGATTTACAACAGTTCCTTTGTGCAACCGGATGGATGCGTGACTCTCTTATGGATTTCAGCCGGGTGATGCAGCCTTTGCATGACAAGTTGGAAGCTGTGTTGAAAGTAGTTGGTCGGACGAAACGACTTGCCGCAGGTGCGGCTCTCCAATGGGATGCTCGTGATACAGCTGCATTTGAAGATGCACGAAACCTACTTGCTACGTCTCAAACACTCCATCACCCAGCCCAGGATGCGGCAATCGTACTCATGTCGGACGCTTCCGACAGAGGCTGGGGGCTAGTAGTCACGCAGGTCCATGATTGGGTTGAGGGTGTTCCGGTGGCGGATCAACAGCACGAACTGCTCGTATGCAAGAGCGGGAAGTTTGATGACACGGCGAGGCGCTGGAGTATCATTGAAAAAGAAGCTTTCCCCATTATTTGGGCGTCTCGCAACCTGACCTACCTGTTAGTTCGGGGCAACGGGTTCAGACTCTACTGCGATCACAAGAACCTCGTGTACGTGTTCGCTCCTGATCAAGAGGTGAAGAGCCATGTGCGTGGAAAACTTCAACGCTGGGCCCTCTCGTTGACAGGGTTGCAGTATCAGATTGAGCATATCGATGGATCTGCCAATTTATGGGCCGATTTTCTATCGCGGTGGGGGCTTCCTTCAGTGGAGGAGGGAGTGCTAACCAAGTGCAAAGCTATCACCAGAAGCAGGACTCGGGAGACTGCTGTAGCTGACACTCAAATGCAGCGTGTACACCTGCGAGCAAACGGATTTGTCATTCCTACTCTGAGCGAGATCCAGACAGTGCAGCAAAAGCATGTCAGCAGTGCACCCGTGAACGTAAAGCGTGACGACAATGGATCCCTGGTTGTTAACGATCGACTGTGGATACCTGAAGTTGAAGTGGCACTACTGCAGCGGATTTTGATCGTCGCTCACTGTGGAGCCCAGGGTCACAGAGGATTAGAGCCCATGATCACAACAGTGAAGGAGCTGTTCGAGATCGCGAACCTCACTCAAGTTTGCCGCAGGTTTTTGAGTCGATGTTTGCTTTGCAAGCACGTGAAGGGGGGAAACGTCATCCCTCGCCCGTGGTGACCCACCTACGAGGCTACAGAACGAAACGAACTACAACACTTCGATTTTCTCTTTCTCGGGGACAGCATGGGTGCGTGTAAGTACGTTCTTGTACTGAAGGACAATCTCACCCACTTTTGCGAACTGGTGGCCTGTGATTCACCTACAAGTGTGGTGGCGGCTACAGCTTTAGTCGATTGGTGGAAACGTTTTGGTGCTCCATCGGTGTTGATGTCAGACCAGGGCAGCCACTTCAAGAGCGAGCTGATTGCTATGATTTGCAAGAAATTAGACATTGAACAGAACTTTGTCGTGGCATATGCACCATGGATTAATGGAGCGGCTGAACGTCTAAACCGCGACGTACTCCAAGTTCTACGCGTGTTATTGATGGAGTACACTCTAGACACTCATGAGTGGGTCTACATCTTGCCTCTCGTGCAGGGAAATCTCAACCATACTCCTGTGCGGTCGCTCGGCGACAAAGCCCCGAGTGAACTGTTTACGGGACTGCCACGCCCGACTCCATTTGAGCCTATCCTACTGGAACGAGGTCAGCAAGTTGAAGTGTTGGAGACTTCGGCGTTGCCTGCAGAACGCCTGGACCATCTGCGGACCAGTTTGGCCGGTTTGCACAAGGAGGTTCTGGATCGACGTGAGAAGCGTCGCCTTCAGAATATGGCTCGGTTCAAGGGGACTGAGTGCAACTTCAGCGTGGGCGATTTTGTGCTATGGTCACGCATCGACTCAAGGATTGAGGTGGATAAACTGTTAGCACGTTGGGTAGGGCCATTTGAAGTCGTGGAGACGGCCCCCCACTCCTTCACGATCCGTCACCTCGTGACGAACAAACGTTACGTCGTGCATGGATCGCGTCTTAAGTTCTACGCTGACTCAAGTTTGGAAGTAAGTGAAGAACTACTAGCTCATGTAGGCAACCAAGGTATGCTACTTGTGGTTGAGAGTTTGAAAGAACACCGGAAGAACAGAGGCGTATGGCAGCCTGGGAGGGTCTACAGGACGAAGAAGACTCGTGGGAGTCTCTGGAAGCGCTACAAAAGGACGTTCCGTCACGTGTGGGTGAAAATGTTCGTTCCTGTGGTGACAATGTGCTTGTACGTGCCTACGCTACACTCGTGCATGCTGGATCCAACTAAATCGGCTACCTGGTAACGCTACGGACCAACTTCAACGTGTTGAAGTGCAACTTGACTGGTAACGTCGCCTCGTCTCAGAAATGGCCTGTCTCTCCTCGCGTGGTGACAGATTTCTGTCAGGCGGTACTTTCTATTGGATTTTAAACGGTCTTTTATTCGGGTCCAGACTACATGTATACATCTACATTCTTCGGAAGTGGTTGTCGTCTTGGGAGGCAGTGTAGGCTGAAGCACAGCCTGGATTACATCTTCGAGGCTATCAGGTATTCAGAAGACAACCACAACCATGGTGAGGACTTCAGCCTGGCGCCGAGCGCTCAGGGCCAGTCAATACGTACGGCATAGCACTAGAAGACAAGAAGGACAATAGGTCAGTTCGTATAAACTCACAATTGCATTTACCTCGCAAGCAACAAGCATTCAGCGGAACTTACCACAGGGAGAAGGTTATCGGTGTTGGGACCAGTGACCGCGCCGATCCGGTTACGTTCGTTGGAGCCAATGGTACGGATTACCTGAGCTGGGGGCAACGCGTTGGCATTCTCTCGATGGCCAAGCACCCTGCTGCAGCAAAACTGTTCATGAACTGGGCCGTGTCGAAGGAGGTGCAAGAAACGCTGATTTCGATGACGGTGCGTGCTGACATCAACACCACTCACCCTTGGAACATCCCGGAAGCCAACATGGCAGCTTTTCCGGAGTTTATGGAGGACCGCGCCAAAGTTGAACAATGGAAGCAGACGTTCGCTCTGTACTTTGGTTAAGTGCAGGGCGATCCTACGCCGGGCATCCTTGGTCTTCACCCAGGTCTGTGAGCTTAAGGAAATACATCGCTCCATGTATTTATGGGGATTAAATCTACGAAATACAGAGCTTTTGCCAGCTGACAGCTGGACATCCTTTTGCTTGCCGGTATCCAGAAATCGGTTGCTTTTATTTGTAAAAATCAAACTCTCCACAAGCCGATGCATTCTATTTGTACTCGCTGCCCGGTGTCACCCTAAAACTACAGTACTGTACAACCTATAATTGTGCCCCTCCCTTAAACACCCCCCTCCCTTTATAGTACTTTTGCCCCTAATGATCAATTGTCTCTCACGACTCCATCTACGAAGAATCGTTCACTGCACTGCTTGAAGGTGGTACTGGTAACATGCTGCAATGCATTCTGACCAAGACGAAGAAACCAGTAGCCTTTCCGACGAAAAAGAGATAATAATGGTCTTCCAAAAACCTCGCAAAGCGTGTACTTGTACCAAACTCATCCTTATCTTCTGTAGTGCGAAAGCCAAGCATTTTTTATGATGGCCCTTATAATAAAGGTTTTTTTTGGTCGGCAAACGCGCATAATCAATGATTACCGTCTTGCCTGCGCAATCATCTCGATACGCAAGCTTGTGCCACGTTATCAGTATCGCCCCATCTTTGTCCCACTGTAGTTACTTCAGCTGAAGCTGCATGGGACTTTTCGAGCTAGCACACCCATACATAATTGCATCGAAGTTTACTAATTACTTCTAGTAATCACTACACTGAACTGCGACGTGATCCAGCATGTAAATTGAGCTGACTGACCCCTTTCGCGAATTCTGTCTGCTGCTATCCTCATTCTCCGATTTACAGGCATCCGCTCAAGTCACCAGCTAAACTTTTACAAATCTTTTTGCCATGAAGCTATTTGCACAACTTGCCACTGCCTGTTATGCGCTGCTTGCGTCCACTAGTCTCGCCGTTCAGGAAGAGACCAAGACCCTCGACGAGCTCTATGCCGACGCCATCGCCGAAGGAGGCAACCTCGTCTTATACCACGGCGGGGACTTCTCGTCGCAGCAAGACGCGTTGCATGATGCCTTCATCAAGGTCTTCCCGAAAATCAAATTCACGCTTATTGTCGACTACAGCAAGTACCACAACGTACGCATCGACAACCAGCTCGAAAACGACAAGCTGGTGCCTGATATTGTGGCGTTGCAGACACTGCAGGACTTCCCTCGCTCGGCACAAGAGGGCAAGCTGCTGGAATACAAGCCCGCCAACTTCTCGCAAATCTACGATGGCTTCCGGGACCAACGTGGCGCCTACATGGCCTACATGATGTTCACCTTCAGCTTCCTGTACGACGAAACTTCGCTGGGTGGTCTCGCAGCGCCCAAGTCACCCGCTGACCTCGTGGATCCGCAGTGGGGCGGCAAGATCGCCTCGACCTACCCTAACGACGACGATGCCGTACTCTTCCTGTACGCACGTTATGTGGAGAAGTACGGCTGGAATTGGGTCGAGGACTTCGCCAACCAGAATGTCACGTTCCGCCGCGGTTCCAATACGGCCAGCGATCTCGTTACGGCCAAGGACAAAGTCATCGGTGTCGGCACTTACTCGCAGGGTACACCCAACGTCACGTTTGTTACGGACGGCGGCAACGAATATCTGGCATGGGGTCAGGGCATCGCCATCTTGAGTAAGGCCAAGTACCCAGCAGCCGCAAAGCTCTTCATGAACTGGGCCATCTCGGAGGAGGTGCAGAAGACAATCCTGCCCGAGAACGTTCGTGTGGACCTGACACCAAACAGCGGTTCAAGCCACCCCTGGGAGATTCGCCAGGCTAATGTGGATGAGTTCCCAAAGTTCATGGCGGACCGTGCGAGTGTGGAGCAGTGGCACCAGACATTTTCACTGTACTTCGGTGAAGTGAAGGGTGAGCAAACTCCTGGTTTCCTTGGCCTGTATCCGGGCCTATAGAGCAATTGCTTAAGCAAAGAACCGTTCTGTACTTCCTGGATAATTGCTAACAAAAGTATGCTTCGAGGTGCCGAATTGTTTGTAATCGATATTGTGAACATTTTTTCGATTTTTACCGGTATGGTAGTACCTCAAATACTTATATACTTCGAACTATAGTACAGCAGCAAAACTGAATGCTTCGTACTAGAAGCATCTCCACCTTAAAACAATATGACTGGGAATACCGGTATGAACGGATTAATTACAAGTAGTGCTTGCAACAACGTTAGCTTTTCAGGACATTTTCATTGTTAATCAGTGTAAAGCCACTCGTTCCTCTGCTTCTGCTTCTTAGCTTTTTTCTCGGCTGTTATTTTCTTCCAGTCGATGTTTTTGCGCTTCAACTGCTCCTTCCTGCGTCGTGCTTCCTCGCGGTTTTTCTCTAGCTCACTCATGTCGAAGAAGTGGCTCATTTGCCGCCCAGCACGATCGGATGCCATTCCTGCGCTTTGCCAATATTCATCACCCCCGAGTTGCTCGTATTTGCCGGTAAGCCGATTAAACTTCGCCTGTGCGACGTAGTTCACGCCAGAAACTGTCTTCTGACTTGGGCCACTCGAATCTAACTCAGGAACTTCAGGAGGTATCCACTTCGCCAACTATATATAATAGTGAGCACGCACAAACAGTATAAGCGCACCAAACACTGTTAAGTAAAATGATTGAGCGTACCCCCGAGACAACTGGTGCATTGGGCTTGTTCCACTGGGTCACCCCTGTAACCACATTGTGGTAGTAGTATCGCTGCGTCTGCGCGTCGACATGTTGCTGCCACGCCGCTTTTGCTGTTCGCGTGGTAGCAGCATCGCCCTCTCCATCAACAATAGCCGTCGTAGAAGGAGCGCTACTATCAATGCCGCTCAAAATGGCATTAAGCTTGCTGAGGTTGCCTGAAGGGTCCAGTACTTGCTGGGTCACTCGAGCCAAGTGTTCCGTCTGCATTCGTTTAAGATGAGCATGATACTCAGCGGAGACCTGGGTACCCACGGGGGTTGCTGGCTCTTCAAAGTCCTCGGGTTCCTCCCACTGCGTCTTCCCTGTGCTGGCATCGTGGAAGTATGGCTTGTTACTCGCAGCGTCCACGTACTTGACCCAATGTTGGGCCTTAGCATCAGCAGCATTATCCTCCAAAGCATCCTTTGTCTTCTTTTCATCACTTCCATCATTGTCACCTGTAGATTCCTCTTCCTTCTCCTCTTGAGGTTCCTGCTCTGGTGCTTCGGACTCCTCTTCCTGCTTCTCAGTTTTTTTATATTTCTCCTGATCTCTACTTTCTTGTTCTGGTATGAAGTCATCTGGTTTGTCCCATCGGCTGGTGCCGCTCATCTTGTCGAAATAGTAGGTGGCTCCAGACTCATCGTCCACGAACTCGAGCCACTTTGGGGCCTTATCCTGGCTCGCATCTTCCTTCTGCGGAGAATTAAAGCCGGCAGGGACCTCCCACGAGGACTCGTCTGTGCGGGCATTGTAGTAGTCCATGGATCCGGTGGCCTCATCCACGTGCTTTTCCCACTCCGCGTCCTCGTCAGACCCTTCGCTCGTGGTTGTCATACTCGAACGTTTTAATTTAGATCTTCTAAAATGTTTTTTCTGGACAAATTTAGATTTGTTTAATCCTAATTCTGTAGTTTAACCCATTCTGATCTGGAACACTTGCAGAGCACCAGACTGATAGCAAGCAGCACAATGCAACAGGTAGAACCCCCATGTGCGTTTAAAGGACTCGGGCAGCGACGGCATGTGCTGCAATTGAGTCATTTGGACCATTGTCAGGGCTTGGCCAACTCTATTAGGTGCTGAGTCGTGACCCCATTGTGCTTGGAATCGACGGTTCCACTCGAGGAACGTGCGTTTGTAGTGATCCGAGTAGCCAAGCGTGTCTCGAAGTGTGAAGCCCGTCTCGCCAGCTAATCGACGCATAAACGGCAGAGTAATGGCGTAGCAAGGGTACGCGGTGTGTACGTATTTGTTGGTCCAAGCGTGAGTCGCCATGTGCGCGGCTGTGCAGGCGCTAAACTCAAGCACCGTCGTTCCATTCGCGGTCTGGATGCGCTTCAGTGTTCGCAGGAATCGAGTTCGCTGCACATCTGGTATGGTTTCCATTACACCACACAGCGTGATGCGGTCAAACATTGAAGCACGGAAGCCACTCAAAAGTGTAAGTAGCTTTTCAGGCGTCTCAGCGAGCACGAACTCCGTTTGATCAAAGACTTCAAGTTCACGGGCGAATTTCTTGGCGCGTGCGAGCTCTTGGACCGACGACAGCACGGATACTACGGTAACATCAGGGTGCTGCTGAGCGAGGAAGCAGCCCACCCCTCCCCACGACCCGATGCTGATGTCCAAGACGGTTTGGCCAGTCTAAAGAAAGTAAGAGATGAGCTTAGACGACCAAAAAGCCAATTGATCATGCGCCTACCTGAATGTCTAGCTGCTGGTCCAAATTGGCAAGCTTGTTGGTTTGTGCAGCGTCGATGGTTGTTGTCCCTGCTGACCAAATACCAAAGCCTTGATGGAAGTACCGGTCCATGTACGCCTGTCGGAATTCGGGACAGAGATCAAACTGCTCCGAGACTGCACCAACAACGAGCCCCATTGAAGACGGAGGATAGTTGAACAGCCTCGCTGCCAGTGCCACAAAACGAGCGCTCCAGGATCGGTACATCTCTTGTCTGCCCTCCATCGGAATGGTAAGCAGGCTAGCGACCACTTCGTCCAAAGTTCGAGCGGAGTTTGTCGCCCACAGACAGCCAACGTAAGATTCGCCAATTGCTACAAGCCCCTCGCTCATCCAATCCAGCCAAAAAGAGTCATCTCGGACAATGAAGTCCTGCACCATGAGTAAGTAATAATCAACTTGCTAAGACAGAAATGAACACCTACCACATTGGGTCTAATACCACCGCTGGACAGTAAACGGCACATGATCGTCTTCGCGTTCCGACGCAATCTAGGCAACGACAGCGAGCGGATCAGCTGAAGGCAAAACAGAATTGCCCCTGCGATCGCCGTAGCGACATACACCCAAAACGATCTCTGCCGCAGCATCAACACCAAATACCATAAAGCGCACAACTATGATATTAGAACGGGACTTTAGACGCGTACCCAGAACTTAAGACACAACAATGGTGTCTACTTATCTGAGCAGAAAGCGCAAGCGTGAGGTATGTACATTTCAGTTTAATACCTGATGTGCCAGGACGCAGAAGAGCGGGACGAGCAGGTTTAGCAGGAGCTCCATCTTGTACGCTGCGTTCCAAAAGCGCTGTGAGCGCGGTGGCGAGAAGCGGTAGATGTGATCAGCCTTGGGAAAAACCCCGCCGCCCACTACAAAATGGCTCCAAAGTCGCGATGATCTGCTCAATACACGTTTCAAAACAGAAATCTGTCAGCACCAGAGCTCAACACGAAGTCAGGAGCGTCGAAAAATATCCTACATTAACGCAGGCACACTCATCCACACGCGGACGAGAGGGAGGTAGCACGAGACTAGCAGCATCGGCACGAGCAGGTGTAGCATGATGTCACCGACACGCGCCGCGAAGCCGAGCAATGGTGAGCTGGCCCAGACTCCGAGCCAGCCGTTAAGGATGGCCGTGAACGCGTACCGGTCAAACACGCGCAAAGAGTACCAGCCTACCATGATAGTGATGCCCATGGATGTGGCAATACCCAGTGCTGCCTCGGATGCCAGTAGATGTGCGATCAAGGTGAAGACAAACCAGCAGTTGGTGTACATAGTGCGAATTCTCACAAGTGGGGGCAGCATCACAACGCTGAAGAGCAACGCGACATCCAGCGCGGCATCCATTTGACTGTCTACCTGTACGGTGTCGTGGTTGGCGCGGCTTAGCGTCCCCCAACCCAACAGTGTGTCCATCAGAACTCTTTGTCGAAAGTGGCATCACCAGATTAGTGCAATGTCGATATCCAAAGATTCACCGGTTTTACACACTGTGCTGACCGGCTACCTAAGGATATCATTTTAACTGTTCGAATGATGACTGCACGATACATGTATCTGTAGTTACTACTGTACCGGTACTTCATTTACGCCGCATCGCTGCCTGAACGAAGTGAGCTTTACCAGAACACTCATGATCTCAGCGATTCTTTTGTACAGGTATAAAATTTATGGGGGACTCATATGTACTGTCTAGCTTCTGGCGAGGTGAAGGCTGCAAGATTTACAAGCTCGGTTTGAGCAAGCAGTTGACGACAAACTCGTGAAAGCCTGCTTGGTAGGCGAGCACACAAAATGTCGGCACGGTAAAGTTGTAGATGAGCTCGATCTTCCGAGCCGCCAGCCAGAACGACTTCGGGCGAGGAGGATAGATGTGGTAAACGTCGTTGCCAGAAAGACAAAGGTCTCCATCAGCGACCAGCTTAATCCAGAGTTGAGAGAAGCTGTATGCAAAACAGTCAGAAAGGTATAAACGCACAGCTCTCAGACCACAAAGCTAACACGACGTACATTAAGATTGGGAGTGTCATCCAGATCCGTACCAGCGGCAAGTAGCAGAAAGCTAGAGTAAGCGGTACACCCATGTGCAGCAGAAGGTCGACGGAGTTGGCCAGGAGTCGGAGTGGCCAGTACTTACTCAGGAATCCGAACCAGCCTTGCAGGATGCCCATGAACGTGGTGCGGTCGAGCATGCGCAGCGAGTACCATCCCATCATGATGGTGAGACCTAGTGACGTGGCCATGCCCAGCGCTGCTTCCGACTCGGTAACGTGCGCCAACACGGTGAAACCTACCCAGCAGAATGTGTAGAGGATCCGCACGCGTACCAACACGGGCAACAGCGTCATGGCGAGCAGCAACACCACGGCCTGGACAACATCTGGGCTCAGCAGCGTTGCTGAGGCCGCGCGCTGCTCGCCGTTACGCACTCGCAGCACCGTGCGGGTCAGCGTGTCGTGTGCCACACTAAACAGCTCAGTGGCGTCCATGGCGCTACGCAGGACAATGATCAGATCGAAAATGACGCTCCATTCCAATTTTTTAGACAAGTGGCGAGACCGAAAGTTGCACTACCGATATTTGCTCCGCCATGATGATTCGAGATTAGGACGCGCCTACTTTACCACTGTCATACTGTATATTGCACTTGCGTTTTATCAACTTTGAGAAAACAGTACTAAATAAATAGCCTATTTACAAACTTATTTTTAAAATAACCTCGGATAATACGTGTTTGAAAAACAAAGAGTACACCAAACTGTAAACACAATGCCAAATGCGCCTGCTTTATGTGGTATTGCGACTTTTGACACCTTACGCATCATAATACCGGTATGACATATTATGTACATATGTAACGGTTTCAAACGCTGATGTTGTCAGCTAACAAAATAGATCTCGCAGCAAAATTTGAATGCTTCCAGGCGATTAAACCGCGGGATCTTACCGGATACATTACCCTCAGAGTCCAACAGCCTCTTGTTCTTGCTGCACGTTCAGGGGCTCCATCTATGGTGAAGGAAGCGATTCGCCGTGAATCTTGAATTTTTCAAGACGTAGATTTCTTGCTCAAATTCTAAATGTTAAATGATGAACAATGGCGCAGCCTTCTGAAAACCGCAGGTCCGGCACGGCACTACACTGGGTAAGCAAGCATGCAGCCCAGCGGTACTGTTAGGGGCATGGAGGTACTTGCCACCGCCCTAAATTGTAGTGGACGTGCCGGCGAGAAGTGGTAGACAACGTTGGCGATCAGAGAGCAGAGTTACCCCAACAGCACCAAGAAGCATTACGAATAGCGCCAAGCATACAACACATACATTTCGTTAGAGTCAATTGCAGCGCCATGGCTCGCGATCATTTCACGCGCCGTATGGACTCACATGTACTACTTGTAGTAGCATTAATACAAGTGTACATGTAACTTCCTGCTACATTTATGAGGCTTCGTCAAAAAATTGGCAGGTCCCAGGAGATGCGGTAGCTGTCAACAGCAAACTGTCGAAGGCGGAGTGACCGAAATTTTGTAACAAGTAAGTAATCGCAAGTCCCAGTGCCATGCGATAACGGCCACAAGATCGAGTACATACGGCGAATACGGACGACAAACACCACGGCCAGCACCGTGGCTAGAGCGTACACAACATCGCCGGAATTTGGCACTTCTACCATTTCACCTAGTTCGGAAATGAGCAGGCTTGCTGCTTACCTTAATGCAAAACAAAGCCGTCGAATCTGACCACTGGTGAGAAATCGGTCGGATGAGATATATACACGCTGGTTACGAAGGCTTCATTGCCATCCTGCGTAAAAAGCCGACCTCTGAAAGTTCCTCATGAGGCGTATTTGATCCCGGCCACAGTCTTGCGGCTGTAGAGCACGACATTTCGCGACCAGTTAGTCTTGCCCAACTGAGCCTTGTAGCGGAACCGGCCTGCAGCAAGTAGAAATGCATCTATCTTCTCCACGACGTCCGTGCGCACCTTGATCTCACGGAATGACTGGGGCACGTCGACGCGCATGCGAGTCAATCGCTTCTGCGCGTTGCTATACATCACATTAAAAAAACATAATGACAAATTAGCAGCGTGTACAACCTTGCAAAGCATATACCCCATACCCTGTCACCTACCGATAGCATTTCCACGTCTGCGGCTCGATGATAAGATGCTCGGTCATGTCACTGACCGTCTCGAGGAACTTCCAAAGTCCGTCGTCTCCGTTATTCAAATGAATCCACATCGTCACGCTAAAGCAAGTGATAAGGTCGAACTTACGTTCCGCTGGCGCGCGCTGCGCCAGCTCCAAGAAAGGTGCGATTTCCTTGCTAAACTTGTTGGTCATAGCATCAACGTGGCGGAACTGCACTGCATCCCCCTCTGTTAGCTGCACCGACTTTTTAGCAGCGCGTTCAATCAGCACCTCGTCAATATCCACACCGAGAGCCATAAGCGGCTTTCTCACCGCCAGTTCCTCTTTCGTTAGTGGAAATTGTTCGGGGACAGACTTTTCACCGGCAGAAATATCCTTTTCGAGTTTCTTGCCGTCCGTAACATCCAATGTGCGCAGAGCAACTTCGGCTGCTTTGGCCTTGGCTACTTTTTTCGACACGCCTTCTCCATAACCCATCCTCTTGCCGTCAATCTGCAGCTTGCACACATAGCGTCGGCGGTGACTGGTTTCGCCCTGGTCCTGAATCAAGTATTCCACCTGCTTTTTGTCCTTTTGTATGAGTTCATTGAGCGTACTGATGTTGTTGAGGTCAAAATTGGCCACATCGTCGATCTGGTTGGCATCGACAAGCGTTGCACGTCCGTTCAATGCGTCGTAGAGGCCGATGGTCAGGTCCCCTTCATTGCAGCCAACGTCCAGCACTGTACACGTCGCTTCGCTCATAGCATCAGCTGATTTCTTCACGAGCAGCGTGCGTCTCAGGGCATTGGCCGTCTGGACGTCCATGAATCGCAAGCGCTCGTGTACCGGGTTGAAGCTGTAGTACGCATGGAAGTTGCCCAGCACGTGTCCTTCGGCCATATTGGCGTTGTTGGTCGAGTGTATGATTGGCATCACCGCAATACCGATTGGCTGAAAAAGAGAAGCACACATGACTATTGGTCGTTTTATAAAAGCTCCTCTGTTTTTAGAGTTGGAGAATGCTAGGGCGACAAGTGCTGCGTACTGTGCCGCGTTTATCGGCGAGCTCGAGACGCTTCACGGCATCTGTGTCGCAGACCAAGCCCGAAGGTTCAAGCGGTAGTGAAAGCAATTTTTCCCGATATGCTGGCATGGCATTCTTTGGCGCTGTGGTGCGTTCACACGTTTCGATTGGGGTTCAGAATTATTATTCTGAATTATCGACTCTACTGGTATTGCCTTTTCGGTGTTAGGCCGTGACGACCGCCTATCTTGGTACATGGCAGGTATGGTATTTGGTATGGTGGCTGTTATAATAGTGCTGAAGGCTCGGTTCTTTCATGGATTTGAACTGCAGACCGAGCGCTACTACTGGAAAGTGGATCTGATCAATGAGCGCACAAAGGAGCTGTCTGAGTCTGTTGGAGAGCTGCCTAAGGACGCAACAGCAAGCGGTGACATGTGAGATGAATGGAACGCCATTGGCATTGTGTTGAAATTGTTCATTAAACTCACGAGTTCTGGCATTTGGGTCGGTTTGAGGCAGTGACGACATTGAGTATCGACAGCTTCATCTGGAGGGTAACTTCAAGCATGGAAGCACCTTCTACTTGTGTAAGGAGTCAGGTTCGCTGATGTTGTGGACTTGATTGGATATTAATCTTACGTTGTGATTGGCTTCGCAGATCCTCGTTCGGCACCTGCGGACCCGAGTGATTCAGTGGCCAGGGTAAAGTCCGGCGGCTACATTTATTCTCTGTTACAGCGTGAAGATGGGTAGGAAGTTTAATATTTTGGGATGCGTGTGTGTGAATTCAAAGCTCATACTAGCTTGCCACGTTGAATAGAACATCGGTGATCGTGAACCGAGGTTGGCTACCGCGCAAGCTCCTTGACGTGCACATGGCACGTGATGAGAAGGAGGAAGATGGCAAAATGTCTTTCGTTGGTGTGCTTCGCCACGGTGAAGTGGTACGTACGGGTATTTTCATTGGCGGACTAAAGTCGCGGTTCTCACGTCATGGATGTAGAAAAACAATTTTACACCTGACAACGATCCCGAGAATCGCCAATTCTTCTACTTGGACCACGAAGAGATGGCAGATGCCATGGGCGTTACTTCAGCCGATTTGCCTGTCATTGTTGATGCCCTTGGTAGGTTTAAAGCTGCTCTGAGCCTTTACTCCACACATTTAACGAAATGTGATGTACTCTCAGCGGTTGACGGCGAGACTGGAGAAATCGCGCTGGGCAACCCCCTCCGAAAGAATATTGCCTCTTACCTGGAATTCTACATGACTCCTGAGAAGCATGCTGGATACGCCGCGACCTGGTAAGGAACTAGTCTGGATCAGATTGTATGCGATACCACCCTGCTCAACCAACGTATGCATAGGTTTGGTTGCAGCATTGCGGCTGCTGTAATGGGTGTACTGCGCTTTAAGAAGGGAGGCGCCCGCATTCGACGCGCCCCGAGGCTCGAACACCGCTAAAAATGCGAAAATGCAGAGTGACGTGGCTTTCGTCTACAGACATACCAAAAATACAAACCGGTTAATTTTACCGCTAACTTTCTACGATTTGTCGATAAATAGTACTACTGTAGTACTAGTAATAGTAGCTCCGGCTTCCTGTGTGCATGCACCGCATTTCCCATAATTATTCAAAATGCAGCACGAGCTTGATGACGAAACCGACACGATGGAGGATGCAGTGCTGTTGCTGCTCATGCTGTTTGTGCTGGTAGTGGCGTCGTTTGTACTGGACCGTTACTCGTGTATGGTTCTAAGCCAGAGCAGCTTCGCGCTCCTGTTTGGGCTCTTCGTGGGTCTCTTCATGATCATGGGAGGCAAGCATGCGGCGCTACACACACACCTGAACCTGGACAACAGTCTTTTCTTCAATGTGTTGATGCCACCGATCATCTATGAAGGAGGCTTCTCTATCAAGCGACAGGCATTCTTCCGGAACTTCCCGGCTATCATGAGCACGGCAGTTGTTGGCACAGTCATTGCTGCGACTATTACGGGCGGCGTGCTTTACCTCGCTGGTGCATCGAAGTTAGTTACGAGACTCTCGTGGGTGGAGGCTCTGCTTTTTGGTACGCTGATTAATGCTGTGGACCCGGTGGCTACGTTATCGTGCTTTAATAAGCTCCACGTCCCACCGCTCCTGTTCAACCTAGTTTTTGGAGAGAGCGTGATCAACAATGCTGTAGCAATTGCGCTGTACCAGACGCTACACAAGTGGGACGTCGGCACTGATTTGAGCTGGAAGCAATTGCTGCGGGTGGTTGTCAACACAAGTTGGATGTTCTTGGGGTCGCTGCTTGTGAGTGCAGCGATCACACTTTCAGGTGCCTTCCTGCTCAAGCGCAAGGTTTTCTCGTCGTTACATTTCTTCCCCAGCTACGAGATCTGTCTGTGTTTGATCTTTAGTCTGCTGACGTATTACGTGGCTGACAGTCTAAAGCTGAGCGGTATCGTTGCGCTGTTCTTCTCAGGAACCATGACCGCTCACTACCATTTCAACGCGTTGTCACGTGAAGCTCGACATGCATTTACGCATTTGCTCCACACGATTTCGTTTGTGTGTGAGAACGTTGTGTATGTATTCATGGGCACGTCGGTGATAATGATTTTCTCCGGTCATCCAGAGAAGAGTTTGGGTGCTGCTCTTCGGGTAGATGATATCGACTGGCACTTCATTGGTCTGACGCTTGTGGCATGCGTAGTGGCTCGCTTTTTCAACGTCTTCCCACTTCTAAAGCTTTCCAATTGGTCGCGGGAGTCTTCCGACCGTATTCCAATCAAGTACATGAGCGTGATGTGGTTCGTTGCTCTTCGTGGATCCATCGCATTTGCACTCGCTAAGAACTGGAACTACATTGGTCGCTATGGTTCCCATCGCCACCTCGTAGAATCTACTACTCTCGTGGTGGTGCTCTTTACCACGATCGTGATCGGTGGTCTTACTGGCCCGCTCCTCTCCAAGCTTCGTCTCACCAACCACCACAGTGCATTGAGGCAATCTGACCCTGAGCCGAACGCTGATGGAGAACCGAGCTCTGAGGTGGATCGTGCTCGAGTGTTGCAGCGCAGCACTCGTCACTTCATGCTTCGTCGGAATTCCAGGACCCCAGAAGCGCACACCACGCAAAGGCCTTCAGAGGAAACTACTACGCGAGAGCAAGAGACTGAGGTGGAAGCACACCCCGTGTTCACATCACGACCGCAGTTCCGAGACGAGGACTACAGTGATGACGAGGGCGAGCGTAACGGAGACTCAACGACTCACCGTACCGAGACTCTGACTGGCGCGTTCATTCGCAATTGGCAGACCTTTGACACGACTTACATGCAACCAATGTTCGGTGGTCATCGATCCCCTGCAAACCCATTACCAGTCGACGAGGCAACCGATTCGGAGGCTGACAAGATGCAGACGCCAAGCGCTGTCTGAGATGGAACAACTTCAACCTTCTCGCTTGTTGGTGTAAAACACATATATTATGCATACTGAATTCAGGTGCTTTAATTCAGCAAATCAGACCAGTTTTGCTGACTAGATGAGCATGTCGCATACCGCGACGGCCAATCGAAGAAGTCAGAGACTAAGAGCCAAAATCCCACCCAAACAAGGGTTAAAACGTTAGACAAATAATCACCATGGAGGACGCGGTGCTGCTGCTGCTGATGCTGTTCGTGCTGGTGATGGCTTCATACATGCTGGGGCGCTACTCATGTATGGTTTTATCTCAGAGTAGTTTCGCGCTCATGTTTGGGCTCTTCGTGGGTCTCTTCATGATCATGGGAGGCAAGCATGCGGCGCTTCACACACACCTGAACCTGGACAACAGTCTTTTCTTCAATGTGCTGCTGCCACCGATCATCTACGAAGGAGGTTTCTCGCTCAAATGTGCGGTCTTCTTCCGGAATTTCCCGGCTATCATGAGCACAGCCGTGCTGGGCACAGTCATCGCCACGACAATTACGGGCGGCGTACTGTACCTCGCAGGCACTGCTGGTATCGTGACCAAACTGTCGTGGGTGGAGGCCTTCTTATTTGGTACACTGATCAGTGCTGTGGACACGGTGGCAACGCTGAGCTGTTTTGATAAACTCAACGTGCCACCGCTACTGTTTAACCTCGTATTCGGAGAGAGTGTAATGAACGATGCCGTCGCGATTGCGTTGTACCAGACACTGCACAAGTGGGAACCGGATAGTAACTTCAGTGCCAAGCAACTGCTTCGTGTGGCGCTAAACACTGGCGGGATGTTTGTGGGGTCTTTGATCGTGAGCACGCTTATTACGCTAGCCGGAGCTTTTCTCCTTAAACGCAAGTTCTTCGCGACCCTGCGCTACTACCCAAGTTATGAGATCTCGCTGTGTTTGATTTTCAGCTTGCTAACGTACTTCGTGGCGGACAGTTTAAAGCTCAGTGGTATTGTAGCACTGTTCTTCTCGGGTACCATGACGGCGCACTACCACTTCAACACGTTGTCGAGGGAGGCGCAGCATGCCTTTACGCACCTGCTGCATACGTTGGCATTTGTTTGCGAAAATATTGTGTACGTGTTCATGGGTACATCAGTAGTTATGATTTTCGCGGGTCACGGTGAGGAGAATGCCGGTGCTTCACTTCGCGTGGACGATATCGATTGGTCTTTCATTGGGCTGACGCTTGTGGCCTGCATAACCGCTCGGTTCTGCAATATTTTTCCGCTTCTAAGTCTCTGCAACTGGCTGCGGTCTCCGCCGAACCGAATCCCGGTTAAGTTCATGAGTGTCATTTGGATGGCAGGTCTTCGTGGTTCTATGGCCTTCGCTCTGGCCAAGAATTGGAATTATGTTGGTCTTCATGGAGCGTCACACCGCCGACTAATTGAGTCCACAACTCTTGTGGTGATCCTGATCACTACAATCGTAATCGGCGGTATAATGGGACCGTTGCTTATGAACCTGCATCTCACCGGCAAATACAAAGATCACAGTCACCTCGACCAGTCTGACACTGTTAGGAGCTCTGCAACTGCGTCAGAGTCTGAGGACACAGTGTCACAGCTAGTTCAGCGCAGCACTCGCCACGCTGATGGTGGTGCCTTAGCGTTCCCGGAGGAAGAACAACCCAAAGAGAATCGTGATGGTACCGGAGACGAGATCCCGATCCTGACTCCGCGTCCACAGTTTCATGATGTTGAAAGTGACGACGAGGATGATCCGAACCTTGATTCGCCCGTTGCTGAGAGATCTCGTGGCGATTCATTGACCGGTGCGTTCTTCCGCAACTGGCAAGCTTTTGACACCACCTACATGCAACCAGTTTTTGGCGGGTCTTCACAGCGGCCAGCGGCGTCAGCCTCCGTTGATGAACTAACCGAAATGCGGCTCGAAAAAGCTCAAGCAGAAGCGGCCGTATGAATTTAGCGATTTGAAGCCATTTTTTAAAGTGAATAGATGCATTTATTATGTTTTAAGGGGTCTGGTGCCGTGGGGATGCCATGCTGCAATACCTTCTGTTATTCCGAGTGTCGGAGCGATGGCGGACGGAATCGATGCCGAGACTGGCGCTGCAGCGGCTGCTCCAGGTATACAGACGCAACCGAGTGAAGCTTCACAACTTACTGCACCGTGTAGTGAGCCATTCGTGATCGTTGCCACTTCAGATATGCCCCCAGCCGAGAGCGATGAGGAGGCCGACGAAATGGTCGATACGCTGGAGGACTTGATCTTGGAGGCCTATAACAACATGCAGATTGACGGAGAGTATATTTTCCTACCGGGCGATGTGGCAGAAAAGCTTCATCGAGTTGCCGAGCAGGTGTGTATCACCGAGCGATGCATTGTGTTGATTTGCTGACTGTTCTTTCATCTAGATGAAGATCCAGGAGAGTGGCGAGGAGGAGCACACAGTGAGCAACTCAAGTGCAGGCGAGGATAGCAGCAGCGGGGATGCTACTGCTCGCATGGCTGAGTTGGTGGAGGAAAAGATGCCACAGCTGGAAACCACTACAGATTGGCCAGAACCTGAACAGGAAAAGGAACAGGAACACGAACACGAACCAGATCAGGAAATGGAAAAGCTTGATATACAGGAACAGCATATGGGCGAGTGTGAGGAGGCAAGGTTACGCAAGGTGCACGCGTTGCAGATAGAGGCGGCTAAATTACGCGAAGAGAAGCACAAGCGACAGATTCCTCGAGCGGAATCCTCGGAGAATATCTTTACGGAGCTCGCCCCAGTGCCGGAAATAGATGAAAGCGCTTCGAGTGGACCGCCGTCACCTTCGCCACCGCATTCTCGCTCGCACAGTGGTTCAAATACGCCAAAGCCGAGGCCAAACACACCAGCTAGAGGGCACGGACACTTCCCCCCACCCCCGCTCATTTCGTTAAGCTCTACACCGAGTAGCGTCGCTGCGAGCCCAGACCAAACAGGGAAATCACCAGCATCCAGAGCGGACCAGTCAGGTGATAGCAAAAGTAAGGGCAAAGTCGAAACTTATGAAAAAAGGAGGGAGGCTGCGCTCAAGCTGAAAGAAGACAAAAAGAAGCGGGAGCTACGCATTCGTGAATCTGCGCGAAAACAGCGCGAAAACTCAAAGCGGCAGCTGGAAAAAGTACATCAGCGAGAGATGGAGGAAAAGCGTGAGCGTGTTCGCCGTATCCGAGAAGAGAGGATTCACCGGCGTTCGGAGACAGCTGCCGGTACTAAAGGGGCAAAAAAGGAGGGGTAATTGAGTGTTTATAATGATGTTCATACTGCTCGTTCAGTGGCAAACTGGGCCATGATGCTAGGCTTCGGCATCTTTAATGTCCTCCCCGTTCAAGCTGCGTTCGGCTTGTAGTCGAGCTAACGTTTGTGGATCCAATTCCTCGAGTAGCGCGTGCATTCCATCCAGCGAGCAGCTTAAGACTTCAGTCTCACGTCGCAGCTTTGCCTTCCGCTCTTTGAGGAGTTTCTGACGATGCTCACTTCGGCTTGATTTGTGCTTGAGATTGAGGCTTCGTCTCTGTAATTTGCTGCCAATGACCATAAGGAAACGATTGAGGAAGGATCAGTTCGATTTTACCACACGTACAGCACTTCGAAGTACTACGGGTCATTACTTACCTTGAATAGCGATTTAGCTCGTCAACGCAGTAGCTTGCATACTGGCACGAGAGCTGCAGCAGAACCAGTGCTTTCGTCATCCCGTCTTTAGGTTCTTCCGACGTAGCAGTACTGGAGCGTTGATGTCTAGTACTGGTGCGACCGTATAGCGTTAAAGGCACCAAGTCGCGCAGAGTGTCGGTACGGAGCTGTCCCACGATGATAGCTACAACGTTAGAGCAATAACTACTGAGTCCACTGACAAACATTTACCTCGTGCACGATTTGTCCGACTCGAGCTGTTCGAAGCTTTCCGCTTCTGGTGATAGAGTGATGGGGGAGAACAAACTGAAAAGGTGATTTTTGTGGAGGTGCTGCGTTCGCTATCATGGGTTTTTCTGCGTCCGGGCTCTCAGCCGTTGGGTCTTCAGCACCAGTTATACCCACGCAAAGGTGAGTTGACGGGCTTGGCAACTCCGCCTCGCTTTCCCAGTACTTTGGTTGATTCGCCATTATACTTGAGCTATGGCGGCTGTTCTTCTGGATTTCATACCATCGTTTTGCTGCACCGGACTGAATCCACTGGTCCAAGTCCACACTCCACCCAATGATATACTGCAGGAAATCTGTTGCTTGTGATTCACCCACCCAAAGTTCGAGGCTGATAATTCCACTCTTGTGACCTCGTAGATCCACCTGAAGCTCCTTCTTCCAGTTGCCTTTGCCCTTGCGGAGCAAGCACTTGTCCAACACCAAGTTGCCTTTGTTGCTCCTGCCACTCGAAACAGTAACCCCCTCATTACTCTCAGATCCTGTAGCCTGGATGGGCGCATACGGATCTTCATTATCTTGTACTCTGATCCTCAGCCATGGCCAACCATCTTCCTTGCGCCAACACCCGCCGCCCACAACGCTCAGCTGTACCATCGGATAGGTTGGTACATGTACAATGTATCTTTAACAGTCGTCGACCATCGAAATCGCACTTAAAAGGGTTTGCGTTCTGGTCCAGCGAAGAAATGGCTTGTATTCGGCCTGTCACGGTATTGACTTAACATCCTGAATTCCTACTGTCGATAATGAAACCAAGTCATCAAAGCCCAAAAGCTTCTTCAGACTCTTCACTTCCGTTTTTTTCTTCGTTTTGGAGGAGTGATGGTAGCGATCCGTGGCAAGAAGGCTAAGGCGACGGCCAAGCCCAAGACAGCCAAGGCTAAGGTGGCTGCCTCCAAGGAGGCCGGGGCCACGAACGTCATGCGCCTTACACCTCAGCAGAAGCTTGCGCACCACCGTGAAGAAGAATTTCTGGCACTCGTGCGCTTTGCCTTGCAGAGCAATTTGGCTCGCGGCGTTACGGAGGCCTCGGGCCAATCCATGAACAGTATCTGCAATGCGCTGCTAACGGTGCTCTGTGCACACGGCAAGGAGAAAACGCTAGCGCCAACGCAGATCCTGGCCAAGCTGCCGCGCACGGAACGAAAGCGCGTGTGTGGCGCCATCTTCTCGGCGGACGAGATCGCCTACAGCTGCCGCAACTGCCAACTTGATACCACGTGCGTTATGTGCAAGGATTGCTTCACACACAGCGACCACGCTGGCCACGACGTGTACTTCCAGAGAACAACCGCAGGCAGCTCCTGTGATTGCGGAGACGTCCATGTAGGTTTATTGGGATTTTACTATTCAATTGTTTTTATCCTTACTTGTTTTGACCATTTTGTAATTTGTTATATTGCGTAGGCTTGGAAACAGAGCGGATTCTGTTCAAAACACAAAGGGGCGGAAACGGCCGAGACAGGAGCGAAAAAACACAAGTTGCCTAAGCATATTGGGCAAACGGCGCCTATTGTAATCGATGCAGTAGTGGAGCACATCTACCAGGTGTTGCTGGGAACGCACTATGGATTTGAGTTGGCTGAGGCTTTTGAGTTGTTTACAAGAGATATCCCGCCAAAATTCCTGCCGATTCAGAGTGATACAGATGTGGCGGATGTTACTGAAAGCAGAGCAGGTCTTGGAACGAGTAGAGATAGTTCTGCAGCGGAGTCGACTCGGTCTACAAGACTTTCGGCACAGTTCACAGCTGATCCTGGATCCAGAGCCATCGGACCTGGCGGCAGGCTCGAGGCACAGACTAACGAAGCTGACCACAAGACTACAAGCTCTGAGGACGACTCAAAGGCTGGAGTGCTCTTTGGTATTGGACTGCACAATGACGACGTTCACTCAGTCAACGAAGTGGTCAATCATTTGTACGTGGAGTTAGGCATGTCCAAGCCGCAAGCGCGCTCTGCAGTCAGCCAAGTAGATGATCTAGGCGATGCGACTGTGGCAACAAAGTCGCTGCTGTTGTGTCCTGGCATTGTCGGAAACCTGATGCGTCGGTCTTTAAATATGTCTGTCTCTCCTATGTGGTGGGAGAAACAAATGGAGGGTGTCCCCGCTCTTCTGGAGTGGCTGCAGTCTGTGAGTACCACATCGGATGGACTCAGCGAGCTCGTGTCTGAAGCTCTTCAGAAACAGCGATCATCTGCTCTTAGAGGGTTTCTACCGGTATCAGGCAGTTTACCCAAGGGCAAGACGATTCAGCAATTTGTGAAGGAACATAACATTCGACTGCACAATCATGCGTTGGATGTGCTCGTTGCCTTGATCTCCGGGGACAAGGACGTCTTCACGTGGGCACGAGACGAAGAAGCAGCTCAGCAGCAGCGATTTGATTTTCGTGTTGAAGGCAACACAACTGCAGTGGCGTCGACCGGGTTCCTCGCTGAAGGGAATCACGTTAGTTGCAAGAACATATTTATTGAGGAGTTTGTCAAAGCAGTGTCGCTGAGTTCCTCGTATCGTCGTCACGAGAGTGTCCGGAAAAGTTTTGACGCTGTGGTCGCCAAGTATTTCACGTCGGGGCAAACAACCAATTCGGGCGCCTCGACTAACACGCTGTCAGCTCTGATGCTTCTAATGCGATACGATTGCACCCTACGGAAGACTGCAGTGGAGAAATCGCACTCCTTTTTGCGCGAACACTTGGTAGATATCCAGTTTCGTGCTAGCATGCTGGAGGCATATTTGCGATCGTACTCCTCGATGACGAGCATGTTCCTTCGTGGATTGGGCAATTCCAGTGATTCCATTTTCGATTTTGCCGTGCAGTTTTTAACTGTACCTCATCTGGTGCAAAAGTACACGAAGAAGGAAACCTCTGCTCACCCTGAACGGCTAGAGTTGATTCGGGAATTGCTGTGTGCTCTTAACACAGTGTTCCAGTCTGCTGTCGATGAAAAGGATGGGAAACTCAACGCTGACCACCCTGCTTTGAGCAGCCAGAAGTACAAGGTAAGCTTTACTTCTTCAGAGACCTGCATGTACTGTCTTGCTGAACTCTCACATTCAAACCCCTGTCCGTTTTATTTTTGCTGCAGCATTGCGTGGAGAACATGGAATACGTTTTCAATATCGGCACGTTGTCCAACGAACTGGTGTGCAACGCGGACAATATGAAGATTTGGCTGTCATGTTTGGGTATCCTGCAGGTATGTTACAGAGCTGTTGGCTTTTTGATAGAGCTGTGCCATTAAATATGTTTTCCATGTTATTATTCATAGGGCGGCGATGCTCAAGTGCGACGAGGAATTCATCAAAATCACGTGGAATACGAATCAGACAGCTGGTTGTCAATGTTCAATCTCGGCATCCGTGTCCATTCGGTATTCGCGATCTCCTGGAATGGATTTAGCCCGTCCCAGTTTGAAGCACCGGAAGGGAAAGTAGCGGAGATATTTGGCCCGATTATCGACGCCACTCTTTCATCGTCAGCCCGACTCAATGAAAGGGTGGCGAAAAAGACGCTGGTTCCAGTGGCAAAGCTTGCGTCTATGGGAAAAAGAGGAGCTGGAGGTCGAGAAAAAAGCATCATGGCGTACGACTTCAATGTAGCGTCTCAACCAACCTCTCTGCACATCCCTCTGCACCGCTTCCTGACCGCGGCAGTGCGGCATATTTGCATTAGCCAGGCAGGTTTAGGAAGCTCAATTCCCTCGGACGGCCTTTTGAAGGTGTTTGGCTTTGACAAATTGTCGGCTGACAAGAAATGGGAACTTGTGGAAATGCCCCTTCGCTGTTTAGTGATGGCATCCCAGATCCACTCGAATTTGTGGCGCAGAAACGGAGATGAAAACATGCTGGCGCAACTGTACAATTACTCGGCGTTGCCGTACTGCATTCACTACCGTGACGCTGACACGCTGATGCTGCAGCTCGGTGTCCTCATGACTGGTCCGGATGCCCTTGTGGCTCGTATGGTTGATCGATTCCAGTTGGGCAGCTATTTCATTCTACCCAATGGGTCCAACATGAATGGCCCAGACGATTTGGTGAAGGAGTTCGGGTATGCAGAGCTAGAACAAGGAATCGATGAGCAACAACGTCTTCAAATGCTGGAAGAATTTCTGCGTCTCGTGATTATTCTTGGTACAAGTCTCCCAAGCGCTACTGGATCGACCTACGACAATGAATTTCTGGCGGAAGAGATGTTGCAGCAGTTATGCTCAAAGTCACAGTGTTTTAGCAAGCTGTTTGACCTTGCTATCCTGCCGTCAGGTCAAGACGACATTCCAACTGCACGGCTACAAAGCGTTCTTGCAAAGGTGTCCAACTTTGTGCCACCGTCGGGACTGGAACCTGGCCGATACGAATTGAAGGAGGGTCTTCTGGAGAGCTACAACCCGTACTTCCTCCATCTGAACCGCGAAGCACATGAGCTAGCACGTGATCGTTGGACGACCTATCGCAATGCATATCGTCAAAAGGCGAAGAAAGCAAGCCCAGATGCGCCTCCGAAGGAACCGCTGAAGCCTGCGAAACCTCCCGTTGCCTTCCTTCGTCCAGCCCAAGCGATTCTGACGTGTGAAAGTACTATGGCGATTGCGCAGGTTATTCTGTGGAGGGTCATTTCCTCAGCGCACACTGGATCTGCACCCGCAAAAGGCTCGGAGAACAGCGTCTCTGATGCTGTAATCTCGACCTGTTTGCACTTGCTGGTGCATGGTGCGCACACGGCGTCGCAGTCTTCAGACCGCCGTTTCTGGACGCGCTTAAGCAAACTGAGCGCTGCTACCTCCAAGTTGTCGGTGCTTCATCTGTTGAGTCAATTGCTCGAACAAGCAACCACGCTGCTCGATAACGAACAAACTGGAACGGTCGAATGGCTCATTTGGAAGTTCAGTTCAGAGTCTCCTGCTTGCAGAAAAGTATTCGAGCAATTGTCAAATGACGCCACGTCGAAGCAAAAGAAGAGCGAATCATCACCTGCGGCTACAAGTGGCTCGACACTGAGCGGTAATTCTCCGCCCATGACGTTGGAGCAACGCAAGATGGAGGCTAGGAAGAGAGCGATGGCTGCGATGGCAAAACGTCAGGCTGCTTTCCAGGCGATGGTTGATCTTGAGGATGATGGCGAGGAAGAGAAGATGGATAAAGAAGGGTCAAAGGGAGAGCGTTTGGCGTTGGGTAAGCGCAAGGCTTCGATGCTGGAAGAGCCTGAAGAGGATACGAAAAAGCACCAGAAAGTGGAGAACAAGCGGTGCTACAACTGCATTCTCTGCCATGACAGCTCGCAACAGGGTCAAATGGGAATGGCGGCCTACGTCCATCAGTCTACTGTTCTAGCTCCAGGATTCAGACCCGAGCCTAACGAAGCTCTCGGTCCAGAGGGGAAGAAGGTTCGTAGTCACGTGAAGAAGGTTATCGAGAAGATGGAATTGTGTTCAGGTGGCAGCTCGACCTCGTCCGATATGCCAAACTCCCCGTCGCCTACTCTGCGTGCTTTCGCGACATCGTTCCCGGAATGGTACATGGATGGCTCACTGGAGGACCAACTTACTCGTAACAACACGGCACAGAATAGTCCTCGTCCGTCTGCTGCTCGTCGCCCTCGCAATGATCGCATTCGCTTTGGCAATGGAAATATCCCGATGCTTGAAGGCGAGCTATTGCAGACAGATGAAGAGCTAGAGGTTCTTGAAGGCGTTCTCGACCTTCGTGAAGATCAGCAGCTCTTTCCGATGGATATGCGTGGCGCTGTGAGCTTAGACTTGCGCGGTAATCGAGTAGAGCCTCGTCGATTGGGTGGGCGTGAAATGGTTGGAGCCAGAGGTGGCAACATGCGTGCTCAAGGCAGACCGATGTATGACAGCGATGATGAAGACTTTGAAGATCGATTCCATTTAGAGCGTCTGCCGCCCGGGTTTGGTCGACCTCACGAGAGTGCCAAGCTCTATCTCACTCCGTGTGGACTGCACGTTCGTACATGCCAACATGCCGTGCACGTCAACTGTCTAGAACGGTATATCACGTCACTGCATAACAAGGCAATGCGCGGTGAAGAGTTCGATGGCGTTCAAGCTATTGATCCGGATTCAGCGATGACACAGTTCCTGTGTCCGCTGTGCAAAACGTTGAGCAATTTCTTGATCCCAACGTCTGAGCCACGGATCTCGATAGGGAAGGAAGACGAACGGGAGCAGAAGCGTCCTGCTGTGGCGCTGACAGGAGATGAGGAAGAAAAATCTCCTGTCTGGGACAAGATCGTGGAAGACCAGTTGTCGATGCCCGGCTGGTACCGCTCCGTACTGGGACGCGATGGGGGATTTGAAGACGATGAGAACGACACAGAACATGATATGTGGCGAGATTACTTTGAGGATACGTTATGGGAGCCTCATGGGAGTCTGGAAAAGGGCGCTCCTTTCTTGTGGGCTTCGTGCGCGTATACTTTGGCGTCATTTTTGACTGTTGCTGAAGATGAACACCAGAGTATCTCCAGCAGCAACGTACCGTTCGATCCGCTAACAGACCAATGCCCTCCGTCTCTTGAGAAGGAGCTAGAGTCGTTAACATCTGTGACGAAGTTCTGTCGATGGACATGTTCACTCTTGGAGCACTGTGCCGATGCCAAGGTGATTTGGGAGGCTGCTAAACGCTGTTGCCCGATCAATACCGAGACCAAGCGTGAATACCGCAAATTCACAAAGGTAAGAAACTTGACATCGTGGGCTTAATGCCATGCTTTGAGGGAGTATACCTGATGCTAACTTGTTTTCTCTTTGATTAGGTGCTTGGCTCGATCGATGCTTGCCTTCGGGGTACCATCTTAGGTCTGCTAGTAGCGGATACATTCACGGTACATTGAAATCTCACCTACATAATCGATATGCTGTCGATAACTAATGGAATTGAGCTGTGTTGCTGTAGGCTTTCGTGGTGGCCAGCGTGATAGCAGATGAACTTGAAACAATTTGGCGGTTCATGCCTGTGTTTACTGCTGCGGACTTATTGCAGCGTCTGCATGCTGAGTTTTTCGAGCCTACTAAGATGGAGGGAACATCGCTATTTCAAGATAAGTTCTCGCTTGTTGCTGCCAGTGAAAGCGGGGACTCCGGACAGCCAGCAGCAGTGGAGGGAAACGTCACGGCGTTAGATCCACGCCGCACAAGAAGTGGCCGTGCCATTAGCCCGATAGAGCCAACTCGGTCGTCTAATGCTAATGGTTCTGCTCAGCAGCTGATGGAAGTGATGGAGGTATCTGGCGAAGCGGAGTCTGACGCGTATGCCGCGCTTCAGTTGTTGCAGCGAATGGCGAAGGCGCACCCAACTGAGAAACTCAAGCCATTCACAACAGTAGCAGATGTTAAGGCACGCCTGCAACGTATCCTACCGGCCAATGCTTCGTTTGTTCGCCGTATGAAGCTCTTCTGGCGCTGCCTGGTGGATGGAGAAAGCAGTTTTTCAGCTACAAGCAGAACGATGCAAATCCCCACGTTAGTCGACATAGCTCACTGTTCAGACGCGACGTTCGATCAAATCTGGCACTGGTGCATGGATCGCATGCTCAGCAAGACCCACCTGGGCAGCTCAAAGGTTGGCGACAAGTGTGAACACACGGAAGGTTGCAGCGAGGCCTATGTCGCCAGCATGTTTATCCTGCGCGAGGTTCCCACTCGTCCACGTCTGATCGACTTGCCGGTTCAGTACGATGAATTGTACAGCGAGATGGCAGGCCGCAAGTGCACGCGATGTGAGAAGGCACCTTGCGACCCAGGTCTGTGTTTGATTTGTGGTGAGTATCTGTGCTGTGGAGACTCGTGCTGTACACGTGCGTTCATGCCTCATGGGCCACCAGTGGGAGAATGCACTCGTCACGCCGCTGAGTGTGGAGGCGGTGTAGGCATTGTTCTGTTGCTAGAACAGTGTCGTATTGCGATTGTTGGAGGCAGCATGGCAGCGTACTTCCCCAGTCCGTACGTTGATGCTCATGGTGAAGAAGACATTGGGCTTCAGCGTGGACGCCCGCTTCGATTAGACATGAGTCGCTACAGGTACCTGGAGTCGCTGTGGCTCAACCACCGTATCTTCACCGAAGTATCACGTCAACGCAATCAGCGAGACCCACAGTATACGATCAACTTGTCGTATCTGTAGGCCTCCCGCCCAAGCACATAGATCACATTTCCAGGCAAACAGCTAACGTTAGTTCAACGTGATCCTCGAGTTATAAAACTTCATCTAATTGTATCAAGGGCGTATCCTGTTGATGTTGATATGTACTGTACAGGCAGCTAGCTACCCAAGGAATGTGAGGTGTGCAGGCAAGTCGGCGTCGGCGTAGCGCTCGTCCTGGAAAAACATGCGAAGCAGACGACAATGGCCACCGACACGCACCTTTGTTGTGGTCACATGACGAGTACCGAACGCTTGGCTCGTGAGATCTTGTAGATCCATGCACAGGTAGCGCCAACCAGGTTGTGGGCCGAATGCGAGCGGCAACTGACATCTCGAGTCTTCGACACGAGCGAGAGATCTCGTGTTGGTTACTGTGAACCGTCGATACTTTTGTGCATCATCCAGCACCTCGACGTGAAAGTCCAGAAAGAGATCCATGTTCTCGACAAACAGGACGAGGTAGCGGAAGATGTTGCGGACGGGAAACACCAACTCGGCGTCGTTGCCAAGAATCTGCACCACGTCTTCCTTGACGGTCTCGTCCTCCAGCACGCAAACATCGTTGCCACTCATGAGGACCCGACATTCTTCTCGAGCTTGTAAAATCGCTGGGTGCTCTCCAAGTGGCAGCACAACTGTCTCGGTCAGGAAACTCGTGTTGCTACCCAAGCTGCTTTTCTTCGATCCTTTCGATCTGTCGCCTGGTTCAGAGAGGTGATCCCTGGAGATAACTTTAGGGAGGATGCACTCCACATACACGTCTCCAGGCGAGAACGACCCCTCTCCGATGCGAACGAAAGATGGCACGCCGGACAACGAAGATGAAAGTGTCGGTGGAGTAGACAAGGAGCTAGCGGTCTTCATCCTAATCTTTTTGAGCGAACTGACCGACTCTTCACCTCCCAAAAGTATCAATAGGTCACTCGCAGTTTCCCCCTACTTGCTTCTGCCCCGTTAGCAACAAAATGGAGAACTCAGCTGCCCAAACGTTCTTCCAAGCACACAAGAATCTCTTCCAGTACGAAAAGCATGTCGGTAAACAGGACCCTTTCCAGACCGAAAACACGAAATCCTACCTCTTAAAATATCAAGAAATTGACCGTGAAAAAGAATTCGCTCCAGCTCTTTCGGAGTTGCGCTTTACAGCGCTCCATCCTCCGATACGCAACTCTCCATCAACAAAATTCTCAACTTACACAGCCACTCCAGTACCAGAATTCGTCACGCTGGAGGCGACAGCATCTGTCCTCGAAAACTTAAGCAGGCTTCAGCAAGAACCGGTCCACTCCCACCCATTTGTAAGCCCGCAGCAACAAACCACCCAATACACCCAGCCACAACCTGCTTATCGAGTCACGTACGACAGCCCAGCCACACCCCAATACCCCAGTCCTGACCGTATTTCCGTCTTCAAGGGTACGTCGGATCGATCCGCCCTGCTTCAACAACGTTCGCCTGTTCGGAATTCTGTCGAGTCGAAGCAGAAAATCTTCACCCTACCGAAGCTATCGGAGCTGTTGATTGACCAAGAAACTCGTGCTGCCACTCCACACAAACCCTGGGACGAATCGCGTAAAATCCAAGTCCTCGTCGGAAGCAACTGTGTCGGACGTGTGAACGCTGCGTCTCGGAATCTCCCGCCATCCATCCGCTCCCGCTTGCGAGCGTCTGCAAACGTGTCAGCACGACGAGAGCGGTTATACGACCTGCTTCGGCGAGATTATGAGAAGCTCAGCACGTAAACGACGCACCGACAAGCGGCGACTTGGAACACTTCGACAGAAGCTGAGAGGAGGTTGGTCATTGCATTGGAAAGAAGGCATCATCTGTCAGCCCTTCGAAGATATTTACGTTGCTGTCCCCGTATAATGCTGAGTCTGGAGACATGCTCATGGACCCCACTCCACTCTGCTGTTGGAGCTGATTTTGTTGCTGGAAAGACTGAGGCGTGGGCTGGAACTGCTGTGTCGGTAATGGCTGTGGCATCATATTTGGTGCTGCCCCATATCCAAAATTGTTGGGCATCATCGACGCTCCTTGTGCTCCGAAGTTGACCGCGTTCATAGACCCCATCATCTGCTGTTGCTGCATGGGCATGTTTGACATCCCAGTCATGGGGAATCCCGTTGATCCGAAGCTTGCATCGGGGCCGAACCCAAGTGGCGTCATAAACGGATCCACGGGAAAGTTGTTACTGCTACTATTGTTGTTGCCATTGACGTTGTTCGCTGATGTCGATGCTGAAGACATGCCGTAATTGTTGTTGTCGTACATATTCCCAGAAGACGCCAAGTTCATGGGCATGGGCATGGGCATAAACTGCTGTTGTTGCGGATTCATCATGCCGCCGCCCATCATGTAGTTTTGCTGGTTCATAAATGCAGCAGACGAGCTCGGGGGTCCACTCGTGGAGGTCATGTACGCGTTGGGCGTGAACGTCTGTACCCCGGAGCTCATCGCGTATCCTTGTGTCGACGTTGTGACACCAGAGACAGCCATCGAAGAGCTTGAAGTGAAGCTAGTCGACGTCTGCATGGGGTTCATCTGGCCTGTTGGGAAGAACATACTCGAGCTTGTCGACGCGAAGCCAACTGTCGGCATCGGAGGCTCCGGGAACATCGTTGGAGGCGTCGGTGCCCCCATATTTGGCATCGCCATGGACGCTGAAGTGGACGAGGTCATGGCCATCGGATTACTGTTAGCCCTCATCGGTGGGGGTGCATAAACCTGCTGCGGAGCAGGCTTCGGCTGTTGTGGAATCTGTGGGACTGCAGAGCTCGGAGCTGCCAGTGTTGGGTTCTGTGTCACTCCAGCTTGTCTTGCTGCTGCTGCATTGGGCGATATCCGCCGCCCTCCACCCTTCTCGTCTTCGTGAGCGATCTGTTTATCTGCCAATGAGGCTAACAGCTCGAGCCTAGCACCAATTTGTTGACGAAAGATCAGACACCTCCTCACCCACTCCTTGTGCTCTGCAGGGTTTGTCTTGGCAGCTACAGTACCAATTACAGCCATAATATGTTAGTTTCAAAATGATTCATATTACATCAAATGACGACAAAAGAGTATTCCGGGGCTCGTACGCTGCTGCTTATGGAGCGCATTCCAGCCTTTAAGCGCTGCCTCATTCTTCTCAAGCATAGCCTGTATCTCTCGCTGCGAGACGGAGCGTCCCGGGGCCAGTAGCGCCTGCGAAAGGCCACCACAGTTAGGAATACAGGCTAAAAAACAAAACGTTTTCGTTGACATTCCACAGTGGATATTCTGCTTTTTAAAACGCACCTGCGCCGCAGCGGCCGCGCGTTGCTGCAGTGGGTTAGCATGCTCCCTGTTGGACGCAAGAGACGCATGGAGAGCGTGAGAGGCTGACGCTGGATGGACGGTAGAGGCGGGCGGAGTCACGTACGGCGCCGAGGACGACGCCATGGCCGATAAAGGCGGCGGTGTGGGTAGTCTAAATAGCGAAAAATAGCATGGAATTGAGGGTAAGAATTATCAATCAAAATGCAACTAATCAAATGATTTTACTTAAGTGAAAGCCAATGAGAAGCGAAGCCTAGCCCTTTTGCTTTAGAAAAAGCACCTGGCGAAACACCATGGCGAATCTCCGCCCCACCTGTGTGTCTGCACCTGGCAAAGTACTGCTTGTGGGAGGGTATGTGGTGCTGGATGAGCAGTATTCGGGGGTAGTTCTCTCCGGTACGGCAAGATTTTACTCCCAAGTGGAGACCAAGGTACAATTTCGACAGGTGGAAAATGTGTCATTTTTTGTCGAGCTCTAACGTCATTTAGCAGATTCTGAATGACAAGGACGCAGTTTCTGCTTCTTCAAGTGAATGGCATCAGCTATTCCCATTGACATTGGAGAGTAAACAGTTCGACCAGCGAATTGACGGTTGGATCGAGGAAAATGACGCCAGACGATTCCGTTTTCAGCTCAGGTGACGAGAAACAGAATCGTGGTGAATTGTGTGGAGATAATTGACTGTGGTTTGTTCCAAGGGAGACTTCACATCGCAACTCATACATTGAGGAGACAGTTCTATGTGCGCTGAATGGCATTGCCGGATTGCAGGCGCTCAAAAGCAATGATACTTTTCAGCATCTAAAGGAGACGAATGCCGGTGTTCATGTTACGCTTCGCGGTGATAACGACTTCTACTCGCAAGTGCAGAGGGTAAGAAGGAGCTTATTGCTATTATAGCTGTAAGGTTTGGTGGTGATGACGCTGATTTGCTTGTTAGTTACAAGATGCCAAGTTACCACTGCGTCGTGCCCACTTGAAGACACTCGAGGCATTCCTCCCTCCCACCATGGAAGGTATGCATGGGCTTGATCTACCTACAGATGTGAAATATGTGAAAAAGATAGTCTAATCTTAGTGTTTAGAGCGTGGTGGCAAGCAGGTTGCTCTGAAGACTGGCATGGGAAGTTCCGCAGCGCTTGTGACGTCGCTCGTTGCAGCTCTCGTGGCATTCTTTGTGCCATCTATGAAGTTCGATGAGGAACAACAGGACCTCGAAGTTGTACACAACCTTGCCCAACTGAGCCACTGCTACGTGCAGCGCAAGGTAATGTCATCCGGATCATATTTTAGCAACGATGGTCACGTAACAGGTTATTCCACTCCTTATCTTGACAGATAGGAAGTGGCTTTGATGTCTCGGCGGCATGTTTCGGCTCGCAGCGGTATACGAGATTCCCGTCGTCCATTTTGAACGCATTCGCGTCTGAAGATGCGATGAAACCGGAAGAAATTGCCCAGTGCATTACTAACCGCACCTTGTGGAAAACTTCTAGCCGCGTGGTAAAATATTGCTGGATGTTGGTGCAGAGTTTTGGCCATTTTAACTCACTTTGTTGCACTGCATTTTCTGGTTGGTAGAAACCCGTTCGACTGCCTTCAAGCTTCCACTTAATGATGGGAGACGTATCTTCTGGTTCGGCTACCGTATCAATGGTTCGACAAGTGTTGAAGTGGCAAAGGGAGCAACCTGAAGACGCAAAGCGAGTGATGGATGAAATTCACGGTCACAATTTGGAAGTCGAGCGAGGCTTTGCTGAAATCTGCGAGCTGGAAGCCGCCTGCAACAATCCCATAGATTGGGAAGCCATGGCAACTCAAAGCCGCGAGCAGGTATACTGTACTCCTGTCAACCCGATGTTCCTTCATATGCTCACCCTGTGTGTGTAGTGGAGTGCTATTGATGCTAGGATTGGGGCCATTCTTTTGAGACTCAGTGAAGCCTTCTCTCATTTTCGAGTCCTCATGCGGTAAGCATGTTTTACTCGTTGTCGAGTTTAATCTGATGACACTCGGACTCATTTCCTTTTCACTTTTTATCTTAGCGAAATGGGAATTTCTGCCGGAGTCCCAATCGAGCCACCCCAGCAAACTGCCATTCTCGACGCAACGCTGGCGATCCCTGGTGTTTTACTCGCTGGAGTCCCTGGAGGTACGCGCTCATGAAGCATTTGTATCGTCCAGTTGATTAACTTGTCGCTGATGCTTTTAGCGGGTGGGTACGACGCGATTTGTGTGGTGGTGCTGCATGAGCGAGTTCTCAGCGCAGTTGAAGATTTGTGGGTCCAATGGCCTACAACTCATCCCGACTCCACGTACGTATTTCAGACTATTCGCTTGCGTTTATTACTTCTGACCTGGTGTGGTTGTATTTGTTGCTATAACCCAGTATCTGCCCGTTGCTATGCGACATCGACCGTGGCTTAGCTGGGGCTTCGTCTGTAAAGTCAGGGCTTCAACTCCACCCTGTTGAGTAGTTTATATCCGCTTAATGTGACATTGATGCATGGAGTTTCCTAGACTAATACTTGACTTTAGTGCAGATCGTCAGTAAATGTTTGTAAGGGAGCGCTAGATAAACGGAATCTAAGCTCCTGTCAGGGGCTGACTCCCAAGTCGAATATGTCGAAGCGCAAATTCCTTGCCGATGACGATACTGAGGGGAATACGCACGTAAAGGTGTCGCGTGACACCAAACAGGCTGGTCGAGTAAAACCTTCGGAGCAAGTACAGAATGGACATTACTCCATTCCTGGACTCCGGTATGCGACCGAGTCGTGGGCTGGCATGAAGACTAGCAACGAGGATCGTCACATATCTTCCACTGAGCTCTTCCCTGGACCAGTGTTTGGCGTTTTTGATGGTCACGGCGGAACTTTTACAGCAGATTTCTTAACGCGGCATCTTGTGAAAACTGTCGCCTCTGTAGTACGCCACCGCATTGGGGGTAGAGCGTTCACTGTCCTGGAACGCTCCCAAGAGCAATCGAAGCAAGAGGAATCTGGCAAGGAGGCTATCATGGAGCAAATACAGCTACTGCGTCAACAGCTCGCTGAGCTGGAGTCTTTGAAAGACCCAGATTCGGAGAGCTCTGCTGATGAGATGCAAGTTTTGGTCGACCAACTTACGGATACCATCTCGCAGTTGGACAGCGAAGTATCGCAAGTTAACGCTGAGCAAGCAATACGCCGAGAAGATCGAAGAAAATGGTATCATGAACAGCACGGACATTTCTTGAAATCTTTCAAAGAAGCTTTTGATCGAGTGGATTCCCAAATCTTGCAGAAGAATTCGTCGCAAGATGGTTCTACCGCTCTCCTGGTTTGGTTTTTAGCTGACACAATCCGGTTTGACGGCGAAGACGACAATGGGTCACTAAGGGACGAGTTGAGCTTGTACACGGTGAACGTTGGCGACTGCCGTGCGGTCATGTGTCGTGGTGGCCGCGGTGTAGCTCTGACAAGTGACCACAAACCGGATCGCCCCGACGAACAGCAGCGAATCGAGAAAGCGGGTGGCTTCGTGGGCAAGATAGCAGGCATATTTCGAGTCTACTCTGCTGCTGGTGCTGGGTTGGCTGTGGAGCGTGAGAAGTCGACGTATTTGGCAGTGTCACGTGCATTTGGCGACCGATCCCTGAAGACTCCGACATCGCTTGTTTCATGTGAGCCAGAGGTGAAGCGAGTAACAGTGCAAGATGACGATCTGTTCCTTGTCTTAGCCTGCGATGGCGTCTGGGACGTGCTTAGCGAGCAAGAAGCGGTGAATATAGCATTGCCACACTTTCACGATGCTAAAGCCGCGGCTGATGCGATCGTCAAGGCAGCCTACAAGAAAGGAAGCGTTGACAACCTCACAGCTACAGTCATTCAGTTCGGCTGGAAGCCCCATGAACGACTACGCTCTGTTCTCAAAAGCAGTAAGGCGAGTGCTTCTACAAAGAGAAATGACGAAGCAGAGAAGGAAGAGGAGATTGACATGTTCAATCTTTAGTCCTACTCTCAAGTTTAGAGCCGTAGTTAAGAGTCTTAAGAGTCTTAACTACGGCGCGGTTGAGTTCCGTGATTCTTAGATAGGTTGATATCCTTGTTCGTATGAGGCGATGAGGTTCCGTTGTTGAAGAGTCTACATAACAACAATGATTGTCGTTAAGCCGTGCGGATACGATACCAAGCAACGACAGGAACGAAAAAAAAACACCTCAGCAATCGACGTCATCGCATCGGCATCATACACTCGGAAGCGCACAGGCGGTATATGCCGTCGATCTCTTCGCTTGTGTTTTCGTTGATTAAGTGCATATTGCTGGTCCACGAACACTTCAGCTTCTGCTCAAAGCTGCAGATCAAAACCACCTAAGAAAACATCAACAGGCAGCGCCGTACCCACGTGTGGGATGGCGAACCCAGCGTTCACTATCATCGCATGCAGTTTGGTCGCTGAATGCGGCGGCGGGGCGATGCGTAGCACGCGGTACTTGGTGTTCAAGTGCTGGTGCAGGAAGCCTACAACGGTTTCAAACTGCGAAAGGTGTGGCGTCAGAGGACGTCGGATTCAAAGGATCAGTAGCTAGTCAACGCACGTCTTGCTCAATATTCGCCCCACGCCGTCCGCGCTCGCCCTCCAGTCGCGAGAGGCGATACGTGGCGAACAGGATGGCGACGAGAATAACTGCAAAAGGCTGCATGTAAGGAGTCGATATCGAAAGGAACGAGTAAGGTCGGCCTGCGTACCTAGTGCGTGCTTCCTCAGCGAGTCCAGCATGAAATCAAATAGTGACCGTGGCTCTGTTTCAGCGCGCGACGCCCTCAGCTTCTGAGTCAGAAGATTGCTGCTTGAGATCTTCCTGCTGGTGGGACGGCTTTAACAGAACCAGTGCGCGACCCCCGCACGTGGACGCAGCTCGCGGCTATGGCAAAGGGGTCCATCGAGGATACAAGATCTATGCTGACATAGCCGCATTGTGACAATGATTGTCGATGCCAACCGAGATTGGGCCCTTAGACGCTCGAGTCGAACCGCTTGACGCCTCCACTGGACTCAGTTCAAACACGCCACTACTGCAGCCAGCACTGGGGGCCTCCAGTCTGGAGGCCCCCCTTATGTTGGATTCTGCGCAGTTTGGTCAGAATAAAAGAGTATCTATCGGCCAACAGAAAGAGTTATCATGTGTCAACATATTACACCGCTATTTATTAACCCGACCCAAGGGCGTGGAAAGGTGTGTGCTGTTTATTACGTGTCCTTCGAAGAGAGT